>NT_176737.1:1462106-1576921 GCF_000188095.3 Bombus impatiens
GGCGGGGCTAATGAGCCGCCATCGTCGTAATCGCCGCAGTACAGGGCATGCAATATCTTCGAAGGATCGACAAGGTGACGCGAATTCGCACCGGCTGAACGACAGCTTGTATATATGGAATTTGAACGGTGTTCTCGTTGGTTTTTAATAAAGCTGGTAATATACCGTTGCCGCGAGAACGTCTTCGAGAGCCGTGTTCCGACTAAATCATTTTCGAGACAGGTTTTTATTAGTAAAGGAACTAACGCCGAACGCGAGGTGTTGAAATTCTTGAAAATTGCCGCGTTATATAAGATCCGGGGCGAGCCGACCTCTTCGCTTATTCCACTCTAAACGCTTGCGAAATTAATATGTTTTATAGGTCGATGACGACCGTAATTCTCTCATCTCGCAATATCATGCGAATTGGTTAATATTCATGGTGTTTTAGGGTCAGATTGCTTTGGAGAATCTTCGACAAATCAGATTTTCTCCCATAAAATATTTATGCCGGCATACCGAGAAATAGGGTTATGAGGATTTCAGGTGTTTTATCTGCGTTGCTTGTGTTTGAAATTTCTCTCGGAATACAAGATTTTTATTTATCAACTCGAGATTCCGACTGTATAAAATATCTATATGCGTCCTATCGGATCTTTCCTCGTAATTGATTTTAAAAATCACGCGACTGCCACTCAATTTCTAATTTATTCAGATCGATCGATAAATCTTGTTACGACCTAGTACTACTATTCGTGTTTGTCTTTATAAACATGGAGTAGAGAATTATTAGTTTCCATTAATCTCTGTCAGTCTGCGCCAAGTCATTGTAAAGGCAAGATATTGTGCAGTGATGATACAGTGATATGACCCTTAGTTTCATTGTCAGTGATAATACAAATTCGCCATTATTTACACGTTTGTGCTTCTTCGGTACTTCTGTATCCACCTGTATCTCTATACATATTGTTTTTCGTTCTTTGACGACTGTTATTTCGAAATATGTACCTAACCGTGTAGCTTTACTACTTTCTTATCACTTGCTCTTTTTATGTAACGATTAATCATCGTACTTTGAAGAAATCCCATTTACGATATACATCGATATGGATATTGTGTCACGCCTCTTTTCTAAAAGTCTTCGAATTCTTCGTCAGAACGAAAGCTTGTTGCATCTTTTACGATCTCGAAATCATTTAATCTTTCACGACTGAACAAGTTGTCGAAAGCTCGAAAAAGTCCCAAAGGTATTAAATTTGGAGTATTTCGAGTTTTTTAAAGGTATTTAATTTGGAACAATTAAGAAACATCTTTAATTTAGTACGTGTTAAATAGATATTAGCGATACAATGAACTCAGGCGTAAGACTCTACGCCTAGTGAAATTCGTACTTGCTAAATTTACTGGATAGGCACTTCACTCGTTTACGTTCTATAAAGGCGCTGCTCCTCTTTCTAAAATTCTCATTCATCATACAGTACTTTCCTGTAAAAAGACTCAGCCTCGTATAGATATGCGTTCCTGCACGTGCACGTGCCACTACCACCCAGGAGCTTCACTGTCTACTCGCATTCTTCAAATTCATAGCTTTTATGTATTGCACATAGTTCCTAAAATTCTTCCATTCTTGAAATATATTAAATAATCAAATGATAAATCGTTGAATAAATTAATTGCCTATATGTATCGTATCGTAAGACATACATAATGTGGAGAATTTTTAGAAACGTACAAACGCAAGCAGTACGTGGAAATTTGCAAAAACTCACAGGGACAATGGAATAAACACGTATTTACATTTACACGTATTCAAATACACACGTAAGCAACTTATTAATGTGACTCATAAAATAGAAGCCTATAATCTATAACTTGTACTTTTTCAATTTACTAGTACTATTAATTAATTAATCAATTTTTGTACAAGAGGATTCTACTCAATGGCCTTTGAATCAACGTTCGTAAAAGCTTCCATTATCGACTTTTGGTATCGAAACTGTTTCAATCTTGAATACGGTATGTGAATTAAAAGAAAGGAAACTTTCATTCGGAGGAATTTTGATTTGACCCAGACTTTCTACAACTTGACTGCGATCATAACACATATTAAACGTATTAACTAACTTTGTGACTGTGTGTATAATCATTACAAAGTACCTTTCATAAAATAGCTACGTTTCTACGTATATGATACTCGTCCTTGTGAACAGTGGTCACTTTAAGAGTTTCAATTCAAAATTATTTTACGCCAACAAACGAGCTCCTAATTTTATAACTCCGTGATAAGCATTATCGGTGAGAATCAGTTCGAAAGTTAATGCGTTCGATACAGAAAATACGTTTCACCAGCGTGGCCGATGGTAACTTTAAATGCTCCGTTTACAGATTTAAGCGCGGCCAAGTCGGAACGAGGTTAATGAGCATCACGAAACATATGTTTCGATTGGAACACTAAAGGGTTCAGAGGGGGTAGGACGCTTATTTGCGTCATAAACATGTTCATGAAAACTGATAGTTCGTGCATAGGTGGTGCACGCGCGAGATAACACCCCTCGAAACTTCATGACTACGAGAACTCTCTGCGATCACGATAAATTCCGGCTTTCGTGTTTCCGTCGCTATCGGGAATCGCCTGCAAATCACTTCCTAATCCTCATCGAGTAGGTATCTGTGAAGGTATCTTTCCCAAATCCCCTTTGAACGTTTGAGAACATTCCCGGCTTAGTTATGTGTATCGTTGTTTTCCTACCGTTCGCGATCTGTAACGCTAGGTAGGGTGAAATTTTTCTTTCTTGGGAATTCACGTGAACCCATTTCATTGCTCTTTGATAACATTATCGAACGATTAAATGAGTATGCGTATAGTGCGTTTTGCAGATGAATTATGAACATTGAGAAAGATGCTTTACTTCTATAGATAGAATAATAAAATGAGATATTACGTACACGTTAATTGGAAGGTATTTTGTTAAAATTAAAAAGATACGATAGATATAAATTCTGGTTTGGACATTAAGAGATGAAAAGAGTATATCTGAACTGAAGAGCTGTCATATGAAAAAAAAAAAATTAGGTGTTAGAGCGGAGCAAATTAGGTAGGAATTTTCTCCTTGCTTATTTTTGTGTTAATCGTCACTGATGATTATTGCGGTCATTAGCGAGAAGTATTAATACTGTAAAATAGCACCTGAAATACTGCCTTGAACACTTTCTCGCTTTCTTAATAGTACAAGTTGTAATTATCCGAGCATTATGTCCTCACTGCTCAAAAAGTAGACTTATAAAAACAAAAATTTCAAGAACAGATACATACAGGCCTAGTATTGTATACAAGATATTTCAAGCTACGTATATAAACTCAAATTATATATATATGTGTGTGATTTTGAATGAATCGATAAAACGATATAAAAATATTTCCTTCGAACATTTTTGTGTATTTTTTTTTTTACAATTAAAGAGAAATAATATATATAATTAAAAAAGGGTAATAATATTAATTAGAACATAAGAAATCAACAAGAATACCTAGATATATATAGCAAAATCCATCATAGGATTTTAAGGACTTAAAACGACGTTATGATTTACGATTAATTAAGTAATGACCTATCGAAAGAAGATTTATAGTTCAGTTTGTTAGTGGTGGGACAAATTGAACTGCGATATGCCTGTAACTGTCTAAAACGAACCAGCCTCGATTAAGGTTTTATTGTAAGCATCGCGCCTTAACCCTGAGGTTAAGTGAATATATCCCCGAGACATTTATCTCGAAAACAGGTTTTAATCTTTGAAAGACATGAACAAATCATCGTAATTTTAAATCGTATCGCAACTTTGTACGTTCATGATTAAAATGGTATTATCCATGAAACCATTTCTTGCATGACAAATGAATAAACGACGAGTTTAATATCACGTATATAATTTTTATAAGTCTAATTACAACAATTTCAGTTTTTCATCGGTGCATAGACAACCGTAGTCTACAAATAACTTCATCCACAACAGAAAACATATTTTCAATCTCTTATTGCGTTTATTTTAATTTCCGTCACTTTATCCGAACTTTCATTTTAATTTTGTTTCTATGGGTTGTTTCTTCCTAACGACCGAGTCCCTGATAATGTGATAATGCTTTCACGTATCGCAGGTATCGTATGCATCGTTAATTCAAGCGCATATCAGAATCAGAGAAATCTCGAACGACTTTAAATCTCAGTCACTGCAGTGAAAACTAATCGTGTGGCTCGCACGCTATCGAATTTAACGTACTTTTTAAAAAGTCTCGATGCCTGGCGAGATCGAATTGTAATCAGAGACTACGATCGATGTGTGCCCGTGAGCAGATCAACGTGTCAGGATCAACAATAATTTATCTACATCGAGATAGCTGTACTGTGAGCGCGTTCTCTCACTTGCGTTTTTAATTTGCGAACTGAGGCCGGTGTTCAGTTTCAATTTCCCTTCAAATTGGAAAATTGTTTTCTCCTTGCTGGCGAGAAGCGGAGAATTACCGTGAGTCACAAAATTATTGGCAACGACAGGGATAGAAAAATGAAAAATGGAAAATAAAAAGATCATACCGGCAAGCTTTTACATCTTTTATTCGTTTGAAAACTGTTTCAAATAGGATTTGGACTGTCGAAAATATAAAATATAACACTGATTATATTTATAATTATATTAATTATTACGGCGTGAAAAGATTATAGTTGAATTATCGAGACGATCTCTGAAACTATAAACGACGGATTTAAATGCTCTAAAAGGTAAATTGAAGCAAAATACTACGAAGATTTCAAATATTTTTTATTTATGTAAAAATACGTATTCAAAGCAGAAAGACATCTGGACAACAAAAATTAATTTCATTGCGTTCGAAATTCACAGAATAAGTTCCGATTGTTTTTACAGTAAAAAAAAAAAGAAAAAAAAAACAGAGACAATAAAAGAAGAAGATGTGAAAGGAAAAAGTTATCGAAAGTTTGATGTTTCCTTCGATGCTTCCACTCGAAATTTTCTTACAATACTAAATCGAATACCAAAATTGTTTGCACACGAAGGATACAACTTCTCGAGAAACATCTCATACAACAAAAATAAACTTAATCCTATGTTATCAAACAACCAATTCAGATATGGAATAAATATTACGTATTTGAAAGTACAAAACGAACAAGAGAATCGTGCTTTAAAAAAACGTTTACTGGTGAGAAAATATTAATCGAGAAAACGGTGTACCATAACGACCATAACCGATAACGTTGATCCATTACCTAACAGGTTTAAGAGAACTTGTTGATGGATTATCCTGCTTAACCATTACTAATTTATTTTATTATGCAGAACTCACAAGTTGCAGTACCGCCAAAAATCAATTTATCATAAGCATTAGAACGTTTGTATATCCTACGTTAATTCATAGATTATACTACGATGTATTAGGTATTCAAAAAGCAAAGAGGAGAAGATTAGAAGAGGGAAATAGAAAGCCGAAAGAAGACTAAATTACTATAATTAAATGAAAACAAATCATTCCTGTCGCAAAGAATAGGAAATTGTTAACTGTGCGCTGTATTTACATTGGAAGACTGTACAAAATTTCGTCGAAACTATTTCGCAAAATTAAAAAATTGTATTTCATATTTTCTGGAGAATAAAGAGAAGAATTTTTATGCGTAAAATTATTTATCAGTTTTATAATAGAAATTTCCATGACCAAAATGTGTTATGTAATAACGTTGTTCAAGCGTTATTTTATGTATCTTACACATAATGAAAGTGCGATTCGTCAATGTTTTACCAGATTATATCCAGTCGCCGTATCGGTGAGTAAGCAAAATGTTTTAAATTGTTGGAAACGTACATTTGTTGTCATAAGTTCACCCGATTGATATTGAGACTTATGCAAAGATAGACAAACATTATAGAAGTTTTAGATAAGTAAAACTATACATTACAACACTATACTTTACGATCGTTGCTTCAATCAATTCGCATTATTCAATTTTCTATCGTAATTCCGAATTTCAATTGAGAATTTAAATAAACTGCTTTTAAATAAATGTATTTAATCCGTACGAAACTTTTCGTTCGAACTATGACTCGTAATTAATGTTGCTCGCGTTTCTCTTGCGAATCTTACAAAGTTTTTACGTGATTATCTTACACGAATACAGATCATGATCGGTTGTATGAAACGAAACAATGTCCCGATACTTATGAACGGGATTGTAGAAACTCACATACGCCAGTAACGTGTCCCGACTTTAGCTATGATTATGTACTTACCAATGACTCATTAATCTTGCAAAGGCGAGGTAGTTTCGTTATGCTACTGATTGACAATGATTATTCATTATGTAGAATCCATTAGCTTTCCTACCAAGTTTTAATCCTTGGATTAAACTCACTACAATACACGAACACATTAATCAATGTTATTTCATTACTATATAATAGTCAAAGATTAATGTCATTGCAGGAAATTTGAAATACCGTGTATTTTCCTAAGGAAGGAAGAGAAAATACGCCGTGGAAGTTTCCAGAAAAATTGCCGCTTCAGACTATTGCTAGATTCTCCATGCGTTTGATTATTTGGAATAAGGCACATCTCACTGATCACACAGTACGTGTTCTATCATATACGTAATATAATATAAGATCTGTTTATAAAATAATGTACAAATTCTTTGAAATTTAGAAGATGTCCGGATGACAGAAGTACTAGTGTAAAGAAAGACATGATTTAAGAGTTTGAAAAATTCTTGCCGTACTCGTGTAAAAAACTTTGATTCGAAGAAATATATTTCTTCAGACATGAAAAATTTCTTAATCTTATGCTTGGTATTCATACGTTGCTAATGGAGCAACTAATCGCGACATGATACACGAAGATTAACGTCGCTATTAAAAAAATAAAAGATATTCAAAGAAGACCTCCGCATTTTCTGTTCCCTAGTTCCCGAACTTAATATCCTATGAATATGCATTACTTAGGTGGCACCAAGCTATAAAATCATGACAAATTCCCTTTTCCAAATGATCATAAATATATCTTCATTAAGGAATTCGGAGATTAAGAATTCTAATGTATAATACGTATACTATGTGAAATATTCTGCAGTATAATTAGCTTAGGCTATTGATTCATGTATAATAATTTAAAAAATATACGGAGATACGGTCGTACGTTTGGAAACTCTCCGTTCGTACAATAAGAATATGATTAATTATCCATTTTTAATGAATATGTGAAATAATTGAATTTGTAATACGATCCGATTATATTCCCTTTAAACCAGCAAAAATCTATATCATATGAAAATAATTATCAGAGTATATAGGTATACTTTATACCAATCCTTAAAATTATGAATAAAGGGATAGAATGAGAAAAGTAAAAAATAGAAAAAGCATTATAATGTGTATAAAGCAAATACAAGGGGTATAATTAAATACCTTCTATGTTATTTGTTCTTCAAAATAAGAAAGAAATCTATCCTAAATGATACTAATAAACGCAATATTAATTCTGCTTAATATTATATGGATCATATAGTATTAAGCAAGTTACACTGATGTATTCCAAAATTGAAAACTAAAGGAAAGAGATAATACTAGGAGTGTCATTTTATGAAGCATACGTTGGAATTTTAATTTCTAAAAGTCGTTCTTATTAACAATTGGACGTTAATTGTATACATACTTATGGTAATGAAGTTGGGAGATTAAAAAGAAGGTGGAATCGATCGGTTTGACTTCTGAAACGCCCACATAGGATCTAGCACGCAATTCGAAGAAGTAAAATTATTCTTACGACGATCGCATAATGGCACTAAAATTAACAACCCGAAAGTTCTCGAAAGTCTTCTATTTATCTACAAAGATAAACATGTTCGAACAATCTAGAAATCCCACACACGAAGCTTTTTCTCTCTTCGTACGACCGTAATCTTCTTTCGAAACTGGCAAAGCATAAAGCATGCCTACACAAACAATCCGCGTAACGTACCGATTCAGTGGGGAAAGCATTAAAAAGTCGTTAAAAGCAGCCATGTTTCAGATTATCGGGGATAAAGCCACTTGAACGCGGATTCGAAAGACTCGGATGCGCTGGTAATCGGTGACCACCATTCAAAACCTGCTGCTGGTGAATTGGTCAGAGTGTGTCTGGTACTAGTCCAGACCGCGTGCCAGATCAACGATATTTTACATCGAGCACAGAACCCGCTTTCATGGCATTCCCAGAGGATTGGAACCTGACACCACGTCATACATCATGGTACACCGTCGAACACCCAGGCTGTTAACCCGAAGCACAAGTTGGATACGATGTTGTATCGCAGGTTTTCCTGGTCTGATCTTCAACTTGTCGAATAAATTATGAAACCTGTCAGTCACATCCTTTCCTCGTTTACGATTAGTTTGTCGATTTCTCTTTTATTTTTATCTCGTGAACGAATTATCGTCTTCATCGATGGTCTTTATCGAGGTGTCTGCGATCAAGCAACGGTGCTATGATTAATTGATGTTTCAACTCTTATTCTTATTTTGCATATATAGATTTCTGGTTGTACTGAAGGTTGCACTGAAAACTTGGGAAATTTAGATGTAGCTGCCTGTAACAAGAAATATTTGATATACGAATCCCCTATATGGATCATCGAGTAAACTGAATTCTCAATAGAATTATAAAATATCATTCTTCAAGATTAAGATATTCAATATCAACGATTAGGATGCTTTTTTCACTAGCTAATTAACGATCGCCATTCGACATTAATACCATACTTTTCTCTCACATCTACGAACTAGATTTACACAAAGATATCCACCTGAATAATGTCTTCTGTTTCTTCTTGTACTACTTACAGCACTGAATCACAAAGCATAATTCCTTTTTCTGCCGGCAAATAAGAGAATGTTCGTTCAAAGAACCCACCTTCATTCAACTTCCACGTACTGAGACAAAACAACCCTTCCGATTCGAACGTGCTTATACGTTATGTTAAGCTCTTAACGAGAGCTTAATTCGCGTCAGCCAGGTAAGGCGTCGCCAGCATTGTCGTCGTTATGATCGAAATCGATCGGATAAATGGAATACGTTGGTCCGTGAGTTTGTTCCAGTCGAATGGGAGGGGTACTACGTTAAGTGGAGGGTGAGAAATACTAGATGGTCCGTAACAGTTAACGTTGGAGCAGAATGGTCAGGATGTAATGTAAAAGTGGGTGGAAGAGGACCGCGTAGAAATTTATGTTGGTGTTTACGCGGAGTGGTGTTACCGGTGAAGCTCAGAAGGAGAATAGTTATTACGATTACCGTGCCGAACACCGAGTTTCCATCCGGAAAACAAAAGATTTTACCTCTATCCCGTTTCTTCTTGATTTCTACGTGTACATATTGTTAAGGCTGATGCTGTTCGTGCAACTAGGTATTTAGCAAATAAATCAATCCTATTTTCCAAGTACTAGGGAACCCAAAGTACTTAGCAGCAATAATGACAGCGAGTTAGTACAAAGTTTTAAGTTTTGTCGCTTCATCAAATTCAAAGTTTTCAAAGCTGAAGGGATTACCGCGATAAGGAGATAGATTTACTTTCTAGTAATCTGAGTAAATTCGACGAAAACCAACTGGATACCGATCAAGAACAAATCATTTTTTTCAATTCGTTATAAATTCATAGCTATATCTGATATTCGTAGTAACAAGCTTTATTGCATTACGTATGAAACCTTGAGAATCAAATCTGCACCTCCCTTTTTATTTTCCAAAGAAATTCCATGTTTAAGCACGATTTAAATCTGCCTTCTTATTGCTGCAAATCCTTCGATTGGCGAAAGATTTGTAAAAATCCATAAGTTTCGTAACGGACCAAGAATGCAATATTGTAACAATCTTTGAAATGTTTACGAAAGCGACGATGACAAACATGGAATTCTTAAGTTATTTCTTTATAAAACGCGAGAAGTTGCGACTTGTTAAGTTTCTTTTCTATAATTTTCATTTGTTTTTTACCGTATACTCTCTCGCGATTCTTCTTCTTGCCTGACCATTGTCCTCCATTTCCTCGGTTTTCTTCCCTTCGTGACTTCATTTCATTCTTCAATTTTGTTTTTCATCCACTAACGGCGCCATGAGACGCAGAAGTTCCCGGCAAGAAAAAATCTCGAGAGATTGCAAGCTATACGGCAAATCTAACGTATAATTCGCAATGCAAAAATAGACAGGCCCATATACTCTATTTATAATGTTAACATAATTTATGCGCTGTCTCTCGCGGAAGCACGAGCCACTAATGGGCGATGCATTAATCCCGCTCCCGTATAAAAATCGCTTCAGGAAAATTATTCAGGATAGTCGTCCTAGCAAACTTGATTACGTTCAAACCTGTTCAATTAGACGTATAAGATATTTCGTTCTTTCGTTCCGTTTTGCGCGGACGCGTGCATTCGTACGAAAAATATTCTGATTTCTAACAAACTGTATTTTCATCATAGTCGTGTACATAAACGGCGAACTGATGCATCGATACCGTACTGACGCTTTACTGATCATTCAGTCGAGTCTTGGTGATAAAGAGTGTGCGAAACATCTAAAGGAAGATTTCGTTGGATCTTGTTCATGTTTGTTTTTCGACGAGAATGAGACCCGTGGCAAAAGATCTGACGAAAGAATAAAAAAAAAAAAAAAACAGTTTTCGATTGCCGCGGTTGAAAAACGTGTTCGAGCAACGATAATGGACGACAAGGACAACGCGTGCTACGAATGTTAGGGGCGTTCGCGCAAACCGTTCGCATCTGCATTGCACCTGCACCACTGTCATGGGAACCCATGGACGGGCCACGTATTATGCAGATGACTCGCGATTCAAGAAACGTAAGCGACGCACGGTCCTTTTGTTTGCGTCTCTCTGATTGGCGCGCAATGCAGCCAAAAAGGAGACGCAGATCAGGACACGATCGACCATTGTGTACAACGTACAATAACAAGTTCCGATACGTCGATGCAGTCCCAGTTGCTGGAAATTATATCATTTTTTATCGAATGGAAACATCTACGCGTGAATTCGCGCCGCGAACTCGTGTAACCGAGCATATTACGTATCGAAGCAGTGGCTCGTACGCTTCGGTAAATTCGAGCTATGCGTTCTCGCGACAAAAGCTCCTTTGAGAAACGCGTTTCGGTGGTAAAGCCGCAAATTTCTCGTTACGAGCTCGAGGACGAACGAATTGGAAAAATTATTCGCCGAAAACGTTAATAATTTCTTGATAATCATTCAGGTTCGCCTAATTTTTCGAAAGCGACTACCGAAGCGTCCTGTTTTGCGACCAAGTTTTCAGGACAGAAAAAAATAAAAAAAAAAAATACATAAAAAAGCTCCGCTCCCAAAACTAAAAGATTTCAGAAGTATTACAAAGCATCGGTGACGCACGAAGTCCTATTATTGCCGGAATTACCTTTATGCGGTGATTACCTTTACAGCGCGTTGCTCGACTTTCGTATTGAAACGAGCACATATGTAAGTAGACGGTATCTTATCGACGATGTATACGTTGATAATGAAAGCTCGAATCGCGAACGAGAAGACGACGAAACGACTGTGTGTGGCCGTTTCAAGAATAGGAGAGCTCGCGATACATGTACCTGTAAAGTAGACAACATCCGTTGGATCAACATAATAAAGGCAAGAAGAGTTGCGTTGAAAGAAGCACGAGTGGAAATAGAGTAGAAAAAGGGTAGAGACAAGAGAAGGAACCTTTCGCTGAGAATTTGCTGCGGATACGGAGTTCACCGGTTGCTTCTAGGCCCCGCTTCTCTCGAGGCTTTCCTCTTAACGAGAAACGACTTGTCCTCGTTACCACGCTCAGAAAACACAGATCAAGGGAAAGGAAAGGGAGAAAGATGTTTCTTTTGAACCGAAGGATTCACAGAGCCCCAGGGAGAATTAGTCTCGTATAATGCGATGCCTTGCGAACATCGCTGCTGCCACCGCTCTGTCGCATTCAATTTTACAAACGAAAAAGACTTGGAATCAACGATTGACGTATAAATAAAAAAGCAGGTTATCTAGGTCAAGAGTAACGCATACCATTAAATTCAAATTCATCTAATTCTTCCTTATACATACTCTTGCTATATCCTCGTAGAAGACTAAAGTACCGCAATGTTGAGGTTGACTGATAGAATAATAGAAAAATATATTGAAATAAGTATAGGTACAAGTATAAATACAGATAGTGTATGTGTAGTGTACGCTGACTCTTTCGGTGTTACAATACAATAGAAAGTAATAGCGAGCACGTTCATACATTTATAGCAAAGGACGTTACTAAAAAGTTAACCTTGGTGTGTAGCTCTAGCTGAAGGCTACGAGAAACAGCAATAGAAATCTTCTTATAGCTCTTTTGTTTCTAGACATTGTAACCCAAAACAACATTTATATTCAAGGGCACGATAATACGGACCTCCCCTTGTTTTGAATTTTTGCTTCACTAAATTCTTCTCTCTTCGCAACAGCGGTCTCCAGGTCACGGATATACAAAAATAAGGATGTAGAGTTTTTCTTGAAGTAATTACTTCAACACGTAATAAAAGTCATTTTTTTTAAATAAATAATATTTATCGCGTACTTGTACCAGTTCATCTACTATATCGTGTTCTTTCCTCTTTTTTCTCTATCAATGATTCTCGGATTGAAGACTTTAAAGATCGCGCGAATGAAACAGAGATTTAAGGGCGAATTTAAAAAGGAATTTAAAAGGAAAGCATTGAGAAATATTAATGACAGAAATGAATGTTACAAGGAGAATGCGCTTTCTGTTTGCTTTCTCGGGCATTTTCGATCTCGAACAAATGTAATGCAGAATAATACAGATACGAAAGTGTTGAAACTTCTTAACGACAGTAATCTACCATCTTCCCTCTCAGAGAATTATTTGCTCCGTTGCAAGGTGCAAGGTAAGAAGATTAAAACAATTGAATCTTGTAAATGTTCATTAATTATAGTAATAGCTTATGATGTTTGTTACGTGAATTGTTAAAGATAATCTGTAAATTCCTTACTATACATAATTTCTTTACTATACAAAAATTAACTATAAGTAATTTCCTTGAGAACATTACTTTCTCTGTGAATTACGAATATACATGAACACGAAAATACAGCGTAGAACGAAAATAATAGTTCACTGATGGAGCATATCTGTCGTTATCCTAGCAATAGTTCGTACTATGTTATTTGTGCCTGAACGGTATTATTCGCGACAAGAAAAAGATAAATTTGCTCGATTCGTATTCAATGAAGGTTCGAATGATTGAGGAATCACGTACAGCTACGTGCCCAGGCGTCAAAATGTTAACATTTGATGAATATGCCAATTGCGTTTAGCCAAGTGCTATGTATGCGCGAAAATATTACGCTATGATTATATTAACAACGCGATAACTCTGAATATCGTAAAAAAAAAGAAGTAAATTCGTAATTCAGTTGCCACGCGTCTTATATATGTATCTACGAGTACACCGCCACTCAAAAGTTTGAGATTACTTATTCGATGAAGGATGCTCGAATTTTTTAAGCACCAGATGCACATGATATATGCGGGCATAAGTTGGATTCAGTTTAATCACGCGAATTATTTTCGCGTGATTATTATCGCATACGTATTACTTCATTTCTATTATCGTTTAGTTCTCATTTTAGCATGAACATTAGGTTTTATTCATATCGTAATTCATTTGCATCGTAAATATCGTCATACGAGAATTAAGTCGTTTTGATTATTAAATTAAATCGTGTTCGATTTACTTGTATACAAGGGATGAATCCCTTTTGCCTTGTACCACGATTTGCGGTACACCCTGTGTAGTAAAAGTATCAACATTTTGATCGAATTGCACCAGATGTCCAAACACTTATGCGCGATAGTGTATATCATATTTTTCCGCTATAGTGTTCAATTATTGTGGAAGTTTCTTGCCAGTGAAGGATCGCGAACGCAAAAAAGAAGGGAGGGGGAGGGAGAGGGGGGGATAACGAAGAAAGAAGATGGCTGGAAAAATAGGAAGGTCGTAGCCGAAGAAAAAGGATAGCGAATCAGAGGACACTCGCCTGAAAACCGGAAAAGTTTGACCGAGTCGCGACGTGATACGGGGCACGATAGTGCAACACATGAGTTACACCTGCTGGAGGCGCAAAACTCGGAACGAGAGGAATAAACCGACCGGCGGAGAAATGAGTTTGGAAAGAAGAGGATGCGGTTGGTTATTAAAAAGCGGCGGTACTAAAATCGTCCATCTCGTTACGTAAGCGTGACGCAACACACGTTTCGAGTATAATTTCACAAGGTTTTCTTCTCGCCAGCTTGCGATCCATGCAACCGCGGTGCGGCGCGGCGGCCGTTTTAAAAAGCAAGGCGGCCAGCGAGATTTTTACGAGTGGAATACTAAATGAACGGTTCGCTGAAATTCCATGTTTATACGAAATTCTTCCTGGGATCAGTTTTGTGCACGCAACGAACATTCGCACCGAACTCGATGGAAACACCAGTGACATATCGCACTGAATTTTAAGTGGTAATTGATACACAGCATTACGCGAAAACCCGTACATTTTCATTTCTCGGTATGTACATATATTGATTTTACTACGATCGGTAAATTTTTACAGTTATATATTCTTTTATATCGTAGCATTTTTATTATATCGTAATAGCATCGTTTCTAGCGTTTCATACCATTAAATTAAACTGTACGATATATATAAAGAGTACAAATAAAAATCAAATAATTTAACTCACGATCCACTTATACCAATCGGGAAGTAATTATGGTAATTTCCGTAATTAAAGACCGTAAAAATATGATACAACCTATTATTTACCACCTTCGCTGTCGCTATCGGAAAGTTATCCACGCATAACGCGCGTAATTTTCTCGTTCAGCTAAACGATTGTCATTGCAATTTTCTAAAATATACCGCCTTACCATGTTGTGTGAATCACCCATGATATCTCGCCATCGATACTAATTGGTAGAAATTGCGGTACCTACAAACCTGTCCCGAAAAAGGCGCGAAACAGATTTAATTTCAGAATGCGTTATATCAACGACAATCTCGGTGCTCTCCGAGCAGCGTAACGTAATCTCTCCGCGCACTCACCTCAGAGTACACGGTAAATCTAGTCAGAACGTATTCATCCCAGCCTCCCTTGAATGACGATAATCTCCGGCCGGGATCTAAATCACCCCTTGTATTCCGCGCATTATCGCCATCGAGTCTTTTCTTATTTAATCCCCGACACGTCGATCAATCTCGAGGCATAGCGGTACCATCCTCATTCACGCTCGCGCGCTCGCACGCATCCCTGCGTCCTTGTACGCTCGTGTTGGTAGCTACACATATCGACGGGCGTTATACATCGCGATTCGACGCTCTCGCAACATCGTTACACCATGCATCAGATAAAAGCGTAATTAAAGGGTTGGCGCATTTATGAGGCCGCCATGTTGCCTCATGATGATGCTCTAGCTATACGCAAGTGTAAGTGGTGAAGACCTTTTAGAGAAAGCGAGAAAGAGACAGAGGCAAAGTATGGTTTTCAGGAGGGAGGGGGACCAATACAGGTGGCAAAGGGTGGAATGGAAGGCAAAGGGACGTGTGCAGGCAAATGGTAGTCGGCAAATTGTAAAACGTGACGCAGATTACGCGCAATAGCTGCACCGGTCGTAATAATAAATTATCATCGACGGGGCTCGACGTTAAACACTACTGGTTTCGGGGCAACCGAACGGGCTTGCAAATTCGTCGGTGATTCGGTGCTGCATACCATGCCCGCATAAAACGTGCAACCTGGAAACGTTGAAACGTGTCGCGCGCTTGCTTCTCGTCCCTTTCACCTCACCGAACCTTCGACCCCCTCTGCGCCTCTACCCTTCCGGGTTCCGCGCAAAACGCTAAAAGAACGAGGGCGGATTTAATGCCGGTCTGATTGCCGTTGCGCGCCGTATCGCGGCACCAGCATACTTTATTTCTTGTAATCCTCCCCGCTCGCTACGAATTTCGCTATGGAAAGGTCGTCGTAATGTTTATTACGTACGACGCTTTGTTAGTTCGGAATTGCACTGGCATTTATCATGGCTGGAATGGCAGCTGGTAGAACGGGGAGGGAAGTCGAGGAGAAGTCGAATTAGAGGCTGTGAAAATTTGAAAACATTATTAGGACGTTGATAAATGTTACGCCGCGTAGAAAATTCTTTAACTCGGTCTCGGTATTATTGCGGCAGCACCCGGCCAGCGCCGGCTACGAAAAAGCTGATTCCCGACGCTGCAGCGATTTTCTCCTTTCTTTATGGGCAAACTGGCTGTGTGACGCGATATGCAAATAGGATCTAGCTGACACGGGATAGTTTCGGTCAGCGTACACTCCTCAGGTGTAGAACGAGTTTAATTGACACTTGCTGTGCCTGATAATAATACACCTACGCGATTAAACGATCGTTAACGGTCGAATTCGTAACTGGAACAGTCGTGAAACCTGGACGTCGAAACCTGGACGTCAAGTTTTGCAGGTTATGACGATAACTGTAGCGTAATAGAAGGGTAGCCGTGGCGCGCCGCGGGTATTTGCCCAAACATTGAACAACGCGTGCAAATAACCAATGCAGCGCGATACGTCAAAGTGCCCTGCGAGTTATAAATTCCAATTTCGAGCACGACAAAACAGGCCGCGCGCCATTTGTAGATTGAATTGCTGATATTAACGAAAAATTCATTAAACACGTGGGATTTATAGATTATATACCTACGCCGCATTAATAGAACACACGCGTCCTCTGAATTTTCCCTTTTGAAATTTTAGCGAGATAAAGGCCTTCTCGAACTACCTATTTCCGATTGTTTAATCTTTATTGTCAGGGAACATCTGATCGTAAATATCGTTATTTAATGGTAGACCGACTGGACCGTATCGATCGCTATAAAGGATTTATCGACCTCTATAAAACAGATCTTACGCCGTTGTTATTTCAGCCAAGTGAATATCGATGTTTAAAAACTCGGTATGGCCAACTGGAAAGCACGAATTTTATAAAATCCTTCGCGAGCACCAAGTTGATATAGCTTTTCGAAATAACAGAGAGAAGGAATTCAGATCGCGTTAAATCCTATTCATCCGTTTTTTCCCTTTAATTATACCTTTTAGCATTTCGATTTCGGCAACGGGCCATTAAATTTATACAGAAAGAATTTTTACATAGATTTAATATTTTAGACATGAAAGACCATTTACGTCAAGCATTCGACGTACGCGTATACACATTTACACCGTGAACTTTATCGTCTAAACTTAATAGAACAAGATCGCTAATGCAGAAGATCGGTCGGGCATCTTGCTGACGGCAACCGTATATAATCGTCTCTCCGAGATTTTAAGCCCTGAGTCACGTTCCTTAATTGTTTTAGCGCAATCAGTTACAGTTCGTTGACTGGTAATTACACGGGGCGCTCTCATCCGGAACGCCACGATTACCGAAACTCACAACCCTTTTTACCAAGAAAACCGTTCCCTCTTTTCCGCTGCTCTAAGAAACGGTGACATTCGTTTCAACGAACCTGGCGGCAGATCGCTGTGCCGTGATGAGTAAACATCCATTATCCAAGCGGAATCGAAGAGAGAGAAACGTCAAGGGGAGAAGAGAAGCGCTCGGACCCTGACGATTTGACCATTTCAAAGGGAAGAGAAATCGATCTTGGTGACCTTTGGCCAACTCCTCGAGGAAAAAGCTGAACGTCGACCCCCGTGACTGGTTGCTTTCTCTACAGATATCTGGAAAAGATATTACGATCTCTCGATTGAGCCCGATTGACCTTTTCACGAGACACTCTATTCGTTCGGGATTAAGAGGTAGGAATGATTTAAGGTTAATTTCCAACGGATTACTGTTCGCCTCGCCCTTTTTTCCCCTTTTCGTCAGACCCTTTTTCTCCGAATGTCTGTCTAGATATTTGCTTGCGAAGAAATATTGCGTTGATATCTTGGAAGAATAGTCAGGAGACACGACGGTATGCCGGATTTGTTGTAATATTAAATTTTTAATAAGCGTTCGCCATTGTTGAGGTATATTTCCTAACGAGGAGGTGATTCCTTTTAAAAAGGTATGGACGTACACGAGCTGACGAATTTTGTCAGGGATTTCATTCTACGAACAACTCGTTATATAACTCTGCTATGTAGTTAATGAAACAATACCTGGATACTCAATAATATATTATAATAGAATATCAATGTTTTTCCTAATTCGTTCGTTTGCAACGTAACGTGTAAGAGTCGTAAAAAGTAAGAATGCTTAATAATTGGAAATTAATTTGCGATCTAAATTATCCGAGACCCGCGTTATTTGCTTCACCAAGCTTAGTGTTCTTTTAAACAAACAAATATTTTAAAAAAATAGTAAAGAGCGTAAACAATAAATACTGCACGTATTACGCGCTATATACCAAGTATCAGCTTTGCGTTAAGCGATTTGTATTCCGATTGACCATTGACTATGATATTTATATTCATGGCACATACGTGCTTGCGTACATTATGTGGAATCAATTACACACAGATCTTCGAATTTTCATGTCTCAACCTCGTTCCTCTTTCAACTAACGAGGTTTTAGAACAACGTGTCTTAAAAAACTTTAGCGCACGTCTTTAGATTTCCCATTTGCTTATTAACGACGATTCCTTCGTATCTTCGTATCTTAAGTTTAGAAATTAACGATCAATAAAGAAACAGCTAACACGATACAACGAACGCGGTACAATTAAACGTTACAAACCCCTATTTTTTATCCCTATCGCAGAATCTTACTTTCAATTAACCCTACAACTACCCTTCGAACAAAAATCTCATATACACACGTATACATAACCTGATATCAACAAAAGTTTCATGCACAAGCCATTACACGCAAGCGACAGTGGACAAGCGATAAAGTTGCAAAGATCCTCGAGGATGTGAGGGAAGGCGGAGCCTTATTTGGGATTTACGAGCGAGGCTAGTTAACCGAGATACACGAATCGGAAGTCCATCGCCGGAAGTTTCTCGGAGGCGACACTATCGGCACGTAGCCGTGTCCAGTATCTAACCAAAGTAAAAGGAAGCTGGCATCCAACCGTGGCGAAGGGTTGGGAGGTTGAAACGGCGGTGCAACGGGTTAAAAGCTGAGTGCTCAAGATGTCATTTAGTTGGACATTCCTCTCAAGATCTTACCAGGGTCCTGCCATCTCATCGTGTATCTCTTCCGCTTCGAGGCATCGCTTCACGATAACCCACGGTGCCAGCAACTACGAGAAGTTTCATTTCAGGATTACGAACACTCTGCTCGCACTGCTAAAGCCCACGCTGGTCGGTCGATTCGCAGTCGGGAGACCTTGTATTACAAGACGAGACGAGCATCGTAATGAGGGATGAGAATTACAGGTCCGGGAGCTCGATGCGGTTCGCCACAAAGCTCTGTCCTGTCGTTGCATTACTCTTCGACCGGCTACAATCATCGGCCGTTATCGAATACGAAAAATCTTTTACCCCTGCTGCGGCCAAGTTCCTTTTCAATCTTTCTCATCTCCCGATCTTTTTACGTCTGACTTCGAACGTCGCGCTTTGATCTTCGTACTGGGGTCCGATAATGATTTTATTATGGAGTATTTTGTGAATAGAAAATGCAAATAAACGATACGGTAGCCTCTACAAGCATTTGGATGTCTAGGTCCTTTGGCGTGGCCCTCGACGAATTGACAAGTGACTAGTAAATTATAGGTTGCTTTTTTATAATTTTAGTTTTACACCAAGTAGGGTAGCATTCGACGATTTTTGGCTTGTAAAATTCATCCGTTAAATTTCATTTGTTACAATTATATATTTGTATATATTTTTTATTAGCGATAACTGAAAAAAATGTAAAATCATAGAAAATACAAGTCGCCGCGTAAAATTTGGTGACCAATAACACGAGGAAAAATCCTGACGTATCGAGCCACTTAGAAGCTTACCTCCAACTTCGTTTCTCGAAAATGTTTAAATTTCAATCTCAGAATACGTTATTAGAGTTCAATTCTTCAAGAACTAAACGATCGACGTTTATGGAGATAATCGGATTAGCTTCTTAGTGGCTTATATCTAAGAGAATAATGGTAGGTACGTATCACAGATACGCATAAATCTCACGATCCTAAGCGAAAATGTTATTTCTCTGACAAAAATATTTCAGTAAATCCAGCGACCTCTGACGCTAGACCAGAAAGTACGTGCATAAAACAAAGTAACATAACGGCTGTAGTAAAGTGTCGCCTCGTCCAGATATGTATAATAAAAAAGTCTAAGCTATATTTAGGATAAGTATCGTCTAGCGTGCAACACGAAAGAAGCTCGTTGCTGAATTCGCAACAATTGTCCATAAGAGTGGTTGAAGATTATACAACTTCAAATGTCCTTCGTACGGTTGGCTTGATACGAAGCCATATTACAGAACGTTATGATCTTGCATAGTTGCATTGTCGTGGCACAAAAGATCGAAATGAACTTGACACTCGTGCAACCTATGATAGATAATGGAGACGTGACGAAACGTATAACCATGGCGTGAAGAGGAGTTCGTTCGCAAAGTGGTTATTTCGACTCCCTTTGTCGAGCCGACGCGACGACGTAAGAACAGAGAGATCGTTGATCGTGGCAGAAACTCATTCCACTCTGACATTTATCGTTTCACGATCGTTTACCGAATCGAAATGCTTCCCGAACCGCCCTCCGTAATAAACGCAGACCGCTTATATCGAGAATAATATGGAGTTTCGAAATGATCGAGCCGATTGGATGGTTAGATCCTTTTTCTTCTATCTTTCGCTGTGATCGTCGTTCGTGCTTCGTATAATAAAATTATTAGACACGTCTAAAGTTAATCGAGATACCATAGCATTTTACTTGAAGCTGTTAGATGTTTTCTCGAAGTAAGATTTAACCTCTTGATCGTATGATATTATAGGATGATGAAGAATTTAGAATAAATAGTATAGAGAACAATCTTCTCTTTGTCCCGAAAACTGCCTGTATTTTTGGAATTAGATACAAAAATACATGCTTTCAATCTTTTATAGGAGATAAATACATGTTCATAATTGCGATACGCACGTTTTTAAAATGCTAAATACCAAATTCCAAGCCGCTAAAGAGACGGATGACGTTCAATCGACGTACTATCCATAAAACAAACAATTATACCAATACCTATAAGCCTATTTCCAATGGTTCGATGTAATAGGATCCGCAATCCCAAAATATCAATTATATATTCACAGGGTCGGATATATCCTCTCCCAATATATCCGACAATCTCTAAACATTGGAAACAAACACCGACGATGCAATCGTCTCATAAAATAAGAATAATCAGCAATTTTTTGGAAAAATTTTCAGGTTTACTTCAGGGAATATGTAGATAATAGTATCCCACAAAATTGTTTCCAGGTAATTTTTTTGTATACTTTAAAAATGATAAAATTCCGCTGAAAGTTTTACGTGTGAAAAAATCAAGAAAATCAATATAAAAATTTGCCTAGTATATATACATGAATTTGAGTTGAATTCCCAACTGGACACAAACAAACAATTGGCGAAAGGTTATTTCACACGTGAAAATAAATCGAAAATGTACAATACAATTTTTCGCCCGAAGTTTCGTTTTCGAGAGGAGTGAATTTCAAGAGTTATTATGTGTACCGATTTAATTCCTAAGGAAAAAAGTTCAACCTTTATCTTCTACGTAACGAAGCCTTAAACGAAAAATCTTTACTCTACTTTCTCAAGTTATTTTCACAAGAAGAATAATCTCCTGTCAATTATCTATCGCTGTCAGTTATGATTAGATAAATTCTTATATATTCGACAGGTTATCAAACTCTCTTTTCTCTGAAACAAAACCTGCGACGTAATTTTATTATTCCTGACTTTCAGCTTATTTTAAACCATAGAATCTCCTATATTTCACTCGTACTATGAATTTAAACCACAGTGTATCATAACGGAAACAGTGTCGATATAGTTTCCAAGGTGTGCGCCAAGTCGCTATTCTGTTCCCGTCTAATAGTCCGCGTTTGGTTGGCCAATCGATCCTACGAATTCATGCAGAGAACGTAGAGCATCGGCCCCATGCATTATTTGAAATGTCGAAACTACTTTCGCCGTATCGGTTTGAGTGCCAGGACTCGGCAAACGTCGTTACTGGCTGTCCCTGGTGCTCCCGTTTAATCCTACGCGGCCAGTTTCCTGAATCTCGTACGAACTTCTCCACTAACTTATGCATCGTTCGCTACGTTCCTATGTTACGACTGATGTGGTCGTTGCATTGTCGGAACGCATTACCGGTGTCGTATATCACTCGCTCTTTCACGACGCTCGTACGTATTGACGTTTGAGAAGTCGCAAACGGTATTACGCGTAACATAATTTCGTGCATCGAGTCGGGATCTAAATGTCACACGGACATTGTGACATTACGGCGACGCGCGACGTCGAATGACAGTCCATGAGGTAGTCAAGATTTTTCTCTCCAGACAGTTTATATATGATATGACGATTAATTTTCACCTGCCGAAGGCTTTGTCATCGTTCGCACTAGTATCGAACGTTTTATAGAAGAATTTTTTATAGAAGAAGAGAATTTGTAATGCTATGTAACAGAAAATTCACTTTGCGCGTAATATTCGTTAAAAAAATGGCGCTATTCGTGTAGCTTATAAAATGATAATTAAACTGTGAATATTTATACAAATTTAGATTTTCGTGAAAATAACAAAATGTAGATATTAACGGAGTAGAGCAGATTATTTATTTTTTGTTCTGCTTTTCACTTTGCGATTAATTTTCCATTTTGCGTTATTTTCAGTAATTTGCAGGCAACCGCATCGTCATACCGACAAAACGTAGGATTTGCACAACGTATCCCGAACAGCATGGCACGTTAGTACCTTGATATCCATGTTGATACGGTATTACATATTATTACGCGTGCGGAATCGCGTATGAGATGTTACGGTATAGAGAATAGCATAATTGAGATGCATTGCTTGCGGCGGACTTTAGAGAACGCGCAGCTGCGGCTTTCGCGTTATGCGAAATTTCCCGATGAAACTTTTTGACGGTAGGATTTAAGCCTATGCTTGATAGTTTTGCCGACGAGCAACTCCTTCTGGGAAGATTTATGCATCGTTCGCGAATATATCGACATCGTGCCTAATACGTCGTTGCGCTACCCAAATATATTACTCCCATCATACATCACTCTGCGATGGATATAGCGCACGGATGCATGCGCGTTGCCCGCACTTACGTACACATGAATATACGAGCCCTAATAACGCCGGAAAAATATGATCAATCTCGCTGATTTATCTGGCGTTCATTGAAAATTATTCCGCTATACAGCCGCATTGCATACTATTTGCTCGGTTACACGCTAAATATTTTCTATTGGGTCATCGATAATTTTACTCTCGCGCTAAACTCCGGAAGAGTGTTCGTGGCAAGCTGATCGAGCATTCGTTAAAATATTATTAGAATAGCCGTAGACGATTAAAAATCGAAGCACCGGTGACAAATTATTTTCGAGCCAATAACCGAGTCACGACAGAGACGGTTCGTTCGATCATAAGCTTAAGCGAGATCGCCACGTTCGACATTCCTTCTAATTTATTCGGATCGCAACGTCATTTTTGCAGAAGGGTTAAACATGTTTGATGCTACGTTCGTGACTGAACGCACTATGTTACATCAGATACACCGAAGATTTATCACCAACGAAGAGAATAGGGGAAAAAGCGCGAGCTTTCCTCCGGAACGGTTCCTTCGTTTCCTTCTGCCATTCGAAGCTTAAATCAAACTCCGTTCGTTTTCTTCTGCACAACAAAGATCGATCGATGGATAAATCGGCCAACCCATTCATACCCGTTTTCATTAACAATCATAATGTAGGTGAGCTTTATAAAAAGATGGAAGGTAACTGGCTCGGAGTCCGTTAAATCGATGAGATTGAGCATCGAACACGAAGAATAGTCGTTCAGGTAGCGATAAAAGTCTGTTTACTGCCCGGTTCTTTTGAACAGGACTTTAACTTTAATAAATCTGTCACGCAGGATAACAGTGTAAATACGACTGGATCGTAGACCTTCGGGAGAGTAACTCCCAGTCGTCGAACTTTCTCATTGTCATTCGCTGACTCCGTCAGTTCGTGCTCTTCAATCGATTTCATTGTATTGGGTATCGTACGTGCATTAATTGGGTATAACCGTAATATATGACTCGTGAAAGGTTTTCGAGTCTTCTTCGGAACAGATACCATCGTTCCTGGAATGACACTGACAGGGTAATTACCATTCAGAGTAAGAAGTTACGAAACGTGATGGTTTTTCCCCGTTGTTACTCTGGCCAGTTGCGAGTCCTCTCGTGATTTATTAAAACACACGTCACGCTTCTTTGGATATTTATATCTAATAATCTTCGATAACCTTCTGCTATTGGATAGAATACGCAGAATTTTACAATGTGTAACTAACGACAGCAAAATAGTATTTTCTCTAGTGATAATCTTTTGTTTTATGTAAGTTATACTTGATATAATTTTTCATTTCTAAATATTCCACACGTACGCGAGAATAGGTGCAGTAACTCGCTTCTCTTTGGTTACCGGGAGGATGCTTTAATGTGAAGCTGAATCTTTTTAAAAAATACACGAACGAACGAGTAAACGAGCATGCAGATATAACTTCCTACACTAGATCAATAGAATTCTATTCTGTCTGTGTCCCTTTAGGAACACCAGCCAAGTATCCGTAAACTACCTTCGTTATTTTTAGTAATCCAAGCGTATTGCTATCACATTTCTCGAAAAGAATTATCGATTTCGTCATTACATGTGCGGAGCGTATCTGCGACATTAAGATCGTAAAAATTTCCATCAAAATCGAGCCTCTTATTGATTTATTTATTATTAATCTGTAGAAAACAGTCGTCTTTCCGAAAATATGTATCAAAGGTTGTCTTCGCAAATACAAAATTTAACAAATTTCACAAAATATATGATATACAAAGATCACGTATTACATTAAAAAAGAAGTTTTATTATTTTTCCTAAATACTAGTTGAACAATGTTATCAATGAAATCTTAATTCTGTACAAGACATTACAAATTCGTTTCGATACTATATGCATTTGCAATGTACCACGTATATACCCATAATTTGTCATATTAGAATTTCCTGTGTGAATTGATACTACTGAATACCATTAGCAGAGAATCGAAAATCAATCCCAAATTTGTAACATTCAACGGGATGGACATCACGGTATATAATTTCTGTTACACATTCGCACAACAGATGTGTTTTGGTGTGTTGCTAGATGTTATAAAATAATTTATACGAGAGTTGGATGGTAGAGATTTTAAAGTTATTATGATACAAGAGTGTATTTGAAGTAGGTGTATCTCGTAGTTGGAATAATAATCTCTGTCGATCGGAATAACAATTTTTCGGCCGAGAACTTGAATTTCCAATTTGTAGTAGATCAACGAAATATGAAATTACTATGATTTCTAAATTATGTTTAAAATATGGCTAATATTGTTTCGAAAATGATAATAAAGGATACACCGGTTAATAATACGATCTGATGAATAAATGTAAAAATATAATGAATTAGGTAACAAATTTCTCTCAAGAAATGATAAATTGAGTTACTCAAATATTCCGAGCGTTGATTTGCAACACGATCCGCATGTTACTTAAGAAAGGTGATTAATCACGATATAATTAATTTACACCATTTGTTTATGTTGAGATACTACAGATTCTTACATATATGTATACATATGTTTATGTTTTCTTTTTATTAATTATAACCAAGATATTAAGAAGGGGCAATAGATAATAGTCGATATTGGAATTAGCTTTTTTAAATTATATATTACTACATACTGTATATAGCAAAGTATGTGCTGCTAATGAACCGCTGAGTTTTGTATGTTATCGATGTTCTTGCTGATTATGCGTGATCGACATGCATATGTGAGTATATAGCGGCTCTACGTGTGCACTCTTGAAACTAAAATCGATATCACTGTATTAATGATAAAAGCTTCTCGGTTTTAATTGCTTTAGTGGTGGAATTCGATCATTAGCTTACGGCAAAGTCAAAAACATCGGTTTTGACGTTTATTCTACTTCTGAACTAATGGCTTATCCGCATAGTAAATTGATACAAATCGGTGCAAAATGCTTGGACAGATGGGTAAGAATAATTAAATCACAACGCTATTAAATCACAATTACTAACACATTTTCGCAGATTAATTAACTTTTGTCAATAAGTCTTACCTGCTGTAATTAGAAATCAATAAATTCCTGAAATTATCTACAGCTATTTGCCGTTACCAATGCTGCGACTAATTGCTGTTAAAGACTTTACAATGATCGAACTTTGTTTAACTTATATGAAGTCGATCAATGCTTGAATTTCCCTCGATATGATGGCTGGTTTAATTTCGGTAACCAAACAAATGAAAATTTTCGTCTGAAACATTGAAAGTTGAAAACTGACGACCTATACATAATCTATTCTCTGCGATATCGCTAAAAATTTCATTGTTCAAATATATAATATGAGAATATTATTATACATAAACTTGGTTGATCAAGATAAACATAATTTTATGCCTGAAGTTAAAAAACATATTGAATTCAAAAGGCGCGTTTAAAAGCCGTATTTAAATATTCTACTAAATTGACGTTAACATTAATGATGAGTTTTGAATATCAATTAGAATGTTCCATATAGATCATCAATTTTAAATGAATCTGTCTCATTTTGCACAACGCTTTTGCATATTGTAGATTGCGCGACTGATATTCCGCATAACAATAAATTTATTCGTATAATTGATTCGCAATGAGAAACAAGAGCATTTAATTTTCAATTTTGCTGCATTTCCCCCCTAGTAATTTCAAAAAGAGGCCAAGAGAAATTTCGCTTGTTATCGTATTTTCTGCCCTTTAAAAATCGTTTCTCCATATGCTTACATATGGCGCGTGTGTGAATACGATATGCCGACCAACTTCGTTGGAGGCCTTAATTATTCGGATGGCTTCTTAATTTAATTGCATCAATTAGCATACTACTCCAACTGTGGTTTTGGCCAGGCTGAATCGTTCGTTCCTTCCTGCCTTGGTTTCAAGTTTGAAGCAACATTCTGCGAATCGCTATTCGCGTTACAACGACGGTGATTCTTTTACCATGTACTTTCCATTCTTATTTTCTTGTATAAAGAGTCACCATATTTCCTTCAAATTTATCAATATTAATAACTTTATTTATATACAATTGTATTCGGTACAATTTCTTTACATTCCTTAGCAAATATAATATTTATCTTTTTGTTTAACGTTAATATCTTGTATGGCGTACTGCGTAAGATAAAATCTATGTAGCAATACAGCATTAAATCGAACAATTCGGTATAACACCTTTTGTTATTAATCTGATTCTCTATTTTTCTCCGAAATAATAAATATGATAGAGTGTAGCACAAAGCAAAGATTATAGCGTAAAAATTTTCTCTAAATATTTCTTTAATTACAAGCGAGCCACTGTTCACTGTATTTCAATCGGAACTCGGACGATCACGTAAATATAGAGAAATAGACGTCGTGCCGCGTGAGCCTGCATGCGTGCGGGCGCACGCAGACGAGCTCGTAGGTAAAATAAATTTCCGTGCGAGCGTAATTAAGCACTCGCTGCCGGGAATTACATTGGGATCGGCGAAAACAACTCTTCGAGCACGTCCACTCGAGCGCCGGTACCTCTCCGCATAATTAAGCCCTTAACATCCCTCTACTCCTGGCTGCCACTCAGCACGCGCGAAGGAATGCAGTTTCGTTTGGACGTTTCGTTTGGGCGTTTCATTGGTGAACATCGTAGACAAGGTGGACTCGTCCGTTCACGCGTATATTTTCTTTTTCCCCTCTTTTCGAACCAACTTTTTCGTTCGACAGCCTGGCTCGATTTTTTGTGCCCGAACCTGCCACTTCGTCTTTTTCTTCATAACCGCGAAAATGAGACGAGAAAAAATCGCTGCTGCGAGGAATTTCTGGCGAAGTAAAAAAAGAGCATACCAGTTCGAGGATTGTGTGTCATTACAGCCAGAGATATTGTATCGCCGAAAAACGAGTAGAGCGAGTGTCCTTCTTTTTCTTCGTTTGAAATCTGGTTCGGTAGCATCGAGTATAAAGGGGTTCACATTCCACATACGAACAATGCACTAATATGGACAGTTCGATGAAACGAAAATTAAAAGGATTTGTTGAAACGTTTACGTTTCCGTATTATCCGTGAGTTTCCACCAGCAACCAATGTTGTCAATATCGACAACGATTGACAAAATCATTGATCGTGTGCAGGCCCCTTAAAGAGATCCTGGTGGTCTTGCTTCGTGTGTCCGATCCCATTCGACGTACCGACGTCGAAAGTAGGAGCCAATTAACGGGAGTAAACGTTGAATTAATTTCAAGATAGGCTGTTAGAATGTTCGTATCGTAATTTGAGCAGTTGCGACGTGGCATTTCCTCTAGTTCGTGTAACAAAGATTTCAGTTCAGTTTCCCCGGACTTGGTGAAACCACCGCGTTTAATCAAGTCGCGCGACATGAAACTCTTTATCGTTGCAGAGATAACTATCGGAGAGCGCCACTACATAACGAGTGTACACTGTCACGGTCTCTAATCTGTGATTTCGACGAAACCTTATCGTACAATTATCGGCGGGCGGAGAACGGTCACACTGTAATCTGCGACATCTTGTGAGACGTTCAATCAGAAAGCCTCGTAGACAGCGGTAAATAGAGTTACTCGCGACAAAAACGAACAAAGAAATTGAAATCGAAAGAGCGACATTTTCAAACAGCCGGAAGACCGCGTCGTGGATTCGACATTAGATACTCCGTTTGCTGTAAAAGAAATTCGATCGGAAAATTGGTCGTACGATATGATATGGGATAAAAAAGAAATGCAAAGGATAATTAAGGAACACAAAGGGAGACGAGATTAATTCTTTCTAAAGATACGATAATCCTATCGTATTCCTTCATTCCTCATATTTCAAATTATATATATGCCAAAAATAATTCTTCACCTGTTCCTCTCGTGTTATCTTCTCTGCTACTCAAATAACCCTTAAACGTTCGAAGAACATTCGTAAGCGAAGGAAGAAATCGAATTAGTCGATTAGCTCGCTGAAGTTGTAATTCGAACATCGATGGTTCGGTTGCTGAGAGCATTAAATTGTATCGATTTAAGCAATTCACGTCATAACGATTTGTACCTGTCTAAAGAAATCAATATCCTGTAGCTTCTTAATTTGTATAAATCACGATCAAATCTAGATCAGTTTATTTGAAATTATTATCGTCTGTTGTTATATGATTAAATCTCAGATAACGTAGCAAATAACGCGTTTCTATGCCTCTGTCAATTCCGGCCTATTCTATTTCTTTTAGACTGTTTAAATCATGAGCCAGATTCGGTCTAAGACGGTAAATACTTCACGGTGGTCCATGCTAACAAAGAGACGCAGTTACTTCGGCCGACTCTGCAGCAGTGAGGTTGAGAAAACAATTTATCGACGTATCAGCCTTTCCAGAATGTTGAAAGTAACAGCGACAATAGTATCGATCACGTAAGTATTGTTTATTGAATATCGTCTACGAAAATAGCCCATTAGAGTATATAAAGTTAATGTACAAGGAGAATACACATATAAAAAATAAGAGTTAATAAAAGTACAATGAAATGCGGCATAGTGACTCTTTGATTGTAGAAGAAGATTCAGAGAATATATACATCAATTGCGAAAAGTGGGTTATCAATGTTAATGGCCATGCGATCTATGCCGGTACGGTAAGCAAACTCAGTGTTATGTTATGCGGTTTGACATAGAAAATTTCATGGTACCGCACATTTCTCTACGGACTGAAACATTAATTTTCAAACTGTTGACCATTATACACTTTACGTACAAATAATAGGATGTCATGAAGCTTCCTTCCACGTTTCAGTGATGTGAGGCTAAGATCAATAGCCGTGGCAGGCGATAGAAATGGAATCGTCACAATCTCTCGCAGTTAGACGTAAAGATTTATATTAAACTCTCTTCGATATCGGAAGATAAAGAAAGCCATATTTTTTTTTTAGCAGAAATGGAAAATAGAAAACTATTGGGAGGACTAGATTCGAGGATTAACGGGAATCGTATGTTTTACAGATTTATACTATTTTATAGAAAAAGTTGTATTTACGTCTACAAATTTTAGTAACGAAACGTAAATATATATATATATATATTTGTTTAAGACAAAATTATTTTATAGGATTCTATGTAAATTAGGACTCCTTAAATTTTGGATTCGTGAAAGAAAAAAGATATTTAGAAATTAAAGTCTTAATTCCAAGCTTTAAGAACGCCGTAAAACCTTACTATGAGATTAAGATTATGTTAATTATTTTAAGCACTATTTTATGTATTTTGTTGGTCATAACTGGAACTGAAAATTTGAAGAAATTTACATCTGGTGGTTTACTTCGAAGAACTTGCCAAGTTGGTAAATACGAGCACACTAACTTGTGGATTTAACTTTGGATTAAGGTTTTAATACTTGATTTGTTCCGGAAAAATAAGAAGTTGAAAAATAAAGTTAAGTAAGTACATAGAAATTAAAGTTAGTTCATCTCACTAGAGATTAAAAAGAAGTTTTACGTGTAAAATTAAGAATTTATTATTAAAGACAACTAAATTCTTATAGGAATAATAAATTACGAATTGTATCATTCGAGTATGTGACTTGTGTCCAGCTTCGCAAAAATCAACTCACTTACTTTTACGAGCTTATTTATCGCGAACAGATGGTAGAAATTTTAAGGTAATTTGTAAAAAATGTTTATAACGACGTTACTTTGCCCTGCTTTCGCATTTATGGACATTATTTTTTCTTCTCTTTTTTTTATACGTGGGGAAATCCTCATTGATACCCCCACGCTGTTAGAAGGGGCGGGGTAGCGTCGGATTATACCGACTAGAACCCCACGGTGGACCGCTCGACGCTCAGCTCTTTCGAATTACTGCCGGAGAAAAAAAAAGCTTCTCGTCCGCATACGAAACCAAATAGCAGAAATCACTTCGAGGATATACCATCGCTGTTCGAAGACTTGCACGGACTGAATTGGTTTCCTTTTGTTCCTTCTGCATTTTGCAAATGCACGTTCGCGGAAAGGAATGATCGGGACACGACTATGGGCGCCAGGATTTGAAAGCCCCGGGTCTCGAACGTTCGTAACCAAAGGCGCTAACCACTGCGCTGCCGTCGTTCAACACATTTATAGACTGTCGTGCAAATTATACAAGAATGAAATACCTATAACTCAATTTAGCTACAACTATATATAATATAAGAACGAATTCCTGTAATTAATACATGTCTACCATCATTGATCTCCAGCAACGTGTACTTTGAATTACGTCTGTCGAAAACAATTGAAATGAACTAGCATCTAAAATAGCGGCGCTTTTTTAACTCAAATAACGACAAATCAGTCAGGAAATCTCGATTAGGCTTGGCTGTTACGAGCGAGCTAGTTTCAGTCGACGATCAAACCAAAGAGAATTCGTCGCGATATGACGTAGGTATATAACGTTATCGATGACAAAGAGATATCAATCACGAAGATACACGCGGATTCCTGGATCCTCGGGAATCTCGCGAACAGGCGATGGATTGGATATTCAGGTGACCGCGTTCAAAGCTATCGATTACAATCAATGCACGGATCGATCTGGGAGCGAAATTCACACCGCGTGCGAAAACCAGTCCTCATACGATATCTTGATGATTACTGGCAAGAAAAAATTCCACGGATGGTAGCAACAGGGGCCGATGATTGCGGCTATTTTCCTTGTGGCGCGACGCGGTGTTTGGCCATGGAATACGAGAGGAGAAAACTGTATATATGTGTGAGTTGGAGAGAGAGAGAAAGAGAGAGAGAGAGAGAGAGAGAGAGAGAATAAGGCAATAATATACGAGAGAGGGAAACAAAAGTAACTTGGGAAAATCGAAACCAGAGAAAAGAGGGAATGGTCATTTTAACGATTGTTACAATTTTTTGATAAAAAGGCTGTTTCAAAGAACAAATTGTAATATGAAACATGGTAAACAAATCTGTATCGAATAAAGAATGAACATCGCTGTAACTTTTTCAAGCAACGCGATATACAGAGCGTTCGAAAAATTGTGTCGAAATATTTTAATTAAGAAGAAGGACAACAGTATATGCTTGCGAGATTAGATCCGAATTTTTTGAAGCAGAAGCATCTGTATAGAGGTGAGACGATAGCGAGAGAGAAAAAAATACGATCATGAACTATGAAAATTAATATATACTTAGAGAGAAATATATGCTCAGCCTATGATCCGCGTATTTGGTTCAAGCTCGTTGAGAATTGACATTCTCTGCTCTCTGCGCTACTCTACGTGCATACGTATCAGATTTTTCCCGCGAGGAACTCACAGGACCGTCCGAAATGTTCAGTGAAACGTTCGGTCAGGTATTGGACGAGGTATATTTTCCCGGTGATCGCGATTAGATCGGACGGATTGATATTTGTGAAAAATCGCGAAAGTTATTTTGCGACGTACTGCGCGCCGGTTGATTGATTAACTGTATTGTATTTCTTTGCCTCAGCTGTTTGTACAACGGGTACAATTTTCATTGAATTTGCATCGCACGAGTGTAAACAATACGTTGCACGGTTTTTTGAACGCTTCGATTTTTAGTTGTAACAATGGAAAATGCGTGTGGGATTTTGTTCTTCTATTGTGTAAGAAATATTTTGTTCTCCTTCTTCGATCGTTTGTGAATATAATATGTGATGATATATCCTATCTTTCTTTAGACTCTCTAGAGTGTTGACATTTCACTTTGGAAAAAAATACGTAATTTACGATTTTGATCGCAGTGAAACTGGAAAAATAATAGTAAATAGACAGAATGTCTCCGAATACAGAATTATCGAATAAAAATGATCGAAGAATAAAAGGAAAGACATCGGTACAACGAAGAATTTTTTACTGATACAAGATATATTTTGTTAAATAAAGCTAACGATTAGCTTGTACTAAAGTTAAGACAATAATTATAGAATTAAAATTAGGAGCAAAGAATTTTCCTGGATTTGATTATATGCTTGGAAATTTGGTAATCAATTTAGTAAGTGTAATTTGTACCATTATTTATCGATAAGTAGCTCAAAAATATACGGTAAAGTTGTAAACTCGTCCATTAAGGTCTAAGTACGCGTGTCGCAAAGTTATTTCACGTATAGCGTAATTACATGAAAAACATGCCACACAGAGAAATATATTGACAGGAATAAATATACGGTTGAGGCCAGAATCATTATCTAATACACACGACATGTTGCGAAATTATGATCGATCATGCGTCATTAGGAACTTCACACGAGATTCGACAAGTAGTTCAGTCCAACATTTCATGCCTTTGATAAATATTTATACTTTAAAAAATTAGATTAGGAAACTATACAAAGTTTAAAAATTGAAGAGCAAAGGTAGGATCTGTGATAAGGAAACTTTCGAAATGTTAAGTTATATAACTTTATCGTTTGTTACATAAAATAAAAATTATAACTTCCATACTAATTACGTGTTTTCGAACGTTTCCTTCTCGCGCTATGCTAATTAAATTATCTAGAATATTTACTCAACCCTTTCTACGAACTATGTCTTTCGATACCTTTCGACATCGGTGCGATATTTGAAGCATTAAGTCTTGTTTTAAATAACAAACGAATAATACTTTTATAAATGAATAATACAAAAATAACTTCGAGAACTATAACACACATTCTCGCTGAGATAACACAGTAAAATAAATTGATAATTTTTCAAATAATTTAACAGGAACAGTGTCACAATTCAAAATAGCGCTCTTTCTTAATACTAAGTAACAGCACGTCATTAGAGACGCTAAAAATTGCGAAAAGAGAAGAATTGTTTCAGTTCTATACGATTTTCCAATTTGCTACAATTCTATAATTTCAAACCACTTTTCTTAATTTCCTTTTTCAAACTACTTCTAGCAAAGCATAAGTGTTCGTAGGTTCGTAAGTGTTAAAATACAAGTTTTTGGATCAAAATTCTTCGCTTTAATCATCGATATATTATAGATTCTTTGATTATTAGGCGCTTCGTCCTTTCCGATCCCATACTTTTCCGTGTCTAATTATCTAGTCTGATCTCGACTGCTTCGATTTTTAACGATCACGCGGCGGATTCAAGAACTTCGCTATAATAATGATAAGGAAAAAGGAGCAAAATACACAAAGAAAGGGTGAAAGGCGGTTCTATCTGTCGTGCTATCGGTAGAAACGATTATCGAACGAAAATGTGTGTGCGGCGTCGGAGAGTTTGGTCAGGACAAAGAAGCAATCGGTGCGTCAAGCAACCGATTAGTTTGCCAGTCAGGTATGTATTTATATTGTTAGTCAGCTCGTAACTATCTACCTGCGGAATCGTTTCACGCTAGCCGACCTGTCTGGTTGGTCTGACGCGTCTCATAATGCAGGACGGAACATCGATACGCTTCCTTACGACCTGTTCGATGTTTTTTTTGGCCGAACGCGTAAAATCGGGACCTGACAAAATAACGCAGTGTTATTATCTCGCCGCACAGGTTTTTCAGGTCTTTTAATGGTCTTTTACCTCTTCAGTGCGGTAACGTGTTACTTTTGCTTTACAGAGAGGGTAAAGTTGATTAAAATTGCGCCCTCAAGCTTCATATTGGATTCATTTTGTAACCGGCACGAGAAACTTATAGCGAAATGAATATAAAAGAAAGGTATTATAAAAGAAAGGTGTTTCAACATTTTATATTCGAACGAAACAATGCGATAATTGACGTAAAAATAAAATAATTCTTGCCGCCATAATGTAATTCTAAACATTCCGTAGTCACTTAATGTTTTATTCTAAATTGAATCGTGTATTTCCGTAATACCTGATTAATACTACGCACTACTATCTACTATGTACTAAGTTAATGTTATGAACGAAGCATCGTTATGAACGTTATCATCGATTTTGACGTTTAAAGTAAAACCGATCGGACATTTTACTAACTTTCACATAGATAATTTGGAAACAATTATGCCTCTAACAACATTTTGATCGAACACGAGCCTAAAAATTGCAGTTTGTCGCAAGCTTGTCACAACAGCGTGACAATACATGCCGCTTTATACATGCGTTTAACGAACGATCGTTAATTCAATATTTACATATATCCTGTATTTATGGTACGTACGTAGTTGCGTTAACGTGATTAAATGCCGAGGTCTCTTCAGCCTGTTACATCCTTCTGGTGAATGGGAACGGAATTTTATTACTGTGCTCGTAGAATGTGGTTACGCTGTTGTGTAACACGTAATTGCGGTAGTAGCGTAAAGCGTGTAAATTTAAGAGCCTATAATTATGTTGGTAACGATAACACGTGTCTATAAAGTGTTTCGAAATTGGAATCTTTGTATCCTAAGAAGGACATAACTATATTATAAACTGTAATTTACTAGACATAAAGAAAATTCTACGCATGATAATTTTAGAAAATGTTAGAAGCCAAATACCAATATGGTCTTAAGGAAGCTGAAAATATTTCATTTACGTTTTGAATATCATATAATTAAAGTGATGGTGTAAAATATGGGGATATGGAAAGCTATGATCGTACATTATACATATCTATATGTATGTATCACTGACGATAACCTGTATTTACGTAGGAAATTATTTGTATCATTATTCCTTCTCTTAATGAAACGAGGCAACATAACCGAGATAATTGAACGTTACAGAAATTTATTTCTTCATAACGAATTCAATTGAAAATAAAATATTCATATAATACCATAGAAATCGAAAAGTAATTGATTTACATCTTCGAGACATGACATTAACGTCATCAATATCTTACTTTTAAGGATTCACATATATAATAACCATGTAACAATAATTGTAGGAACTGAATATCTTATTCTCAAAACCTACAGTCACGACTTGTAACGGTGTCCATATGTAACGGTATACGTAAAAAATGAGTAAACGTGTCATTTGAATAATCAGCTACAGCGAAGATTAACATTTGATTAGAAGATTTAACTGTAACCACAGAATAAAGGAAAAGAGGGATTAAATTAAATGGCGTAAGCCGGAAACTGGCTATAAACGTAACTGTTACAACACGACGATCAATGACGACTGCTACGACGCGTCCAAGTGGTTGCAGCTGTCACAACAACCAGACAATGAAAAAAAGTGTTCCTGTCTCTTTAATAAGCTCCATGTTACATGCGATACGGCGCGACGTCGCTTCTACTATCTTTTTCAGATTTGTATCGCCGATTAAGATAAATGCAAACATGTGTTTCACTGTCAGAGAATATTAAATTTTGGTACGTACTTAAAACAATGGAATATTTAGGAAATAAATGTATTAGATCGCGTATTTTCTCAGAAACTGTGAAAAAAATTCCAATTGCCAATTATTCGATGCGTAATACGAACGTTGTTGTACGTATTTAAATATAAGTACATTCCTACTCCTAAAAGTCTTAGAACGCCTATTCTTGATAAACTTTCAGTATTTCGTGTAGATTGTAAATTTGTAATTGCATTTAATATATTTTTCGTCGTATAAAGCATCAAGCTGAGTGATCTTTCAACCATTCATTGCCCACTTTTGAAGGAAATATAGGCAGTAACTGTTCTAAGGTTTTCAAAAGAGGGTGTATATCTTAAAAAAATGTTAATGCTTAAAAATCGCCCAAAATATTTTCCAACAGACATCATTTACTCTAGAAATTTCCAAATAATGTAAAGTATAAAACGACGTAAAATATTTATTGTAACAAAACCTACTGTTTCAGTTTAAAAATGTTCATCGTATAATTTTTATTTAGAAGAAAATTACTTGTATTTAAGAGATCCGTGCTAAAAAAAGCCGTCTGAAATATTTTCCGAAATGCACACATTACCTTGGAATTTCGTAAACGATGTAAAGTGCAAAACCATGTAAAATATTCACTTGCACGTTTCCATGTTTAAGAAGAAAGCTCGAAGTTAATCTTTACGTGAACTTTACAAGCGCGATAACGTATTCTTTCAACACACGTCTCACAAACTCTTCGCCAGGTACATTCATCGTCCTGCAACTTAACACTTATTTATACTATTTTTTACGTGGTGGCTATTCGCACTTCAAATGGAGCCAAATACGAAAGGTGGGCCGCGTGAGAAAGTCCCGTGGCGCGCTCTTGATTGTCTTTTTTCGTTTAAATAAACAGTACGTCTCTGGTCTACCTTTCGTCCATCCACCGGCTTCCTTTATTCCACGGTCCTTCTCTCGGACCAGCCACGGTGAATAATGGCTGCTCCAACCTTTAGCGAGAGGAAGCCTCACGCTGAGTGCATGACGACGACTTGCACGCGTTTTTTATTCTAAGGACGCCAACTGCAGCCAACTGCGATATTGTTTTTAAGAGCAGCTGAGAGTATTGCATTCGAATATAACGGGCAGCGGAGTACGCGTTCGCACTCATGGTGTTGCTTCCGTGATGTTCACGTGAAATTTAAATTGGTACGCGTTACGATGGTTAATTAAAGTTTAATTAAAAGTTCATTAGGCTCGATATGAAGTGCCAACTGTGGGCAAAATTTATCGGGCCATTCGGCAACGACTCAGTTTCGTAATGGCTTCAGAATTACTTGCGGTCATGACTGCGCTTATTTCGATACAATTTTCTCCGTTCATTAAAGCTTACTAATTAAAACAAACCTAACGCGATAATGTCTATGGATCGTTGAAGAATAAGACATCCTTGAAGAAATTGGAACGATCACATTCGTCCCGTGTAGTCTTCGAAGAACGGTTCCACGGCTTCCTCTTTCGTTTCCTCCCTAATTCAACAGAAGTCTAAACTCGCTTCCTCCGACGGATAGACGTTCCAGCTTTCCATCTTGGCACGCCATATCAGGACTGCATTAGACTAATGATCATGATGCATTAATATTCCGGCTGCTTTTCTGTGATGCATCATTCAAGCGTACTCCTTCAATCTATCTTGCTCCATTAATTACTTCGGCTTTTTGTGCCTGCGTATTCCAGTCGGCAGTTCCACTCTTTGGGAAAATAATTTCCTTCCTCACGTCATCGTCCCCAAGCGGCGACTGCTTTAATTGCCGCACACTCCAGGACTCAACGCTACGAAATCTACTTGCTCGTTTCCCCGGTGGACTCGAATGCTCCTCCCATTATACCCTAATGGCATAATAATCTGTATATCCCGCGATATGGTTTCCAATTTCAAGCGCTGATGCAGTCGGGGCGCAGCGTGTATAGTGTATACGTATAACAGCTGGCTTTCTGGGCCGCCGGTGAGTTACGATTGCCACCAAGTAATGGCTACGTGGATGTTTCGCTGGTTTGTGCAACTCTACTGCGTATTCCCCAAACCAGATTTTCTCCCGCCAAACCGGCCCGTTCAAGATCGTTTCTCAATCCAGCCGAGGAAAATGTAATTTTGTATTTTCCTTGAGAGGATTTTAAACGAATGTCGCGGTTAATGGGACCTCCCATGGTCGCTCGATACCACCGATTCGATTGCTCGAAATGCGCCGTTGCCTGATTGAATTTAAGTATTCGATATATTCGCGCTTTCACGTTTCCTTCATTTGTCACGCGATTTGTATTGCGAACAAAATGCGAATAGTACATTTGCTTCCATTCAATTTATCTATCTACTATATTATAAATCCTTTTTACAAGCGAAATTTTAAAACTATTTTCTTTGTCTTTATTTCGTACGTTTTACGATATTTAACATTAACGACGAATGTATCGATATAGTCTTTTTAAGCACCGTAACAGTCTTCCAATGGCGTTATACGAAACCATAGGGAATCATACTGTATTTTCATAAGTTTAAGACACTTGTATAAATAAACGCCATCCCTCTCAAGAGTCCCATTCGTTCGAACAAATTCACAGTACCAGTTTTAAAATACACGTTTGCATGATTTTTCATTTCTCGACCAGAAGCTTTACTAACAAGGAATTCTTTGAATATTAGATACTCATCGAATGGCGAACAAGTTTTATGACTCATTATGAGAAACACTCTTCATCGGTAAAACAAAGAGCAGCCGAAATTTACGGATATGTCTTTCGATTTTACATGACATTTACGGGTCTCGTATAGCGACACAAGGGGCCACTTATTTTTCGAAGGGTGCTTCGCTAATGAGACATCCAAACGGGAACCTGTGTTACGTGATCGTGAACACTTCTACGGCTCGTAAACGTCCGGTGGTTTTACGCGGCGAAGCGTGTCAGCGTCGCCGTCATGGTAAATTTGCAACAAATAGAAACTGTGCGGCCGTGAGTGTATGCATGCCTCACAACTAGAAGGTTTCTTCAATAATGCACGCTTGTCGTCGAACATATAGGGCTGTAGAGTAAGGTCCGACATGGTCGACATTGTTTTATCTTTCAACAACGTGTTCGTGATAATGCGCCTGCATGTAGATATTCGTGATAAAGGGTGTACTTGCAAATATTGTTCTTTTCGTGGACGTGTCAAAAATTCATCGCACGTCTCTTATTATACTTGGCGAGCTATATTACATTTGTCGATTTTTCGTCGTTCCATAAAAATGCTAGCAATTGAAATTTTTCTCTGATATTTACAACGCGGGAATTTGAAAACTCATCGATATAGAAAACGCTTTTTCCGCTTAATATCGACGCTGAGGATGCTTAAACAAGGAAGCCACCGCCAGCTTTCGACTCTCGATTGTCACTCTAACTGGCACAAATTGACACTGGTACGGGAAATAATTAAACGCTCGTTTCGCTCGGCCCGCGCTCTGTAGGGAAACAAGTTAAAATAAATCACCGAAATGTCGTTCGTTGTCGTGTGACTCGGCGCATCGACCCGCTGATCTGTGGACACGGTCCCGCAACTTCGAAACAACAATCGTTAATCGACCTTAAATTCGGATCGTAAATTATTTTTTATTCCATGAGCACTCGATGAAAATGAATCAAGCGTTTCATGGTTCTACGTGTTTGTATAATCCAATGGAGCTGTTAGTAGTTCATGTAATAACATGTATTTACTTAATTGAATCGTGCGTATCGTTGTGAATACTTTTTATGCTCTATTGAACACCATTTACAGAACATTAATTAATTTCTTTGAACATAGAAAAGTGAAACAGTCGGAATCGACACGGACCTGAAAATTGATCAATTTCGAAGTGGGCAGTACTCTAATCTTTTTGTTTTATGAACTTTTCATGATCGGTAAAACGACAGTAGTCGTTAAAAATTCACGCAAAACTTTGGAATTGGAATTTGATGGCGAAAGTTTACAGTCAAATTTTAGAAAGTCATTCTTCGAAATTATAATCTGCGAATATTGCCTAGGAAATAAATTCTCAAAAAGTTATTAATACAGTTGTTGAATGAATTTCAAAAAGTAGCAAAATTACTTTCGCCAAGACTGTATATTTGGTAATTACATGAAGATATTAATTTATACTCTGAAAAAATTTTCTAAAAAATGCATCACCTAGGTATGTCACAAACTACTGGACGATAATGCGAAAATAGTGTGGTAATTAAATACGGTAATTAATCATAACGTAAATGAGCTCAACGCATCTTTGCACCTTTGCTTATCTCGTTAAGTTGTCAAAGAAATGTACAGCACAGTCACGTTTCTGAGGAAACTAATGTTGTGTGTCCAACACGTTAATCGTTGGTCTTTGTTAATGAATTATTACCCTACACTTCGCGTACAAGCCAAGTACCGGTACGACAGCCAGTCAGCCAGTCAGTCACTGCAGTTAATCGCGACGTTGACGAAGAACGAGTGGCTAAGTGCGACACGGGAATTTTTATGTTGCTCCTCGAGCAAGCGTTAACCTCGCCAGCCGATTTCTATCATTGTACATGTCCGGCTGTACGGACGGAAGCAGGGAAACACGTGTATTCATATTACGAAAGCGATAACGCGCCTTTTATACGTAACAAACGAAAAAATTCCCACCTTTATCACGACCATTCTATTCACCTAACAAATGGAAGTGTTATTTACGCTCTTTTTCTTTTAATCGGTGATAGGCAAAAAGCAACTATTGTATTCTTGCATTTTGCATCGATATTAAACTATATTTGATTACAAAAGGAAAGTGTAAGCTATTGTTGAACGATATAAAGTAAATTAAAATATTGCGAGGGAACTAAATAAAACGTATGAAACGAATTAATCTTAATTGTTAGAAAGATAGCATAAAGTTATATAAAAAAATTGTATAATTAAATAAATTTGATTTAAAAGTAAAACATACCGATATAATAATATATCTCTGTTATTAATTTCTATCAAGACATAATGTAACATATATGTTCCTTTCATTTCCACGAATAAATTCTATTATGCAAAACCCTATTAATTTCACAATTCTATCTCATAAAGAAGTACGTGGCAAATGCGTTACTGTATCAAACGAGGAATTAATTACTACGAACATGGCACGAAATTTGTTCGCAGCATAGAAATCATCAGCTTGTCGATTAAATATTCAGGATCAGTTTCGACAAGTTTGAATTTTCTATTCACTAGTGGCAAACCACGGAACTCGTGACGGGAGTACAGGTATACTCGCATACAGAGTACTTACGTTCCTAAGTGCGACAGATATTATCAGCCGCGAGAACGACTGTGTTTCTGGTCGTCGAAGGGACCCGCGAAAACGACGAGATTATTCAGTAAAAGTTCGCCGCCACTGTCTTATCATTCGTGTTCAAAACTTGTTCATGCTTTCCACTTACCGGAACGTGATGAGAAATCGGGATGGGAGATCTTGGCTGTGTGTGTTCTCAGAGCTGGTTCCTGAGCTGGAGACGTTTCTTACACCGGTGACAACCCACCTGCCCTCTGTAGATCGCGCAACATCTGCGCTGGATTCACGTGTGTTCGCGATATGTTCGCGGTTATGACATCATTTATTCGAAGAACGGAATTTATACGGTACAAAAACTTCACGTTGCAACTTCCTGCAAGGAAACAGACACGATTTACTTAAGTAACTTTTTCCACGAATAACTCGATCAAACGAATCGAATCTCGTTATTATCGAGTATCGAAAAGAGAAACCGTAAAGGAACGGTAAAGAGGCACGTACAGGATCGATAATATTATCGATATCCCCACCACTTAACACCAGTGATACGTGGATTGCAAAATATAGAAATTCTTGTCGATATTTAATCTCAGTTCTTTAATATCGATCACACACGATTGATAATATCGTCAATGTCATTAAACATATATCGTCATTAAATATTGACGGTTATTATTGCTAGATATTCGAGATATTACTGATCGTTTGCACATTCGAAAAGAAAATAATCGATTTTACACGATACAAAAAGTTTTTTGTCGTCAGTTAAGTGATTGGTTTAAAGTGTATTAAAATGTATTAAACATGTGACGAGTTGTCTCTTATGTATACGTTAACACTTGTTATAATATATACATAGTAGTTAATATATTGTTTGTGATTTTAAATGAATAACAATAAAAATATAGTTACTTACGACTTGAAGTCGACTCCCCACGGTTTAGCAGCAACGACACTAGCGACCCTGGTGGAAGTTGTTATTACAATTCGGTTATATTTGGGCGGTACAGTAAATGTGTTTTCGCGTTTCCAAAGGATTTATTTACCAACATTTGAACTTTCGATACATATTTGATCCCGGTTGTTTATATTACATTTCGTGTTACGAACGAGTTATATGTTATAAAAACAGTATTTTGACATACATACACCGTCCAAAACAATTAAATAATCGTTACTACGAACAGTTTTATTACACGAAAAAGGTTAACAGAAACGAAGAACTCTTGTGACTTCAATACATTATTTGTGCGATGCTGCCATAAAAACAATCATGGAAGCAAGGTATGTAAGAAACAATTAAGTGACATAGTGAACGATTCACTAATTATTTTAAGCAATGCACTTACATGATTTACAACAAATAACTGACTTGTATAGTAACAATACAATACGTCATATGACATATAATTCAAATAACTCTATTTTAATGATAATTGTTGATTCATGAAATTTGAAATTGATTTCACTGACTGGTTATGTATAATGCAAATTTTTCGTTTATGTATGCACGGTTTATTTATATTTTATCTTTTTCATTATTTCGTATTTATTGTTTTTTAAAAATCACTAGTAATTTTACTTTAAAGTATTTTTATTTATCCCATTTACTTTTTATATTTAATTATATTTATCTATTTTTATATATCTGAAATGTAAACCTATGTACAGATATGGAAGCGCAAATTTAATCACTAAAGTTATTTGACAAGGAACAAGTTCTTAATCTGCCTTTTCGATCTTTATAGTCTTTAATTTTATTTATAATAGCATAAAATAATATTCTAGATATTATATAATTTTTTATTCACGCAACTTAAACAAGTTTAAAATATGTTTTCGTTGATTATGTCTCTGATGATATCTTTTGTCCAGAATCCAATATGGACGAACAATTTATGGTACGAAATAATAAAAATAATTCATGAATTCATTTTAATGAAACGGTAAATGAAAGTAATTTTCCATTTTCGCAGAAGTGTAGTTTCTTTATTCCCTATTAACATCCATCTTAAAGCAAATTTAGAGGCGCTTAAAGTTACACAGTAACCCCCTCGATTTATCAGGATTATCGATATTTTAAGGATATAAAGACAGTTTTATGGTCGCCGATACTTGGCCATTATTTATGGATAATCGATTGTAACATCTGTACTTCATAGCAGTGGTGTGGCGTATATCAATATTTATTTTATCGAAACGTTTCGTCGAAATATTGCGCTTTTATGCCTTTACATCTTTATTAAACGATAATGTTGAAAATAATGGTTCTGAGGTTGAATTTCTCAGCAAAGTTCAAAGTAATATAAGTAATATAAGTTGACTGGAAATATAAATAATATCTAATATAAAATTAAATTAATAATAAGTATACTAAGTACAGTAAATAAATATGTATATTTTTATATTTGCTCTAACGAAGATAGAATATGTGAAAATGAATGAAGCTGCAGGAAATTAATGCTTTAGTTTTAATCAATAAAATCAGAATACTATAACAAATTCAAACTTTTATGTATTGATATACTCTGTTAACCTATTTATCTTTCAAGCAGAAATGTTTAAAATTACAGTGTTAATAGTTAATAAAGACAAATAAATTTTAATTAAATCGATTTTAATCTTTAGAAATGAAAATATAATTTATTCTTTTGCAGGAATGAAACGACACTGAAAGCACAAGGTCCTTCGATAAGGAAATTATTATGTTCAACAGATTGGTAATTCAAGTGACAAGTCAGCTCTTCTTCTTCGCGTAACAAGGTAAGAAAATTTCTTTTTTATGGTTTTGCACGTAGGCATAGCACCTACGTAAAAGATACACAAATTAATTTGAGGTATTATTTTTATATTATTTGTACTGGATTCTAATTTTACTTTGACCGTGGCTAAATTTTTTAAATTAAAGTATAGTAAAACGGTACACGATACTTTCGAGAACATACATAAAATTTAATCCTATGTGGGAAAGTTATAAACAGAAGTCTCGTATTGCAATTAAGCTACATACATATGGACGAAATTGAAAAATCGTTAATTTTATTTTTGCTAGCTCGTATTCGTATTCTACTACGTTTATAAACTTCGTCCATAGTATAAATGCCAGAACGAACATGAAACTTCGTACTTCTATCTCACGATCGACCAAAATTACCGTTTTCGACCCTTTTAAACACTGGGTCGATTCTACTTACCGTGAATCGGGTTCACCTACCTTATTACATTCCGTGATAATCGATGGTGATGTTATTTCAGTAACGATAGGTACCTTAAAGCACGATAGTTTCATATAACCGCTCTGAACTTACGACTTATACGTGCTTCTTTATCGATGCCACTTCTAAAATTGATCTGTTAAATTTCAGCATTTCTAATTTGCAATCTGTAATAAGAATACTCAATGATGTACACTGATTCATAAGTACTAGGAACTAATATAATTAACAAAATTGTGTAAGTTACGAGTTAAGGATTATTAGTACCAACAGTTTTTCTTCTGTAATCGAATAGTATTTATCGAAGATTTTAGTAATCTCTTAATGATTATTCAGATTAGCAATTTTTTGTAAGTACGTAAATATTGATACTCTACGTACATTGATACACGTGACAAAAGTAGTAACATGGTGGTGGGAAATGTTTTGATTTTAATAGAAATACCACGCGTAAACCATTGCATGGCGGTGCACTGCAGAATGAAAGATATCAGCAGCAAGTATCTTGGGCTTTTGTCCTTTAACGGGGCTGCAGAGAGCACCAAAGAACCAGTGGTTTGCGTGCACGATGCGATAGGTTAATTAATTAGGTTCCCTTGGAAAGGCATAGCGGCAGCCGGTAGAAGGAATCGGGCGACGTGGATGACACGGGAGATAGGTTATGTATTCTAATCCAGCTAGACAGACATACTCGCACATGCCCCGATGTAGCACGAGTTCGCATTTCAATGAGAGACCTTCTCATAAGATGTTAGATCGTCGTTCCCCTGTTTCGCTCTCTTTATCTTCCACCAAGTTTCCTCCTTCTCCCATTTGTCTGTTCAGAAGCTAAACCGATCCTATCCAAAGGATACGCCTAACTCCTCTTACGTGACGTCTATCTCCCTTCGGCGAAAGGTTTGTAGTTCGCGCCAGCAACCACTCGGAAACTGCTCATATAGAGCATGGAGTACGTATGAAACCGCCACTTTGAAACTGAACTGGCGGAGCTATTGGCGTTGCTGGCTCAAGATGGTTTGTTAGGGGGTTACTCGGTGTTACCGTCTTCCACGTACGGAAGTTAGTTCGACCGCAGTCTTTCCGTCACAAGACTTTATGTCACACCGTCTAGCAAGACATTCAACATCTATCCTCGGTCTTTGCCGAAAAACGAATACGTGCGCGCGTACTTGGTCGCGTGTGCACTCGGAATGACAAGTGGTCGGATCTCTAGACCTCCCTTGGAATCCGGCTTTTCTATGGAACGCTTGAGAGATGCTTCGTAGATCTGGTTTTTGTTAACGATAACAGCCACTTCAGTCTGGCGCCTGGCAATGAACTTGTTTCTCGAGAATCGCAGCACGATCGTGATGTGTGTCGATTTATTCACCTCGAGTCGATATCTTGTACTTGTTGATGTTTCTTGGCTCTCGAGCGTTCAGCATCTTCGATGAACTGGAACTGATTCAATTAACTTTGGAAGTTGTTTTGTGGAATTTTCTTTAAGAATTATGCGATAGCGAATATGTTACGCCTCTTGTTTGTAGGATTTCTCGGTTATTGCGTAGACAATTTTATATTTAGTTATAGGGTTGTATGTGTAATTAAGTGAATTAGATAATACAACTAGAAGCGATATTTTGTCTATTTATAATCGTTTAATAATGACATATAACTCGTTTGTTTAAAGAAAAATAGCATCGTATTCTCTACTCACGAGATTTAACGATTAACCCATTGTTGATACTCTGTTTGTAAAACCGTCTGGCAAATCTGAGACTACAAGGATAGGCAGCAGTACATAAAAATTTACTCGAAGTCGAGTATTTTTAAGCGACAACTCGTGAGAGTTACATCTCGTGAATTACGTCAAGAACAGAGTAGGACTCTCCTAGAGCGAGCTTAATTTGCGAATTACGTTGGGTACACGAGAGAAGTGCAATGTCTCTTGCAACGAGACAGTCCTTTGCAGCTTACAGGCGGTTTATGTTTCGCTTCGTTGAAAAACGAGTCGAGGGTTGCAATAATTCGAAATATCCCGTAAATAATTTCACGAATGAATTTATCCATTTGCTACCGTTTCATGATAATTATCGGGTCATTAAATATCAATCCGGCATAAATTTTCCCCAATAAAATCATCGTATGATTTTGTAACGAATGTTTCATTTAACCGAACAGTTCGTCTTCTCGTAATCTTTTCGCGAAGGAATTTCTAGCTTATCGACTCATGAAAGTATCAGCAATCAGCTAAAACGACCGCTTCCTGCAGTTTTACCTCACTAATTACGGACAGAGTATCGCGAAAGTTCCCTGAATCGAATCGTGGCAAGCTCTCACTGCCTTTCAGGTGACTTATCGTCCCCGTCGACAGGAATTACGAGCAGCGACAAGGAGAGACGAGGAGACACGCGAGGTTCGTGAAGACGGCACCGATCGATCGATCGATCTGTGGAACAACAAAACCATTATCTGCTTCAGGCGTTCAAGCACAAGGTAAACTGTTTCTCCTCGTTGAAGTAGGACTGTTCTGTCGGAAGTCACAGGGTCACTCTTGCTTCTCCACGTTGTGGCAAGACGTGCACTCTTCATTCTATCTGTTGTTAGTCGTTTCCAAACCATTGAGATCGATTTAAAGTTCGCATCTAAGGAAGAAAAGACAATATCGACCGTTTTAACAGCATAGATAGGTATGTATGCGTGTTTAGCGTCGTTTTAGGGTCGCGATGATTTTCTGATACGATGATCTAACGTTGTTGGCAATTTAAATATCTCAATTTTATTAATAGCTTTTCGTAATTTACGAAGATGTTTTCGTAAGCTGATGTTACTGTTTTTGGAACATCATATCTCTTTAATATGTAAGAAATGTTCATTTCTTCAGTGCATAGAACTTTTCAATCAATATGTCGTATTTTTCAGTCGAAAAGTTCAAATTTCTTTTAATGAAAAAGATAATTTAGCTTTCTGTCGAGATTCATAGTGCTGCGCAAGAGGAAAGATTCATTTAAAGACGATAAACAATGGGCGATTGTTTTCGAGGAATGTTTCAGCATAATATTTAGATTGGTGTAGCTTCCAACTGGAAACGTTGGTGTCTTTTCTTAATTTCAGTCTGCCTCTTCTCATGAATACCGCGGTTTACTGAGACCGATACGCCGACGTGAAGCTAAGAAAAGGATTACAATGATTATTTGTACAGGCCGATTCCGGCAGTGCTTTGCATCTGCCGTGGGAAATAGAACATTGAACCCGAGCGCAGATGCATATTTACCATTTTCTTGCCACGAATACCGCTCCCATGAATTGATTCTTAATTCGTAGATACATAAATTAAATTTACATACAGACTATTAGAAAATTGGAAAATTTCAAATTCTGAAGGAAACCATACTTATATATCCAAATGTATTTCAATACATATGTATTCAGATACATTTTTAGTTAAACAATTTAGATGTACAAGATGCGAAAACACGGAGAATCTCAATTATAGTAAATTGATTGATAGTACTTCGAAGATGAAAATGAATGAACTTAGATAAACCTTTAAATTCCTTTTTCATAAAAGTCACAAGAATAGAATATTTCTTGTTTTGAATTGGATTTATTACAGCTACGTGTTTACGTACGTTTTGTTTATTTGTGAACCAAAGAATATCAGATAAGAGAAGGGTTTTCACAAAGAGGAAAAAAGAGAGTGCAAAAAATGAGAGAACTGAAAAAATTAAGCGATATTTTTCTCAAATTATTTACATTTCGTTCTTGACAAAAGGTGCAAATTTAAATATCCCCAATTTAAGGCAGGACTGATGAGCGTAAAAGTAAGGATACGTAGGGAAAAATAATATCATAAATGGGTAGTCATTAAAATAGCAAATATGGTTACAATTTTTCAGATCGTATGTCTCAAAGAGAATTATTATTTGAAAGCGTATTCGATCTTCCATATAGGTTTGTTCTCCTCCATGAGACAAATTTTCCAGAGTAATGAATGTTCCGTTAAAATTTTTAATGTTTTCACGTATTTGTGGATCCATTTTATTGAAATGTATAAAGTCTGATTGAAATACTTGCAGAGAATTCTCGACGTAATTATTTTCAATATGGAAAACATTCGTGAAAAAATAAATCGCAATGCTGTTACATTACTATCGAAATGTTTGACATAAAAATGTTTACTTTTTATTGAAAAAGGAACTCAGGATACGATACGATAATATGAAATGTAATATATGTGATATTTGTCAGACATTAAGAATAGTACAATTTATCAAAAATTGTATTTTAATCCCTCGCAGTATTTATCTTAATATAATTATAAACTAAAAAAATTAATATATAACATGAGAAACGACAGCAATTAAATCGGTGGATGGTTTTTCGTTATTACAAATCGTCTAAATATACTGCAAAAGGACATTTTCATTAAATTTATCTATTCGTTATATTTTTTCAATACATTTGCATGGAAGCTTTCGGTTACAGCTATTTGATTGATCGCAATGAATGTCTGATTTATATAAAAAACTACCTCGCATAACTTTTATTACGAGAAGACACCATAGTGTATTTTTATTATAAAAAAGCTCTTATTCTTAGATTGTAGATATTTGCGCAAATTCATATTTTTATAAATACAACTAAAATGTAGAACCTAGACAAAAATTTATCTTACTCGTTAAATATTATATCGAATAATATATTTTGGATATTTCGTACATTTTTGCTTATTACCTACATTTTTATATCCTGTTTCTCATAAATGTATAAAACTCCTCGGTTTAATCATTATAATCTAAAATAAATTCTTCCATTGAATGAATTTAATACTACTATAAATATAAAGTATCTGTTTGTGAAATGTTTTCATACTGTGACTTTTCTACAGCCTGTGATGCGTAGGACATGGGCAAGCTATCGTCAATCTGAGGATATCACGAAAATGGGGGAACAATTTTTGTATAAGAAACAACAGATAAGTCACGAGTCAAGGTTGAAATGTTTTAACGCGATCGGTATATAAATTTCAGAATATAGAGGCATATATGTATAGTACATACATACAAGTGTGTTAGATCTTTATCAAGGAGTTCAGAGAACGACGTGAAAAGTAGTTAAGAGGGCAGTTATAAGAGGCGTTTTCCAATTTTGCCAGTCGTGTAAAACGTCCATATTGCGTGCACGATTTTATACGCATGCTACAATCAGCCATATGCTTTTTGTCGATTTGACCTATCAATTCAAATGATTATGGAGCTCTGAACCCTCCGGTTAATTAGGCTTCTACTATGCAGGTATGTACTCTGAAAGGTGGTCGCGACGGCGACGAACGTTTGACTCGAAGTTATCAGATCCTGTAAGTCGTAGGAAATTTATGAACAGCAAGTACTTGCTAATGCTTTGATATGTATCCAAATTCTTTCCAACTATACCTTAAAACGTAAATGCCTCGCTACTTTTGTTTCCGTTTTCTATTTCCAAGAAAGTTAGTTTGACTGAAAGATTCTGTCGTTTTTGTTTTTTGAAAAGCGAAGAGGAATAAGTCAATTGTTTTAACAGAAATTTTTACTCATTTATTTTTGTTTAATTAATTCAAATGAACTTGTTTGTTGATTATAATAGCTGGTCAAAGGGACGACATGGTATTTAGGGATGGATCGTTGAAAGCGTATCTTTGCCACCTGCCGTGGATAGAATTGTACGCCATTGTCGATGAATAATGTATGTGCAGCCCGTAACACGTGTTCCTACAAAGAAAACCCTTCTATTCTCTAACGCACATATGCTAGCATATGCGTTCATGTACGAAAAAGTGCAGTAACGATGGTAGGAGAATTCTTTGCAAAAGTTCCGCCAACAACGCTTCGCCGTTATTATTTTTCTCAAATTCTCCTATTTTCCTTCCCGTTCAACTTCAATTTGTCCATTGTTCTGGCCATAAATCTCATCGTACCTACTCCACTATCATTTTCAATCATTTTCAATCGCTTTTTTTTTTGTCGCCTTATGTACCATTCAATAGCTATTCTTGAATAATATAAATTTATTTTGAAAATTATAGAGTACATTAATATTTATAGAATCCATTGGTGAAGTGATTAGATTGAAAAACAATTAATAGAAATATTCCAAATTTAAGAGTAGAAATGAAAGATTATTTCTTTCGATGTATATACATGAAACGATCTAAGTATAAGATACGTAAATATAACACATAAAATCAGTTCAAAAAATATATGATTTCAAAAAAAAAAAAAAATAATAAATCATTGCAAGAAATATGTTTATATCAAAAGTAAATAGAAAGTACATTTTTTCATACGAGGAATCAGAAAATATCCTAAAGGGATGTGAGTCGGTTTCCGGCAATATTTGGATAAACACAGGAAATATTGATACCGTCTATATCATCCTTTAGAAGCAAATAGTCGATGTATGCGAACGTATGATAGGTACCTGCACACGAATAATTTCAGTAAATGTATTCGTCACGACTGCGGCATATAATTAATGCAAACCTTTAGTTGTAACAAATTATGCGTCCTCGCGGCTGCGACAGCTGTTGTTTACTTTACGTGCTATCAGTACGCATTTATTTGCCTATTGGTGTCATTAGTCACGTTCACATGCTCGCTTCGTGCTCTTTCCGGGTAAGCTCTATAGCTGACTTTGATAGATTCCCTCACGATCCTCTTATAATCTTGGCATTCGTTACTAAACAATAACAGAATTTGATATTTTACCGTTATTTCAGTGCTTCTAATTTCACTCAATTCTCGCCATTGCACAACCGAGGTCTGGCTGTTAATTATCCTCGAAGAAACAACGAACAAAATTCCAAACGTGAAAAAAGTAGAAATCCATATTAAGCATTTTTTAAATTCATATCGTAACATTTGTCTTCAACTTTATACAAAGCTACGAATTTTTTCAATTAAATTTTGTTAATGAATTGATAGACGACTTTTTACTTCTCGGCAGCCGATCTATTCTAAGATAAAAGAAATTATTAAATAACTTTAAAGATAGTAATCCTAATAATTAAGTATCACGTAAATGGTTCGATTTAGTACTTTAATAATTTAGTAATTTAATAATTTAGTTAAATTATTCTAAATTTCTATAATTTATTTTTATACGTGTAATTTAAGAAATTTCTTTTTAAATCCTGGTAGATACGACTGATAAGAGGATTCCGTTTCACTCGGTTCCAAAACGATTCTTTCCGGATTGCCTCTGCCCTGGGCCGAATATTTTCTTCGACAGCCGGTCTCTGATATTTCAAGCGCGTCGACGGAAATGTAAGAAGTGATATCTTTACGAGAGTGCTTTTTTTCGTCGTTTTCCAACGAACTTCTTCTCGTGTTTTTCTTAGAGCTTACTTGACTGCACAGTGGTCGTACAGCGACCGACAATCCTGCGATGAGAAATCGAAACGAGGGTAGGAAATGACTCACTTTCGAGACATTCTCAGCAGACGCAACACTTGCATCGGACGAGCTACCATTGTTTTTCTTCTCTGCATCGGATTTTGATGAATTTCAAATACGATCCGATTTTGATCGGCACGATCGCTTAAGAAAGCAACACAACGTTGGTCAAAGTAATTGCATAATTTAAAAAAATAGAGAATTTTAAAGATAGTCCTTAACAAAATATATAACAAATATATCCGAATAGTGAAAAATATCAATTTTGTCTCAAGTATAACGTATATAACAAGCTTAATGTTTCATTCGCGTTCACTGTTCTAATTAAATTATAATTCAATTTTGTAAAATTCTTTTGTCCATCGCTGCATTTCGAATATTTATAATTCAATTAGGTTTCTACGTTATTCCGATGTTTACGGTACACGGTAAAAGAGATTCGTAACCATTTAAAAATCGCATAAAAAAGGAGAAATCAAGTTGGTTAACTGACAGTGAGAAACGTAAAAAAATTAAGTCTCCCTTGAATAGATCATAATCTGAAATGAAATTGCGTAACTGTCTTCGCACTGTGTCCTTTTCATTTCCCTTTCGTTCGTAGTTCTACGGGATCTTCCGCAAACAGCACGCCTCATATTTGCATTTGCACTGGTAATTGTAACTTCCTGAATGAATGTAATCTTTCTCAAGCCGAGAGTTTTCATTAAAAGGAACCATCATGGCATCTCCAACGTTATAAAGGAAACATTTGCGCTTCCTGAAAGGAAGAAAAGTTACTTCGTCTCGTTCCTTTCGTGACAAAGTGGTGTATTAATATAAAAAAACACCGGAAAAGTGTGAAACGGACCTAGAACCATGCTGCAGCACTTTTTTTACAGCATCATCTTATCACTGCCACGTTTCACGTAAACATTCTTCCGTCTAAAACGTGGTTAAGGAATTTATGCTAATCGAATTGTCAGTTATTGCAACATCACAGTATTCTCTTTCTGTTTTACAATATTTATTCCTCAAGGAAAAATATTTTTGAGAGGATATAAATATGTAATTACATGTTTTACAATAGTAAAATAGGTTTGAATGACTAAAAAACGCTTGAGTTTTCTAGAGAAGAGATTTTGGTAAACTAAAGATCCATAATAGCATTTTTCATCAGGATAAACCTGTACAAAATCTTTATTTATTACGATTTCTAAGATTCCTAAGTTTATTTTCAGTCGTTTATTAACAGAAAATATTAGCAATGTCTTTTCTTACTTCAAAGGCTCTAAAATTCTTTCGATCGCATTTTTTATCTACATTTTAAAATAATTGGTGTTCAATTTTAAAGTTGATGGAAATTATATAGCGAAAGATAAAAGCATAAAATATACTAAAAGAGATATAATTTTCAATCTATATTAAAGTAATTTTTGTTCAATTTTATCATAAATTATATTTTTCAGTCTATGTGCACTCCTCCACAAAAGTCACGCAAACACTGAAATGTCAACTTTTAATCAGCCACGTTCAATTTTATTCGTTTACAAAGTAAACTATCATTTTTATCAGGCAGATTAATTCTTTGTCACTTGAGATCATTCTCGCAACGGAAGATTAAATATTGTTTGTTCTCTATGACAGGCTTTCGAGAGCTTTCATCTCACAAAGAGGCAAACCGTGGCACGACGTAATGCGATTGCTCGCTATACCTTTCTTCAGCCTTTCTCTTCACGATAGTTCGCATCTATACGCTTATGACAACTCACGTTTCAGGGTAACTGAGTTATTTTCACGTACATTTCGATGGATCCTGTGTCGACCCGTTACAACCTCTTTTAGCGGATACATGCGTTTCTACTTATACGCACCTATATGTGCACACGCACGCACAAGAAACTCAATAAGAGACGACGAAATCATCTTAACGATTACTATCATGACTATCACGACTACTCCACCGATGCGATTCGTGTGGAACGTGCGTCCGAAGGAACCGCTTTCCTAAATTTAATACATCGTTTTAAATAATTGGAAACTACGTCGTCCAAATGAAATAATCGATATTTTAAAAGTCCATCGATACCACGGACACTAAATGTTTTGCAAGCTAAAGTTTAATTCTATAAAATTCAACGAATATCCGATAAAAATATATTCTTTTGTGTGATCGACTGAATGTTGTTAAAAGTTCCATAAATATTGAAATATAAAAATATTAATCGTTCAAATTTTATACCAGTACATAGAAATATCGTGTCCATTGTTTAGGTTAATTTTGAACTAGTTATGCAGATTGAAAATCAGATTATAACAGACATTTAAATTGTTAAATAAGTTTCGGTATTAAAATGTCGTGTTCTTCGTCGTATTACTTATTTCTACGATTAAAACGATTAATAGAAAATATCCCCAGTCGCACATCTTTGCTTAATGTGGTGCAAATTTGCGATCGGACATAATAATAAATAACAACGATGTCCAATCGCGATATTTCATGAAAGTAGCGCGGATGGTTTAATCGAAAAATAACCAGCTTTGTAATTGCAAGGCGTTGGTGGAGAATGAAACGAATACTTTTACCGATGCGTGGTTTAATCGATAGATATTTTAAGCGTTTCTTAATTAATCTGTGCGTATGCATAACCTACGTAACAACGGGTATTTGTTTCAGCGGATCGGTAATCAGTTTACGCGCTTTTACTTAAAAATCATCGGCAGAAAGATAATGGAATTAAAAACCAATCCGTTTTAATCAAAGGTTATTCGATAAATATTCATGCTTCCATCGGACAAGATTATATTTGTGCAAGCCGATTCATATTTACCCATTAGTATTATTTCTGTCAGAGATCTTTGCGTCATGGGTAGGTTAATTAATACAAACTGTCTATTCCGCGAGTTGATTCGTCGATTAATCGTGAAATCTCCAAAGGATAATTTTATATTGCAAGTAATTTACCAGAGACGCAGAAACAAAGGTACAATAAATAGCATAAAAGTGATAAATCGTGGTGAACGCGTAACACGTGCTAAAAAATGAAAGTGACGAACAGAAGAACAATTTCGATGTCATAACGAAAAATAAGGTCTAGAACGACGTTAATTTCCTTTTGTACATATGCGTTGATTCGATAAACTGTCTGTCATTGATCTACTAGATTCTACTACGTCAGTTGCAATAAATAATATTTCATTATTTAATGAATAATACACTTTAAAAATTTGTTCGCCTTATCGTTAATGGCGAAAATTTTCTGCGTGAAGGAATAGAGTATTTGCAATCCTTTAGGAACTTACGACAACGTAAATTGGCAAGAAACTTATAATTGTAATTGATTTTCTTAAGAACGCGAATCGGAACTAAAATAATACTTCGGTTTCATTTCTCTCCCTGTTTTTGATTTATTAATACGCTTCTATTTTATATATTTCATTTACATTGACATATTTTAGAAATGCCAAAATATCCGCAGTTTAGCAGCGATGTAAATCCAACGAAAAATTTTCCAAAAATTTTTCGGAAACGTTTACGTATAATTCGTATAAAAAACAGTAGTCGGAAAGGTGTTTATTTCGCTGTAAGAAAACAATCGGCGCGATAGTTGCAAATACCGAAAATTGACAATGGCGATTCCACGCGAGATTTGCACTTTTACGACCACCTATTTTTCCATTTCTATTCCCTTGAAAAGAAAAGGTCGATATCGCGTGGCAAGGACGGTGTCGCAGTCGTAGAGTCTAAGGTAAATGCAAGTCCGGAAGAAGCGCATACGATAGTAAGAGCAATATTATCGTTGAGAGGGAATGATAACACCTGGCTGCATACGTTACTCCACGCTGATACAAGTGTTCCTCTTCTCCTTGGAACACTGATATACTTCCTGCAGGTATACTCGAACCAATACCGCGAACGGACGCAAGGATGTTTTAAAACAGAGACAAACGTACCGTAAACCTACGTAAGGAACGTTCGAGCAGAGGAACGATCCCTTTGAAGGCAATGTTAGCACTATATCGACCTATCGAAACACGAAGCGTGAGGTAAATTTGATCGTTTAAGTGCGCGTAAGTTGCATCAGTAAGTTCAGTAATTTGCATTACACACGGTAATTCGAGCACGAGGTCTATAGACGCTGGGGAATTAAGTAAAGATCCTGCGACGTTTAAGCTTAATTTATTTCTTAAAAATCTACTCTTCTTTAAATATTTGTAGGTTCTCGGCGAGGTAAAATTATATTATATAGTCAACGAAAAAGTTGTTTGAAATTAAGGTATCGTAAATTTCTATCTCGTTACAAATGTTTAAGAGATATTCGTTGACTGTGTTGCGAAGAAACAAATAACTACGAGTTACGACGATAGTACAAAAGGTTCCTTCGTTCATATTTTCTTTATAGATACGCGTCACTTATCAATCGGCCTATCCCAATAAATAGAAGAGACATGTTCGTCACGAGGAACGAAAATTATTTCGTAAAGAATCTTCGTTCGACAGGCTTGCAATAGTTGATTCGGGATGAATTTTCCTATTCGTCCAGCCCTTCCACGGTTAATATAAAATCAGCGAAACTTCAGGTTCGTGAATAGAAAAAAGGCAGAAAGATCGGCTGCGATAAAGTGGTGCAAAACAAAATTTAACGAGGGCACTTTATAGTTCACTCGGCTGGGAAGACGGAGAGCGCACCGTAATCGAGGATACGCAAAGCGCCAGCCAGATCGTTAGAACTCCATTTCGCTTTATTGTAATTCCATTTTTCTCGTCTGCAAATAAACGCTCGGCTGGTTACGTACATTACGTTAACCGCGAGCAGAGGAAAAGTTTCGGTTCGGCTCCGAGGGTTAAATAGCCTCTCCTTCCTCCTTGCCGTCTAGCTTCTCACCCCTTCTCGATTTCATCCATTGCTCCCTTCCGAGTCTTCACCCGTCACTCTCTATTACCTTCGTATTTTTCGTACTTTGTACTCTCTTTCCTGTACCGTCTCTCTCGCCTCTCGCTCTACAACTCGTTCTTCTTATTCTATTAGCCGGCGATTCTGCTTATTTACCATTGAATATTTCTCCCATTTTGCTACAATTTCTGCGCCTTTATCGTATCCTTTCCGTCTCGCTGTTCCGTTCACCGGACTGCTTTGATCATCGACTCTTTTTCCTTTTTTTTTTCAACCCCTCTTATAACGCCTGAAATGATTTTCTTTTATGCACCCCTATATCTGCCACCCTCTCGTCGCGCGTTTCCGCACTTTCTTAGTCGCTTTTTCGCTTTTGTTATGACAGGAATTACGGTTATATTCGGTTTCCTTTCGCTTCTCATTTCATCGTTGTGTCTCCTTGACAATCTATCTCTCGCTTTTCTTCCACGATCGCTGTTCGAACGCGTGGCCAGATCACGCAATTCCAGCGAACAGGATAGCCGATAACATTAACGAGCTATTGCGGGAACATCGCTTCTTCCTTTGGCAACGTCGGATCTCCGCTTTGTTCATTCTCGTTCTTGATAAAGGGTGTAAAAAGAGCAGCAGTTTGTTCATCCTGGTATTTGCATGCGATATTTAAATCGTGGAAGGTACAAAAGGGCTTTTTACCCCCCTTTTACGTTCACTGAAAAGTCCTCGGGAAAGTTTTCACGTTTACAATTTACAAAGAGTTAAGGAAATTTCGAGTCTGGTTATCCTAGTAATATCTACTTTTATTTCTGATTAAGTTACTGGCCGCGAAAAAGAATCTCGATCACCTTTTAATAGTAATAATGGAACCAGTCGAAACAGCTTTTAACGTTTTCCGATATCGACTAAAAGTGTCTACGTTATTCGTTTTCTCGCTAAAAGTGTAACGTCGAACGTGAAAGTAAAATGACATACACTTTTCCTACATTTATGTCTTCGAATATGTTTGTCGACTTTGCTTTTCAGTTTAGAGAAATATGTATCGGTGTTAGTTCGCGTTCTGTCGCCAAAACACCGGAGAATTCTGAACGATCGACAACGAAACGGATGTAATCTGTGGTAAAGCACGTAATTAGATAAAAACGACTATTTGTATATTTACGGAACAGAGCAGCATCGACGGGGGACACGATGGCTGGCACGCCATAAGTTAGTTACAGCCTCGTAAAAGAGGCAGAATGAATTTTAAGCTGACGATGACGAGACACGTGGAGCTGGTCGCTTCGGTTTTTATCGTCGTGCGCGCGAATGGAATCGCACGTTAGTCGAATCGCGTTTTAATCAATCCCGTTTATTCAAAATTATGTTTCCATCGGGAGATTTAAAGAATGCGATATCACGTCGCGTGATATTTCATCTCGCTGACAAACGATTTTTCTCCAATTTTTGTCTTCCTTTTTTGGTCTATTTTTTCCTTTCCTACCTGCTACTATTTTGTTTGTTTCGTTTCGTACAAATACGTGTTTCGCGTAGGGAAACGGGGCTGTCTCGTTTTTTATTCGCAAATAGCGAAAAAATATTTCGTCAGAGCAAATAAAGTCGCCGTTCGGACATTGTTAAGTATTATTCAAAGATATGTGTCGCGCTCTGTGTGTTCAAGCTCGTTTGTTCACATCTGTGTGATGATAAAATAGTCGCGTGCTTGAGAACGGAAGAAAAGACAAATATACAGAATGAATAAAACTACCGACAACGCGGTACGGACCGAAAGAAAATAGAATGGACGGAAATAGTAATCTGTTCCGGCGTTTTCGGAAACAGGTATCCATAAAAGCGATACGAAAATATGTCTGATGCGTGTTCTTGGAATTAACAGTCATATGTGGGAAGGTTTATCTTGAATCTTATTATAAATATTTGGGAGAGGCCATGTTGAAAGAGCTAGGTTGCAGAAGGATGTTTCGTCCAGATGGCACTGTCGGATTTTTTGCTCCAATAGTGTTTTCATAAGACAGGAAAGCGTTATCTCTCTTCGCGTCTCGTCCACTCTCTTTGAATATTTAAGAAGCACACGTGTAGATACCATCGTGACCGTACTTATGGTTTACCACGGCACACATGTACCTATATTGCTACATACTGTCGCTCGTACACGTATATACACACTACACGTTCCTGGAAAAGTGGCTGTCGCCCCTTTTTGCATTCTCTTTACGTTACATATTGATTTATATTAGCACGTTAGTAAAAATGATATCAAAACTTTGTAATATCAAATATCCATATTATCGGGATAAATCCAAAGATCTTACTATCGGTTAAAGAGATACTTTGAATCGAAAATTTGGAGAAAATTATGCAATAGCTAGTCAGATACTTTGGGCTGGAAAGATTACGAGCTGATAAAGAAGAATGAAAGGTGTTTGCAGCACGCTTAAGGCTTTGCTACTAGGGTAACTTGAATCATTAAAGCTCCCCTACTGTAATATTTTCTGCTCATTTCACCATTAGCCGTTTACCCCAAACATCGCCGATCTTAAAGTATTTCTTCAGATCCTGTGCCGTAACAAAGGTGCTCGAAAGTCGGAGATTATCTTTGTTTCTAAAATTTCTTCCTCCTTCGAAAACTGCGTTGGATTAACATTTAGAATACTGGAGAACTTGATGTATAAAAATGAGTTGATTTTTTTAATTATTTATTAAGTACGTAAAGATATAAGCAGCTGTGCGATTTTTGAAAAGCTGATACACAAGTATAAAACGAGTGTTCCTCTTTCGTTCTTTCTGATCTCTTCTCTCTTTTTTTTATGTATCTTTTTTTTTTTGTTTAGATATTATACACTGGCTTTATGTCTAAATTCCGCAGTTTGTTCTTCGTAAAATGTCAAACTGCGCTATAGCCGTGCTTCATACATATGTGTATTGGCATTTCACAGTTCGAACGGTATGATTCGCGTTCGATCAATTCGTCCCCCGTTCCCTGGACGCTTCTGTTTTGTCGATGTTTCGAACGGCCCTTAACGAGTCATTGTGAACGTGACTGTCAGACATTATTTATGCGTAGCATGGCGCATTCGTAATAAAAACCAGGCCGTACCTTTTCGGTCGGTCGAGATGGCGAGAGAGATCGGCCGTGCCAAATGAGTTGTAAAGGATAGCTCGTAAAGGAATTTCTGTCAGTTCGTTTTTACGATTTTAGAGATTTAGAGACCTCGGCCACGAAGCATCGTTGGAACGGAACGAGATGAACAAAGCGAGAGCTCTGTACTGTCGGTCATTCACGCGGTTCCAATCGGAGAATGGCTTTAAAGCAAATTAAAGACGACGAGTTATCCTGTAACTTTGTACACAATCGAATGGATAACTCCCCGATTTTGTTAGCTATTGATCAGCGAGGGGATAACGCGGATAATGAACGTGATCGAAGAAAGTATAACAATAAGATGAAGTGGGACAGTACGAATTTAAATTCAGAAGATAGAGATCCTTTTTTCTTATTTTTTAATTTCAAAATACATCGAAGCATATGCTCTTGGATTGGCTCAGCTCGTCAATGGATCTTCGGCTTGTAGAAGTCGACGCTAACAAGTAACAGCTAATTTGAGTTTAATGCGTGGAGATCGTTTGTTTTATGCGTCGGATGTTTCGACGCACGAAAAAGTAGAAACTTTTCATCTTGTAACAGGGGTAAATTAATTATTTGCTTTTCTTTGGAGCTAAAAATTATTATGAGTACAAATTCCAATCGATACAGTTTATCCAGATTTACGCATATTTCTTTCTGAAGATCAGGTTTACAAAGAAGGTGTTATTCCTTCTTTGATATTAACATAGAAATCAGGATCGAAGTTGCTGATTACAGATTACTGAAAAATTACCTATTACCTTCGTCGATATTTTCAATGAAACGTTAGCTTTAAAAATGTAACGTTGTACAAAATCATCGATTTCAGTAGTTCATATCGAGGAGACGGAACGTATCTATCTTGAACGCGGTCGAATGGATAAGCTTTAATCCATGGAGGAGCGATTCCATAATCTCGGAAAGTGGACTCGATTCTCTCTATTTTTCTGACAAAATTATCTCTCTTCCGATATTCGAATCTCTCGACCGATTTGATGCAAGAATCCGACGATCAGAATGAGACAACCGCGACGAACCTTTTACTCTCATTGAATTATTATGCAAAGTAGCAATTAACCTCTCTATTCGGATAATGTTGCCGAGAGACTTTTATATGTATAAGATGTCGCCGATGAATATTTAAATATTACATCGAAACGGTGAAAACGATTGGACGGTTCCTTTTGCTTCGGAAATGAGGCCTTTCTCCTTTCTCTGCGGCTAGATAAAAGTGATAAAACGTGATTTCAACTTCTCTCGTTCTCGTCAAACGAACGCCTCAACGGGTATGCATGCAGAGGAATATTTTAATATTTCAATGAGCGATTCTGTGAAAATATTCCTGTTTAATGACATTCCAATCTTTTGTACTTTTGCGAGACATGAAGTACGCAACTGAGTAGCAACTTGAACGAGAATTGTCAAGGTTCGAAATTTACATACTCGTGAAATTTTATCTTCTAAGATCTAAGATTTTGAGGCTGAGCGCGAGTAAATTTTGAAAATGTTTATATTCAGGCTCGTTGTTCGTTAAATCCTATCTTTTTCTCTTTGAAGATGGAAGATTAAATAAAACGTGTCTGCCGTATTATACGCCAATTAACGAGTTTCAAAAAGAAATTAAAATTAATCGCTTGGTTAAACCGTAAAGAACCACTTAGCCAAACATTTTTAGGACACGCGAGATTGAAGCTATAAAGTTCCAAGTGCCATTTCTTTATTCGACTGGGATAATCGACGCAAGCATCTTGCAGCTATTTTAATAAACTCTCAGTTAATTATACAAATTAACCGAGTCTTAAGAAAGTCTATTTCTATCCAACGATAAGGACATACGACGTACCACTTTAACTCAAACGTTCCACACGAATAAATCTACCCCGAAAGTAAATCCAATAGCTGACCAGTCTGTCTCCGCCAGTCTAGTCTAAACATTAGCGTTGTTTGTGAGAACAAACGTTCTAGCCGCGAATGCTTAGGTACACGCGCGCGGATGTAGGCTTTGGTACGCTTTGCTTTAAATTTAGACAGGTACAAGTCCCGTCGCGGTCTCCGATGGTGGCCCTACCGTGTTGTGATGCGCTCGCAAATTCGAATGACGCACGGAGAACAAGGCTGGACGTGCCGCGACGATGATTGCCGAGTCGCAATGCAGTCGCGCATTATGTCGCACGCATAATGACGAGCTCGCATGAATGCATTGCATTTTCGGGACGTTCACGCCGATTCGAGTGCCGACAAAGGCCGAAATTGGGCCGAATCTGTCGGCTACCCCCAGTTGTCTGTCCGCCTGTCTGTCTCTTTCGGCTCGTTGATTCGCTCTTTACGGTGGTCCACCGTCTTTCTCGTGCAATTTGCTTGTCCTCTATGGTTTCCCTTTTGTTGGGCAAAACAGCGGCGTCTATGAATAGCGACCCTTCTTTATGGACGCAGGTGTTTAACCCTTAAATGCGTAATTCCCTTCAGACAGGACAATCAGTTTGAAACGACTAATTTACGTGTCACAAGATTATGGAGAAATGAAAATAATTAAAAAAGGAATATATATTGATCGGATTTATTTGTTCGATAGTGGAGTTTGTTGAACGCGATTTAATTATCATGAAGACCATGTCAAGATATCTAGAAAGAGCAGCCCTTCTTTACGGAACAATGTTATTCGATGTTGAAGTTTAAAATTGTTCTTTTGTGATGCACGAAATATGAGACTTATCGTCCGATCTTTACCCAAATCTAAATCTTCACGATGCACAAATTTAGTCTCCTGCAACTTATTCTAAACTGGATTTAAGTCGATCATTTAACCGTGACTTTGCTCGTGTACCGATCATCGCCGCATTTATTTGCGACTTACGCGTAGAATCCGATCTCTGCGATCTATTACGATGTATAATATAAAAGTATAAACTGATTCACCGTGAAGTCGCCTTACAAATTCAATCTCTTCGTATATTCTCTTCAAATAATTATCCGTCTTTCGTTAACCTCGCATGAAGTCAATGCAGAAATTGTAAGCATTTACGATCATCACGGTATATTACACGTATTTTATTACATTACATTATATCACAGATACAGGTATTGAAAGTAATTCTCCCTTAAAAGTCATTCACTTTATCCGTACGGAAGCATAATTCGCATGGTAGGCATCATAGAATTTCCATAATTAATTCCCATACCGAAGAGGTTATTATCGGTCGTTCGAATTTTCATTAACTGGTAATCGCATTATAGCGGGCAGAAAGAGGAAGAAAAGTCGTGGCGGAATAACCGGGAACACCGTTCGAGGGGATGAATTATCTCGAACGCGGTGAATTCGATTGCTTAATTCGCGAACAGATATGCCGCGTCGCGTCGCGTTGTGCCGCGTCGATCGGGTTGCACGGTGAAAAGGAGAAGAAGGATATATATTCGGCGACGAAGGCACAACGCAAACTCCGTAATCCAATTAACGCGGTGAAAGGCGAGATTGACGGTGAGACGACGGGGTTTCGAGGGGCTACGGATCGATTCGGGGATCTGGTGGCAGATCGATCGTCGGGACGCAAACCTGTCAAACTGTACTCTTGGGACCAGAGGTTGCATTACGAGCGACCTGGCAGTCGCGCGTGTTCGCACGATTAGCGCATTCCAAAGCGTCTGTTCACCGATGCTCTTGTGTCCGAGTGGAGATAAGTCGATTTGCGACCCGTTCACGATACCGCATTGTTTCCTTCCACACCTGCGCTCGACATTCGGATACGAGCAACGTTCACCTCTTCTCGCCTACGACAATGTTTCCAGCTGCGTTGAGCGCCGTTCCTCCGATCGCCCGATAGTCCATTTCGCTATCCTTTATACCCAATTGTCTATCCAGGATGGCTTAATTTTCGAGAAGAATTGCGGCTCACGTGCGATTCAATGCACTCGCTGCAGGTGTCCGTCCTGCCGACGTAAATCCAAGGAAATTACTTTTTTCTTCTTAACACAGAGAAGAAGCGATTCGACGTTCTTAATTACCTTGATACGCTTAATAAATTATATTATTTGTCGGGTATCGACGCAAAGGTAAACGAATAATCATCGATCCTCCGATGAATCGGAAAACATATTGGTCTACGAATATTTTAACATTCTAACGCGAATTTACTTGATTAACGCTTATTAATTAATGATTAATTAGTTGCCGAGTATCGGAAAATAATCTTCATAAATGCAAACTTTCGTTACGAGGCACTCGTGCATTCGATCATTTTCAGATTTCTCTCTCGGAAGGGATCGCTCATTTTCTCCGTTTTTACTAACCTTGACGACATCGCGACGTGAATGTAAATTGCACGGGAACGCAAAATATTCCGTCCCTCTTCGCTTTTTCACGGATACGGAAGAAAGAGTTGCGAGTTGGTAAGCGTGTATCAAAATCCGAACGACTGGCTGGTGGAGGTTTTCAAGCAGCTATCGAAACCCGTAACGCAGGTTTGCAACCCCTTCGTTCCACGAAGTGTGTCTGCAGCTGCTGCCGGCTGCTGCCATCTATACAGCGATGCGAAACGTTCACTTACGTAAATCCACGTGGGCTTCTGACGCTCGTACACACAGAGAGGCGGGCATCGCGCGCAAACGTATCGACGTGTCTCTTTATAACCGATCGCATTGCAACAGAGCAGTAGCTGGAGAAGGCGGCAGAAGCTTTTCATTCGATCGCCTTCCTTCCTTCCTTCCTTCCTTCCTTCCTTCGCTCCCCGTACCCTTCTCCTTTTTTACGAGCACTAACACCGACCTCCATTCTTCGCGCGATCGTCATTCTCAGCCTTCGTTCCTATCCTCGACTCGTTCGCAACCTCTTTCTCTTGATTTCCTTGCCTGTCCCTACGCCATGCTGCTCCCAGCAACGTCTCGACGAAAGGGAAGTCTATAAATTTACCGGGAGAAATTGTCACAAGAAATATGGAATATCGAGTGCGAAAGGAGTTCTCAGGTTTTACCCCGACGCCGGATGCTGAAAAGGAGGAGAGATTTGCCAGCCGGGGTAACATCGGTTCGCGCATCGACCCCATTTTCTTCACCCTTACTTTGCAGAAGGTCCGAACCAGTTGCCCCCGCTGCTCGTCTTTTTTCTTCTTTTTCATATTTATTTCCTGCTCTTCGAGTATCGCGAACAGCGCCCAAACGACAGCGCGCGTTTCTAAGATTCCAACGGCAGCGTGGCTCAGTTTCGCATTCGGACCGAAGTAAATTTGTTTCTCCGATTCTCATCGATAACGAGGATCGCGTGATTCGCGTTAGTACTTTTCGGTGAAATTTCCACGTTCGATGGTGCGACTGTCATCCGCTCCTGTTTATTCATCAGGGACGGTTAAAAACGTGAATTTTGCGTTTCCACCGTGAAGAGGTGAAAGAGCAGAGAGTGCTTTCGTTCAATTAACCGATGGGATTCGGTATGTAATTTTTTGAAACGATGCTCGTTAGATTGGCCATCGAGACGAACGAGCGCTCGAGAACGCTTGTCGAACTTTGTTCGATCGCGCGTTATTTATTCGGGCAACGAGAGCCCGCGTTTCGTGTATTCGATGCGAGGCCTCGTTTTATTCGATTCTTGCCAGGGATCGTTGAACTTTCGATCGTTCGCTTTTCATCCATACATTTTCTAACGTAAATTCCTGCGTAATTATTCGTGAAAAGTTTTTACTCGAATGGAATAGAAAAATGGCTAACGACGAATATGTGTGACATATTTATTGATAAAAGCTAACGGTATGTAAATTTCACAGACACGCTTCAGCGATCTATCTGCTTTGAATACGTTTCTAGCAACGAGTAAGAAACAATTAAATAGAATTTTGATCGTGGATCGTTCGTTTCACTTCGTTTATTTCGTTATTGTATCTATTATTTGTAGGAAATTGTTGATACGAATGATTCTAGAATCCGAAGAAGATCAGAATCAGAATAAGATACATACTTTTGTTAGCATTTTAGTAGTCAGAAATTCAGAAGGTTTCTTACAAACTCTTGATATAACTAGCCATATGACATTGCGTGTTCTATGAGTTTCAGTTTGATCACAAAAAACGTTCATTTTGCATTTGGCGAATATGCTGTGACGGGTCCTACTTGTCAACAACGGTTTTGCAAAGGTTCGTGCGAGAAATTTCAATCTTGAAGTAAGTTCAGCCAAAGCTTTTTATACAAGTACGGGAAACTAATTAATCGAACAAAATACAGAATTAACTATTTGTAGTATTATTTGCATTCACTGAATTCGTAATCGAGCAGCTGAAATGGTAAACGATGAGAATGATAAAAAGACAAAACAGCTGTTCACAACGTAATATATTTACACGTTGTATGACACAACGTGTATTGAACTAATCGCTGGAACGTATAAACGTAGAACAATACGCTTATGTTACAAGATAAATAAAAATTGACATCTGTTGGAAGCTATGACAATTGGAAAGTGAAAACATATTATTATACGTAGTCATAAAAAAAAGAATTCGCAGCAAAATTCTCGAAATAAATGATCCAAGGATCTAGATCTAATGTATCATTTTCTGTAGATATTTACTTTGTTTTCGAAATAAAATACCCTTGTACCATTTTTTCCACTGGCAATCGGCCCTTCGCATGATTTAAATCACTCTACGTTTTGTCGTACGTGTTACGTGTAACATATGTCGATAGTGTAATATTTTACTATGTTGCACGTTACAAAGATAATTTATCAAAAATTCCACTATTTCGAGATCGTGATAGCATACCTTGCTGCTACTATCCAATACTTGACAGTATTTTTCTTTACACGTAAGTTAAATACAGACTATCTTCTATCACGTAGCAGAGATACGCGAAGAGTGGCAGCTGTCGAATTTCAGATTTTGCGATCGAATACCGATAGTGCTGAAAATGCTTTTGACAAAAAGAATGTCACCGATGTCCTTTGCATCATGGATCGAATGATGAGCCTGAATATACCACGTTCCGTCTATCCTATACAAATCGGCAGATAGTTTTCAATATCGCATAAGCGAACAGATGATGCGAGCAAAGAGACGTCGCTCACGTCGATCTATTTTCAGAAAAAATTCACGTCCTCTCGTTTACAATTGCTGGGCCGTCTATATAATAGATAATAATTCATCGCGAAATTTTTGCATCATATATAGGATAGGATATATTTTTCTTTCTCTCTGTCTACTCATCTTTCATCTTCCGTTTTAGTTTTTTCTTCCTAATTCACATCGAGTCAACTCTTTAACGCATTTACCGCTATCGATGCATTCGTTGTATCGATAGGATTATCTAAGTAACGCTGTCGAAACGACTGCTGCGTTTTTGTCTGATAAAATTGCTTTATTATCGGAAGATTAACGAAGGAAACGAATGTTCTACGTATACGATATAAAATCTAAAAAATTCATACGTATTATATCAAAAGTTGCGCGCACTCGAGAACATCTCGAGAACATCGAGGGTACGAAAGCTACGATCCCCGAATGTGTGTTCACGCGTCGTGTGCACGTTCGGCAACCACAAATACAGGCAGGCGTTAGTTTGTTATTACGGATAGGTAACCCTGCAAAACGCGAGCGGGCGCTAACGTCTGCGTATAAATTATTAGTCGATATTTCAAGCATGACGTCACTTCCGGCAATGTGCCGGCTGGTTTCCGCCGTATGATGGATGGTCCACCCCTCCATGCCGTTGGCCCGTGTCTCGCCATCCCCGTCGTCGTGCTCTTCCTCAAATCGTTGCGCATACACGGATCTTCTGGCGGATACACGTCAACGAAGTTTCGCGTAATACCTGCATTATACGAGCAGTTCGGACAGCGGATATACATGTGCAATATTACGTAAAATTTTGCATAGCACGAAGAAATCGATGGCATTAACGTATCAGCGGGTAATTAATCGGCAAACTTTGATCATCCAGGATCGCGAAGCGATCGAAATGCCGAACGATGTTAATTGTCCAAAAAATAGAAAAAGTTCGTTTCTAGCGAGAGAGGATATGAATTTCACGCGAAATACAGTGGAAGAAATCAAAAGCATCGAAATAATTAATTTCGACTTTTGGAGTATCTTTTTAACGCAAAACAAAGTTGTATCGAACTGGTCAATATTCACGATATGATCCTGTAAGTAATTCGAGCAATCTCCACTCTTCAACGAAGAACGGTGTGTTTGTGTAAAGAAACCGGAGAGACGATGCCTGGAGAATTCTTTGGTTGGCTGAAGCCGTCGCAGTTGAGATTTCTGTACGTCGATAAATAAGGCGACGGGGTTATTAGATATCATGGCGGCCGATCAAATTCCAATTTCATCGTCGGAAAGCAAAGGGCTCTTCCGCCGGTGAGTCCAAAGCTCAAAGGGGTTGAATCAGTGTCTAGTCGGTGCTGGAGGATCTTGGCCGATGTCCTAACTGCAAACTACGTTGGGTCACTGAAACGTTTACGCTTGATCTGCTACAACGATACTCGACAGATGATCGATCGTTTAACGTAATTCCGTAATCCCATTTCACTTTCTCCCATTCTCTTCAGAAATTCGTACTTTTATCATGGGAGAAAGTTTGCTCTCAAAACGTAGCTCAATGTACTTTATTCGCGGTTAAATATAGAATTATCTTCAATAGCGTAAACTTCTAAATGTTTCTTCGATACAGTGATAGAAATTACAATTGGTATACAACCTATTGACACGCCATTGTACTTATACAGTGTCTACATACCGTAGTGCAAAATTTTCTAAATTTTTTCTATAGAAAACGTTCGATTCGTTATTTCGTTTCAATAAATTTTATTTAATATCGTATATGCACGCGTATCTTGTTCATATTTACAACTCCAGACTGTACCTAACCATGCGTATATCCGATACGCTTTACATTTAAAAGAAGACTTAGTGACATAAAAAGGTGCAATACACGTATCCTTGTATCCTTAATATCTAGCATGAGGTTGCCAAAGGAAAAGGTTTTATATTGTACGCGTAGACGTACCATCGCTTCGCTATCCTCGTATATCTTCGGTATTTAGATTCAGAGATATTCCGATTCATTTCCTTTCATAAGTCGAACCAACTACTTGTATCACACACACACATACACACACACATACAATCAGCTTCGCCACGTCCACTTCCGCGGCTTTTGCTCGCGTCAAGGTTTATCGCGCTTTTATGTGGAATCTCAAAATGCACGATGAAAGCGGAAAGGATTGGCTCTTCGCACGAAAATACAGCGCGGGAAATACAGGTGTAGAGTTTTCACAGCCGCCATGACAAATAACATATCTCCCCGTTCAAACTTCGAAATGTAGGTCGATTTTTGTGATTTACTTGACACGATTTTGCTTTTTCCTCGGCTCGCGTTTTAAAACTCTCTGTTTCGCGCGAATCAAAATTTATCTGACCAAGGTGATTGCCGACGTTCGTTACGCGCGTTCGTTCGTTCGCGACAGCGCTGACAACGCGACGAGATTGCATAATTTTTCAGACCAGCTTCGGACATCCCGATAACTTATGGGATTTATCTGCGACCGTTTAATGGTAAGTTACAGAGCTGAGCCGCGAAAAGAACGATCCATGTCAGCAGAATGCAGGACGTTCGATCGTAATCATCGGTGATGAATCTCGCTACGTATGCCGCGATTTGTTATGCCATGTTTCCTGCATAACTCGTTTTTGGAACACAGTTTATGCCATATTGCCAATTAATTAATACTTAATGTAACATTTATTAACGCATAATTGAATCATTACCTGTAACGATTAATATCTAATTAGCACGATAAAATGGAAACGTATCAACTTTTTGATCAGGTCCTGAAATATTTAAATAAAAACTTTAAATCTGTAATTACAAGTCATAATTATAAATGTTGACTTAATCGAAGATAATTAAGACACTTAACGTCGTGTATTTACTTAAAACTGAAATTGTGCAAATTTGTATGTACATACTCGTAACATCTAAGGTGCTATATTTCACATTTCTACAATGAGTGACTCGGAAAGGTATTCGAACACTTACCACAAAATCTTTCTTACGAATATATTGTGTGCGTTGTACGAAACTTTTTGAAACTTTCGTTGACACGATACGATTATTGTGATTACATGCAATAGCAAAATTTGAAACCAATCCGGCAACGTATAGAGAAGTTACAAAGCATTTAGTACAATTGTTAAAATCATTCTGTATAGAAAATGAAGTAACGTGGCCATTAAATTATAATCTCTACCAAGTTAAAAGCCAACACGTGAATCGTTCAGAATTGCTTTACACCCGTGCGATCCTTTTCAAAGCTGGCCGTCGGAACAGTTTCGTATTCGACATCTCCGGCAACGAAAATGTTTCGCGCGTACAATTCACGCAATATTCAGTGCTGTAAGTAGAAAGTGGCACGGGGATTGCGGCGAATCATATGGTCTGTGATTCTCATTGCGTCAGTGTAAGTTGCTAATTGAAGGAAGATAAAGTTAAATTTTCATCGAGTGATTTTCTACGTTATAATTGACATTTAACCAATTGATTTTTAAGATGCCTAAGTTTTAAACCTTGCATTATCAGTCCTATTATTTTTCACAGGTCTACTGTAAAATATTCCCTGATAGCAACAAACAAGCCCAATAGAGAGAAAAAAATTCTTACACAAAAATCGTTTAAAATCAAATATCATTTCCTATCCTTCTTCGCCCGTTCGCGTCATTCAACCTCGAATGGTTATTTCCACGCTCATCCACTGCCTTTTCTCCGTGGCGTTTTCAATGGTCGGAACTTTGTTAGCCGATTCACAAAGGCAAAGCGGCAGAAAACGATCCGCGGCGCGAGAGGTCGGGCCACGCGTATAATCGATTCGAAAGAAAGCCGCGAAAAATGATTTCGAGCGTTGTCGGTTGGGAAAATGCGACGCGGCAGAGGCTCTCGCGCTGTCTATCAGGCGCAACGCGCGTCTTGATGACGCATAGACCCGACGATACAGGTCGGTTCAAAAAACGAACAGGTCAGAGGCGTGCGGTAACCATTGAGCGCTTCGTTAGGTCAGCGTTTGCGTTTCCTGCCCTGGCCGAAAACCACCGTCAACCGGCCAGTTCTCCCTCCAGCTCGTTCCAGTTTCAATGGCAGATAAAATAGCGCGGTGTCCAGCCTCCGCCAACAGCAGCAACGCTACCATTGCCACCCTCCAACCCTTTTTCCAACCGGTCAATAGTGGACGACGTGTACACCACCAATGTGCCGCTAGCATTTTTGGCGGTTATATACACCTCCGTTCATAAGTATGGAAAAGCCGTGTACCCTATAATTTTGTAATGTAAAAGTGTAATGAAAATTACATTCATCGAATACCTTCGTAACGAACGTAGAGTAACGGAAATAGAATGCAAATATGAATAAAACGAAATGTCTCCCTTTTCCGATTGTGACTCCGTAGACAGAATAAAACTATACACATACGTACGTTGTACGATCCAAACTAATAGCCGTATTTATAATATGCGCGACATAACGTCTATACAGTATAGTACTCGTAATGTTTAGCGAGTGAATCAAGTCTCTACTCACATTTTAGCTTTCGATCGTATTTGTAAAAGTAAAAATTTTTACTAACTTTGGCAATTTAATTAGAACGTTGAACAGTCTTCGTGTATCTAAAGTGTATCTCTCCATCGAGATGATAATCGTTAAAAGTTGTCATAATTTCCTAAGAATATCTGAAGCTTCTTTCATGTTTCATAGATAGCCTAATATTTATAACCGGGAATATACCTTTTTCTCTACTTCTTCTTTGTCACTTTGTTTCCGTTTCTATCGTTCTCGGTTTCTTCCACTGTTTCTCCCTCGTTATTTTCATCCGCCTTGCTTTTGACATCGGCCGTTTCCCTCTTTCAGCCACTACATTCATCCCTCTACACGCCGTTCCTCGTTCTCGCTTCTAGCTTCTGCATCCAGTTTTTCATTGTTCTTTTCGCGGTCTATCGTGCACTCTGGTCTTTTTTTTCCTATTTCCGTTTCATGCTTCTTATTTCTTTTGCCGACTCTCTCGATCCACCTTGATTTTCACCACTCGTCTAGTTTCCGTCGTTCTCTACCCTGCGCTATTTCTCATTATTCCTGTTGCGCACCGTTCGCCTGCCATTGTTCGACCGCCGTGAATTTTTCTGGCATTTTAATTCCGTTATTTCTTCTCTATTTTAATTAATTCTCGTCCGTGGGCCACTTCACGAACCTCGTCTGGTTCAACGTTCGATAAAAGTATGCCTTGTGCTCGGTTGGTTCGCTCTTTTATGTAAGTACACTACCGCTCTGAAGTATATAGATATTTACTAATTTTTACTAAAATGTGATTTCGTTGTAAAATTCAGGATAGCAAAATCACCCAGGAGTTCATATTTTATTCAATGCCATAGAATATTACCATATCATCGTATTCTTTTTTTCTTTTTTTTTTTTGAAAAATTTATTTTATTTTGAAGAGTTAATATCAACCCGATCCCATTTTTTAAACGATGATTCCGAATATTCAAATCTCTTACTAATCGATGTCACAGAAACCAAAATACGTTAGTATCTACGTAACATTTTTTTCCCCCAGTCGGTCGGTTGGCAGAGACGAGCCGAGAGCGAAAGTTAAGTTGCACGCAGCTATAGAAAAAATAGGCCGCGAAAAATTGGAATGTAGTTACCAATCTGCAATGCAAACTCGCGGTTTCGTGGCAGTTGTGTACTCGATTCGACCGGCAGGAAAAAATGTCGGGAAAGGGATACGAACATGTAGCATATTAGTACAGAACGGAGAAGGATGATCTCGCTCGTCTCGTTTTTCCCAGATTCGCGAACGCCCGTGAAACGCATCCTTCACTGTGCCAATTAAATTCCCGTGTTTCGTTACTCTACGATTACTATACCCCTCGTCATTCTAATTTCAAGTCGTTCCCTTTCTGTTTTCGCCGAAAAGATACGTAAAATCCTGGAAACGCTCGATCAATAGCGTGACATATTTTCTGCTCTCGTTGGTTTTCATTGTTTTCTGACCTAATTTTTACTATATTACGCCGTTACTCTTTTCTTTGTCGCGAATATTTTTAAGTGAAAAATTAAAACTTGCAATTCGTTGAATTATCTCTCGCAACATGGTAATGCGACTAATTATTCGGGACGATACCTTGTTCGTGATTTTATTTACATTTACCAAATCTTCGACTTAACGTAACTTCGTGAAAGTTGGGTAAATATAACAAAATTTAATAAAATTCAGTGACACGTATTAAAACATCTATAGAATGATTTTAGGAAGGTTTTACGTGCCTCTCTTTCCTATGTTTAACGAACTGCAGATCTGATTTCGTAGATTACAAGTGTACAGTATAGATTGCACACGAAAGAAATAACAGAAGCTGAGATACGAGTCACGATCAATGAAACTTTTCTCCACGACGTTTACCAAGAAGGACAGGGCCGATACGATCAACGTTCAATCAACGGACAATTCTCGTTCTATTCTTGTAAAAAAAGTAGGTCGGCATCGAGTATCTTTTGTAGTCGATTAGCAGGTCTATGCTATTAACAAACTAATGAAAGCGAGCATCGAGGGCGTTTCAAATCCACGGGGACTTTATTCACTCGTGAAATCGCTGGATGCCGAATATTTGCAATAGCCACAGAAATAAATACTCGACCCTTACAACTTGAAATCTTAATTTTTTTAATAATCCTCAGGTATACTATCGAGAATAACGTTATAAATAATTTTACTCGTACATGCACAACCGCGACGCAGAAGCGTAAAGAAATAGTATGCTAGTGCTTGAATAAATTTTCAACCTCGTATAATCTGAATCAGAAACAGGAGTCAATATCATTAACCAATTACGTGGTATAATTTTGATCCATATGTTGCACGATTCATTTATTTTGATTCGTATATTAACGTGAAATTAATCGACAACACGTTGAATTTTAAAATTGCTTTTCTATAAAAGATGAGGAATTTACCATGCGTTTCGTTCGTGACCTACATTTGTGAATGGTACGAATTTGTAAATTCATTGTCAGTTTTAGCAATTTTATTTAAACAAATATTAACGACGTGGGTCAGTCTCTCCGACGATGAGCGACGATGTTGCAACAAATTCCAATGTAAATATGGTTACTACAGGATTTTAAGTAATTCCGTTTAATTCGAATATGAGATATTTAAACTTAAACCACGTTGTTGGAATATTTTGACGCAATTCCTCGCGATAGTCGCGAATACTGATACTCTTTCTTCGGAATACGATACGAGCGGTGCTATTGGAATGCCGTTTACACAGGAAGTCGAGTGCATTCCAAGTGCAGAGGTATAGTCGACTCGTGAAGCAACGTAAATCCATGCAAATGCACGAAAATCTGCAACGAGACGTCGCATAATAAAATGTTTAAACGCGTTATAGGAAGAAAATTACATACAAGATATTCGCATAGTCGAGTGCATGCTTATTCGTACATATTTGCAATCGAAGAAAATCTGTTTAAGCATAACTCTTAAAATGATTATTTCGTGTTTGTACTTTGTTATTATCTATGTTATACCAAGCTTTTCCAAATTTTCCAAAACGTTGCAAAAGTACGAAAAACTGAAGCGACAAGTAATTTACCGTTCAAATATTAATATCGGAATACTTAGATAGATATCGAAGTAACACTTCTATTTCACGCTTCAAATACTTCAGTGATTTGTGTGAAGCATACGTTTGCAATAAATATTTCGCATCTTTTATATATATTTTCAAGCATTGTCAGTATAATAGTGTGATAACCGTAACAAAGTCGATAGCTGTAGACGAGTACTTCTCTAAATTTAGATTTAGATATCAGTAGCTACGATTGTTGCTTGCTACTTGTTTATATATCTACTTGTATTATTATAACAATAACGAAATAGAGATGGTATAGGAATTATGTCACCGTTCTCGAAAAACTTAATTCCTCGAGCTTCATTCTCGAAAACCGTTTGATGTAAAAACGAAACCGTGGAAACTGATCCCAGCAGCGCAGCGTAGCGCGTTGCGGTATGTACCCATGAAGATTAATCACCGACGGCTGGCGGGCGTAATAATTTTACCCTGTGTAAAATTTCGTCGATAGCTTAACCGCAGCTTCCGTTTACAACGCGAACCTTTCGCGGCTGGACATTGGGTTCAATCTGGCCGTCACGTGACGCACAGTAGTTACGCGAGGGTTAATTTTCTCGCGCAATTCCCTAGATTCGTCGCCTGCAAACCCTCCGAACGTCTCTTCCACCCTCAGCGATGCCGATCTGATCGACAATTCTCGTGTCTGAGAGCGTCCATATAACACCGGTGGCATTATGTACAGGCACGAGTTGCAACGACAGCACGAGTCACGTAAGTCACGAGTATCACGCCCACGATAATAGCGAGCGCACGCTCGCACGAGCATTAACCCGTATGTCTTATTCCGTGGGGCTGCGGCGTGTGATTAATCCGCACCGCAAGCCCGTCGTTAAACCTGTCTTCCGACATCTCCATGATATTATTTACGCCATTTTGCTCGTTGCAAGAAACCCAGGCAACAGCCACAACCTGCGTATACTTTTTAACGCGTGTCCTCTAGTTTTGTCACTCGATATTACGTCGCCTTATTTCACGTCGCTCTCTTCTTTCGGCTCTACTTTCTATTCCTATTTTATTACAACATACAGGTTCAATTACGAAGGATTAATACGTTCTCACTTTTTATTTGGCCTCCGATTTACTTCGTCATTGTCGTTGTGTTTGCGATCGGTAATAAACGAGGATTAATACTCGGCTTTTCTTCCTTTTTTTCTTTTTTTTCTGCGATTCCTACAAATCATTTTGATTCGTTATCTCGCATAAATGCAGAATCTTGAAAATCTATCGATTAATCACTCTCTTAATAATCTACACGCGTTCTAACACTAATCAACGAAAGAAGATGTATCGTTGCTTCGATTCCGCGATCTGTCATAAAAACTGAAATTGTTCGTCGAAAGCCAATGAAAAAAAGAAAAACTGAAAAATTCCAAGATATTCCAGCGGTTAGTAACACTGCTGTCGCGTGCACTCGCTATCGCTACGAAGGAATTTATCCCAGATGCAGGACAGATATATTTATATGCAGCAGTCCGTACCGTCTGGAGATACATTATCGTTTCGTTCTTCTTTTCTTTCGACCTGCCGATGGGCAAATTTTGCGTTTCTTGCAAGAACAGAAGGAACGAGCGGAAGAGGAAAGCGTGTGTAGGGGGTAGGATTACCGAGTAGAACGTAAGGCAAAAGGTAGAACGTGCCTCGGTACTGGAACGAAAAGAAGCGGGCCGATTTAAAATGCCGCCCACGACGGGTCATACCCCATTGTTTCGGTGTTTGCAACGAATTTGCCTACGTGCTCGAATGCGGCCGCAGTCGTTTTTCGGCTGTTTTGCTCGCTATGTCGCAGTTTATATACGCGCCAGGAATAAACGTCTCTTACGTTGTTTCCGCCGCCGCGCCGCAAAAAACTCGCACCGTTTGCCTGACCGCGTTTAACGCCCTGTCACTTGTCAAGCAATGGAAACCCCTTTTACCTTCGTTTAAGGTTCAAGCATTGGTACTGTACGCGTTACCTTTTGTGCTGTAGGGCACAAACAGTCTACGCTTAACAACCAAATAACCTTAATTAAACTAATTAACAAGCAATGTATTTAATGGAATTCTCGCAGCTTACTACGCTTGTATCTTTTAAATGAAACTGTGAGTCGATCGACGAGATCAACGACGTTTACGAGTTCGATGTTGTATAAGTAGTTTATAAAAAAAGCACGTTCGAAGGCAACTATGCTATTTTTGAAGATGAATCTGCTTGGATAAAATACGATAATCAAGGTAATTCAATTGACAAATCGTAATGAGTAAATTATATTATGTTATGTCGTAAGAACTATTTCGAAGCAATTGGAATGAATGTCGATTGCGACGAATTTTGAAAATGGCAAGCAAAGGCAGATTAATCGATTCGATCCTAAACCAATCTTCTCGAAAAGAGGTGCGGTAAAACGCAAGTAAGCGAATGATAAGGAGACAGGCCCTGAATTTTAGATAAATTGGCAGGTTGTAATTATAGCGTATAGTGTTTTATTGTACAGTATCTTGCCTTTGAAGGAACGAGAGACTTTTGCTTAGGTGCTTATTTACTGTGTTATCAATAGTTTACCACAGGTTTTGGGGAAAAAGAGGAAAATTTAGAAATTGTCGAAGGAAACAGAGAATTCAGGCTAAGAAATTGTAAATGATTCTAATTTATTACAGCATAATTAGTATACATAAGATTTTCAGGCTCGTAATACATATAAGTTATAAATATCAGATAAGCGAATGATACGAAGTTGAATCGTTCTAGAGTTTTTTAAATGGACGAATTTTAACTGTGCGGTGAGTGAGTGCAAAGATTCTAATTTGTAAACTTTTCTAAATAGACAAAGAAAAATATAGCGTTAATAATATTGATTAGAAGTACAAAATATGTAATCTAAATAATTTGCATAGAAATGTAACAATTGGAGAATAATTCATCTTGCGGATTTATAAAAATATAGAATGGCGGATGTTTAATTGCAAATCGCATTTTAAGGAACGTGTATCTGGTCGAGAAAACATATGGTGTTTAGTATGGTATTCCGTAGCGTTGTTTAGATATAGGGCTAGATTCGATGTGTTTGGCAATTTAGTTTGGTAGATTGGTTTGTTCACAGGAATTAATCTGCTGGTTGAGGAAACGGAGATATCAGTATTCAGAGGGCAATAGGTACTATCTATACGAGAAACACTTCTGATTGAGAAAGGGTCCAATTAACAGATTAACTAGTTTATTCGGACAGAATGATTTATTTGGGTAGATGCTACTACTATGTATACGTATTGAACGAAACTGTTTCCTAAGATAATTTCTCTTAAATTCTTGTTTGATGGTTGTTTAATGCCTTTCTAATTATTTAATATATCTGTCTCACCTTCGTAAGCTAAATACCAAATACCCTTTAGATATACATTGATATATTATATTAAATATTGATATGATATGTATATTATATACATACATTCGATATACATTCATATATTATATAGCATGTGTGTAATTTTGCATAGGTGAAACTATTGTTCGTAAGAAACTTTCATAAGCTTTATCACTTCAAATTACAACATGGCAATTTCTGGAATTTTTAATTTTGTTACAAAAAGTTTTATTTCAGATTTAAATGTTTGAAGAATATTTTTACTAGGACACTCGATATTTAAAGAATCGTATTGAGTCAATTTTAAATTACTAGATGGAACGTTCAACGCAAAATTATTAAATATTAAAGAAGCGAAAATTTAAAGATACTTCGAATCGCTGTTGTTTCATCGCTCGATGGCAAAGTTCGGTTAAAGGTGTGGTCATACATCATCGAACGAGAATCTTGTACTAGATTTGGGGATTTTGCATATACGCGCTGCAGAAATTTGCTAGATACGGTGTGCAATGCAGATATGTTGTATACGTATACTCCTGGGAACAGGCTGCAATCTAATAGACCTTATTTGAATTCCCACTTTCCGTGGTTTAGGTCTTAATTAGGAAATGGAATTTTCCTGCTCATTCAAACAGCTAAATCGAAAATTCTAACCTACAGAGAGGAAATAGAGTGTAAAAATACCAAATTTTCTAAACGCAGAAGTATTTCGAAGAAGAGTATTTTACCTTTATGAGATAAACGATAAAATATACGTTGTAAGTTACAAAAGAGTCGAGAGAAATTTTATATTTTAAATGATTATAAATATTTTACCTACTTTTGATCAAATTACGTAACTATGTAAATGATATATTGATAATTACGAACAAGAATATCACCAAATCTGTCCATCACCAAAACAAACGACCGACTTATTTATTTCATCGAGTAACTTTTCAAATTCGATTTTCTCGAAAACTAAGCGCAGGACCAACAAATTTCATCCACATTTCCTTCTCGTTCTTTCACACGGGATCACATCCCAGCCGCTTGACAAACACGTCGAATAATAATTCAGCTGCATCCTGTATATAATATAAAACTTTGATCAAGTCAATATTTCATTATATCATAATAATTTCAATACCTTGAAAATACTGGTACCTCTCTCAGGGTATAAATAATTTCACCATGCACATACAACGTATTTAGCAAGTTCGGAACGAACGATCCTGATGGTCAAACACGGCCAGCACAGCTGTTTATTCGTGTCGGCATAATTCATGTAATCGTAATTTCTTAATTAACAGGGCAAACCCAGCAACGATTCCAATTTTAATCCTGCGTTAAATATTATAGCTTATATACTCCTGCAAACAAGGTGGAAGTAGAGGTCAGAAGGGCTTGTAGGTAACACGGCCAATATGCAGTCTCAATAGCTTTATACATACAAGCGACTATCGAGAAACATGATTTACGGGTGGACAGTATGAATCCCTGGCTCGATGCACAGGCTAAGAGAAACGGCGTTGGGGCAATTGACTGGGATTAAATAATTATTCGCAATCACATACAGCTGCTGCATTATATACCTACGTATAGGCGGCTGTCAGCGCTATTTAAAGGTTCGTTCAGATGTTTTGCGGTACCACGCGGCACGACGTTGGGTTCTCCTACTATGTGTTACTGTCATGGAACAATCGATAATTATAGAACAATTAACATGCTTACAAGGTACGGTTTTCTACTATTTTTACGTTTTATTGGATCGTTTGTTTCGCGAAGATTTCACCGAGCTAATTAACGCAATTAGCGTTAGAAATAATTATTTGCAGCATGAGGACGATTCGATCGTTCAACTTGCTCCGAATGTATAGGATTTCAGGTCGAAAACGAATAAGGCAAGTACAGTCGAAAATGTTGGCTCGTTAGCCGCGCGAATCTGTGATTTTCTGGTCGTTAAGTAAACGCGAGGATTCGACCGGTCGAGTCAGTGAGGTCTGGTATTATCCCGGAGGAGCGCGCGGATTACACGAAAACACGCATCGAAGTGAATGCACATCGTGATAACAAACAGGCCACGTTGTGCTGGTTAATTATCCGTTTGACCAATTAATTAATTAATATCGTCCAATGTTGTTAGGATTCTCACAGAGACAGCTAAACCTTAAAGTATGTTATAATTCTTTTCTCATATTAAAGATCTACGTTGTATACGTATAATCTTATTTCTACGTCTACTAATTTGACGCTATCAGGGAGTACATGCGTTTTATGTGATTTATTTTCATAAAGCGATAGATATATAATAAAATAGGAGTATCCTTTATCGTTCGTACGACGTGGTAAACTAATGACTGAGCAGCAAACTAACGATATGAATACACTCTACGCATACAATCATAAGAAACTACTTTCGTCTTATTTCACAACCTTGTTATCACTTTGATCAAATATTCGATATTTGCATTCGATAATGGAAGGAAAAGCATCTTACACCGTACAATGGGTACCGTAAATTAACTCTATTTTTCTGGAAATAATCCGTTATTAACCTCATTCGATCACACGTTCCTCCATATAACTACTCACATTACGTTTATACTTGTAAATCGATATTATCACGCCAACTTGGAGACATTCCTCCGTGTAGCTCGTATTCCATTTCGCTGTTCACCCACGCGAAACGCAGACACGTATACGCTATACGTACGTTGCGAAGACAAACACGTTTTCATTCCCTGTTCAGCGTATCGTTTTCCCAAAGAAACTTTTTGGGTAGTTCCTTTGTAAAAGCACCGTACGCCAGCGTTCCCTAGCGACCAACTGAAAGTCAGGGGATTTTTTAAGCGGTTCACAACCTCTTGCGAATGTTTGCTGGGCCGAAGCAATTATGCGAATTCCGTGGAAGATGGATATCCATCTTGTCGAGCGTACCTGTATCCCAACTAACGTGTACACGGCCATGTACATTGTGCCAAAACACCCGCTACGAGTTTGCCACGAACTCCTCGTGTCTATCCCTCATTAGCGCAGTGCAAACAACACGAGGGTAGATGAAATCCCGTAAATAATGGCAGAGTTTGTGTGTCCTCCCGCCGACGCGATGCTGGCTCTCTTCATATCAGACGAAACCTTTAACCCTAACGTAACCACTGGTTCGACGTGATTTTCATGAAAGCGTATTTAAACGACTTTCGTCGCTACCGTAACGCTGTGTGCGTAAAACGTGAGTACGAAGTTGCCAGGTTCAGAGTTTTTCTTTTAGAAATTCGGCAGGAGTAGGGTTGATCGTTTCAAAAGTGCTTGTAGAGATTTATGTATGTACATTTATTTATTTAAATTTTTATATTCAATAGTCGAAAGGTTATTGCGCTATGATACATTTTCTCGTGCAATGTTGTTGAATTAATTGCTTTTTAATATAACGAACTATATTAATTACAAGATAACGTCAATTCTGTCAATCCTCGAAAAAAATCTTAAGGGAAGGTGCAAAATGCGAAACATGCAACACGTATAGATACTTAAATAGTCAAATATAATTTACGAGACTGTAATTTTCTCCAAAGCTCATTTTTATGAGTTTGAAGTGGTTAATACTAAGAAACGGACAAAGAATCTAAGATATAAATCTCGTTGAACGTAAACAAGAGAACCGAAGGTAGCATAGAAACTCTTGAACCAGCACGTAACAAAGGATTTGCGTACAGCAAAACTGCCTACTGCTGCCTCAGACAACTACTTTTAACTTTGGAAATGCGCTTTAAAGATAGACATAGAATGGCGTTACAAGCCACGCGAAACGTAGGCCAACGTTGCTGCACGTTTAGAAGCAAGAAAACACATTTAGAACGATTTACCGTAATGCGTAACGAATGTTGCTAGTTTTGTCACTGTTCCACTTAACACTGTGTGTAGGGGATTCTAGCGCCTATGGCTAATGTGAGAATTACAAGGCACATTCGTCACAACGCATAATGTATCGAAAAGAAAAAGAGCAGGAAAAGAGAAACGAACGTCGTTATCGAATAAATGGAATATTCAGTGGAAAGAATTATAGATGTGCTGGTACCTTGCGATTAGTGTTGGGAACATCCGTACAGGAAAATGTAAATTTGATTGGAAAATTCTGACGTTTCTATCTTTCAAAAGAAAGGAAATCGATCGACTTAGGTGGAATTCTTGTCCGATATAATATTCTATGATATTGGTTAAAATATTATTCCAAGTTCTTTTATCGGACCTAATTGACCCAACTAACCTGATTCCAAGTACCGAAAATTTTTTTCTATGGAGGAGTTTTATAAAAATTTAAAAATACTGCCAGTCTATCTAAAAAGGACTGTGAAAGCTGCCCTCGTTTCAAATTTTTCTATTTAACGATCTTACAAAATGCAACGTGTAAGAGATACAATGTTATGGAACAATTTATTAATTGAACTCTTAACGATAGATAATTATCCTAATTATAACACATCGTCATTTTCTGGTTTATGTTCCGATGGTTAAAATATAAATACGTACACACGATCGATTGATATCGATATGTACACTCTATGATTTGCGAGATTCTCCAAGTAAAATTATAAATATAGAAGCAAAATCGATCGATGGAACTTTCCAATAAAAGCGATATTCATACTGCATAATAGTAATTCAATGAACATTCGATTCGACCAAACAATGAATTACGAATGCTACTGTAATCAACGTAAATGAAACGTATATAAAGCAAACGTAAACTGATTCCACAACTCACAAAATTTACCAATCGTAGCATCACCGTGCGGGTATAGAAATATATGACAACGTTGTCAAATTCTTTCACTTTCACAGTGAAACGATTATCACGTGAACGTGAAGTGGAATCAAACGGGCCTTTCATCGGTAGCTACTTTTTCTCTCGATTACTTGCTAAAAAATATCAGAGTGCCTTTCGCGCTTTATTTCCACGAAATTTCCGCGATTTTCCCTCCTTTCCGCCATTATGCTAATCGTGTCCAGCCGTATGATAACGGCACTGTTCTATTTTGCTACTTTTCCAGAGTAAACATCTTCTTACGCGTAGACGGAACCTTCGCATCCCACTGGCCTAGAAAATCTGACTGACAACGAGACGCTCTCGCAATGCAAATAGGTGGATGCGTTATTCAGTAGGGTGGAGGTTCGCGAAGCCACGGTCGAGCCGATTTGTATTCGTCGAGAAAACCCCATACTCGAAACTTCACCGTGAACGATCCAAGGTGTTCCCGTTGAATCTACAATTCTTTATTGTTCTCAGCTTTTAGACTCAGTGATACCTGGTAAGCAATTCCTCGCGTAGTGGCGGAATTTTCATCTCGTACCCCAAACGAACGGCGCGATTCGCCCAGAAAATCGTACAACTTGCGTCTACCTGGAAGGTACAAGACGTGTGAGAAAAGCGATAAAGTTGGTGCTTAAAAAATATTTACAAAAATATCTCTGATTCGACATTACGCGGTTCTATTAGACCGCTGACTGATTTTCCAACCTCGGTAAATGGCTTCTATCCGCTATACTTTTGCTGTACAACTATGGCGGATACGTGGCTGCATTCTACCGTGCGTGTAAATACACGTGTGCGCTTCTGAAATCAGGAGAGTCGGTCGCACGGAAAACATAGTGGAAAGCACGCTTTTAAAAGCGAGCAAACGCTACGGAGGAAAAGTAGCGTGACACGAGTAGTGGAGCACGTGAAAGCACGACGAGAACGTTCGAAGTAAAACGAATACCTATCGGGACTAGAAAATCGACAATGGACAGGGAGATAGTGGGAGGAAAATAGATAGAGAGAAGAGCGGAGAAAGGACAACGCGAAACAATGCGACAATGCGATAGAAATAAAAACGGGAAAAAATTTCGATGTATGTACATAAAGTCTCGTGATATAGGAAACGGCGAAGTGGACTCGAATCATCGCGGCAAACGGTCGAAACAATGGCAGCAGAGTACACGTCGAAAATTAAAACGGGAAGAAGACGAGTAAAACGGTAGGGTGAGCGGCGAACGATTACGCGATCATCGATCTGCGCTTGGGGAGAAATCAAAGGAGAGAAGAAGAGAGGAGGCGAAGCGTACATATTCCCGAAGCGAAAAGTAAAAAAGGTGCATATAAGCGACAGAAAACGGAAGGGAAATCGGTGAACGAGTTTATTGGTGGACGCGCAAATATGGCGTTCATAAGGAGATACTAGTCTGGCATCGGCTACAGGGAAGAAATTCTCTGGAACGTCGACAGGTTATAAGTCAAGGGTTACCGGAAGAAATTTAAAAGGGAAGGATCGTGGATGAGATAGAAGGTTACACGAAGATGTGCCGTTGATTTTTGTGGAGGAAGAGGAATAAATTTTTCGATCAACTCGGCGGAAGACAATGAACGCCATGTATATATCTCGGGAGAATTCGAAAAGAATTTTTGCAGGATTGGCGAGACAACGGTGAAAGCGATAGAAACATATTTTTAGAGCTTAAAACGTACGATGAAACTACGAGACTACGATAAATAACGCGCACTCGCCTGTAGCTCGAGAACGGAAGCAATTATCGAAATGAAAAGAAAGAAAATGAAAGTGCGATTCGTTACAAAATATCGTACTTACTTTTTAATACAATCGTCGTTAACTTTGATATATTTTTGCCAATGAGCGACTAGTCCTTTCGTTCTGTCATCGAAGAATTCTGCCGGTCTATTTTCGACGGAAGATTTTGTTGCTCGCTTCGCTTGATCGTCCGAATTGAAACGAATACCTTTCGAGGTTCTCCTTAATGTTGGAAGGATAAGGCGGGTGCGAATGAGCATCGAGCGTCGTGCGTGTGATGCTCTGCTGAGCATTCTCGTGCTGCGACAATATCGTCTCGATCGAATCCCAACACAGACATATGCAGGTTGATACGCAAATGCTTCGTGGTCTCGATGCGATGATATACGCTGCCAGTAAACGGCGATGAGTTTCCGTAAGCGCGATGTTAAAAACTCGATCACTGCACGTTGCTTGAATCTCGTTGATATCGCATCAGCCGCATATTTAACCTCGCTCTAAACGATACTGTTCGCGATTGTATCGAGCAAACTTATTGAAACTTTGCATATTTATACAGGAAGAACGTACTTATAAAACGAATGCTCACGCATAGCTTTAACTCTCTTTGTTCTCGAGATACAGAGGATCGTGCATTACGTATCAGCCGACCCTCGCAGAATTCTTAAAATATCGATTTACATCGCTCTGATTCTTAGCTTCGCCAGCTACGATTCGTTTCGAGTCTGCTGAATTATCTTACAATAGCAAGGTTCTATTGACATTTTCAATCACACTCTGTACGATGTATCTAACTCGTTACAATACCTCTAAGAACGTTCGAGTCACTTTTACCGCACAGACTTACTTAACGAGTACCGTTTCGGAGCAAAATTCAGCCGTATGGAAGCTGTATCGAAAAAAGAAAGGAAAAGAAGAAAGAAACAAAAAGAGAAGACATTGGAAACCACGAAGTACGAAAAAAGATAACGTTATAAATAGATCCTGCAAGGGATCCCGCAGAAATTGCAACGTTTCCGTTCGGAAGCGCGCGTGTATATCGGTCGCAATAATCGATGACACTGTCGTGAGGTTTACGTAGATACAGTGGGGATGGGAAGGAGATGCTCGTGGCTGTAGGGTGGAGAATACGGGCCGTTTGACTTCACGCGCGACGGTATATAACGCGGGTAATACAATTTGTCGGAATTTATTGGCCCTCGATACCCGTGCGACCCCCGCTGAAATCAGCTTCCTCCATCGAATTGCCGGCGTGTACCGCGTTTACCGTCCACCCACGTCCGTTTCCGGTGATCGCGTAAAGTCACTGCCATCTCCTCTCACTCCCCGTCTTTTGCTCCCCTTTCTGTTCCCTATTTCGCAGCATTTCCTTCTCTTCGCATTTATGCACCTCGTTGCCAACACCAAGTGCCTTCTATTTGCATCGTTCGAAATCATCCAATCTGGTAGAAGGCGGTCCGAGCGAACCATCGCGAATACGTTCTTATTGCAAGGCCAGCCCATACCTTTTTCGTTGCTTCTCTTATAGCAAACGAAAATTAGTTTATTCGGGCGTCGGTGTTTTCGCGTCGATGCAATCCTCAGAGATCTTAAAAACAGTCATAGAAACTGAGTTTATATCGCATGAACGTGACTCCACTTATTACCAGATTTAGGGGATTTCGTTCGTGATTTCCCTGCGCGTATTTTTGTGATTAAAGAAGATTATGCAGTTTATTCGTCTTGCACGTTCCGACTGACGATTCGTCTCCTGCAATTTCTCGGTGTTGAGAGGATTCCTACGTGCTTCCACGTGTAATTAGAATCTGTTAAGAGACAAAGAAACTTTGTTTAAGCGACTTGTTCCGGGATTTTCGTACGTTCTTTTACGTGCCAACTTAATGGTTTTAGCGTTAACGTGTAAATTATACGCTACAAATTAATACGACAAATAGATGCTAATCTTTCGCGTGTAATTGTTATGCGATTTAAATCGTTATGCGATTGTTATGCGATTTAAGTCGCCAAGTCCATCCATTTGATTTTCGTGTCTCGAACATATTTCAATATTCCATCGTCAATCCGTTATCGAACGTGTCAGAAAAGATGATCGTCGAAAGGAACACCGAACGACTTCGAATCGATATCTGGTCGATTCGTTAGTTCGCATTGATAAAACGTAACCCCCGGCAGGAAATTAGTAGCCGTCTTTCTTGTTTGATTGTGTATAATAAATGTCGCGTTCCTCTTGTTTCGTGGAGAAAAGACTGGCCGATTGCCAGAGTGCTCGACGAGGTTCTGCGGCAACAGCCAACCGGAAACCAGCCCCAGCAGCATCGCTGATGGAATGAATTAACGCTACACCGAGCGAAGTCGATGAACGGCTCTTGTCGTGGGCTCCTACCGACAACTGGCAGTTGAATAATTAGCAGAAACTCGAGTCGATCTCCAGGACGTGGCTCGTCAGGCTCGATTCAGGATCGTTTACTTCCACTCGATTCATCCTCTTCGCTTCCTTCGTTATCTCGTCTTTTCTCCTTCCGCGTCGATAATCGGCGGTCGGATAAAGAACAAGAGACCGTATAGGCCTTGCGTGGTTGTTTTTCCCCGAAGAAGAAACGAACACACGCTCACATCGAACGGCGGTGCAAGTACAGACGCAGCGCTTATGTGAATTGATCGTGGTATGGCGGAGCCGAGGAAGCGCGTGCATAAGTCTCGTGCGCACACGAGCGTGCACCTGAATCCGAGTATACCTGCATAGCTGACTGGCGCGTATTTCTATGTAGACCCGAAGCTCTTCCGGGCTGGTTAAGCTAGCAATAAGGCAACGTGGTCGAGACTGCATTTGTGAGAGGAAGGAAAGAAGTAAAACAAAAACGAAAAAGGGAAGGAGAATAAAAGCAGATATGGTTTATCGACCCTCGGGACCGGTTTCTCGACGGAGGCGAAATTGGAAGAGTAAAATGTGCAAGCTGTTACGGATGGGAGATAAAGCAACTAATAAGATAACGTCTAATTTGCATGATTGGGTCAGCCGTCCTGGGATCGAACACGGAATTTAAAAGAAGCTGCTGGGTAACGGGCGTTGACAACGCGCGACGAGGTGGGGCGAATGGTCGCGTTTCTCCAAGAATATTTATCTTCGTGGTCTTAGCGAACCTCCTCGTCGCATTAATTAAATCATCGTTCACCGACGACCAGAGACGCTGACAGAGGTATCGCTACTTTCCACGTCTTCGTGATCGAGACGGTACACGTGGTAGTAATTACGTAGTCGCTAACGCCACCAGTCATTTCAACGTTCCTTTCAAATTTCCACGCGCAGTCAACTAGCCAGCCAGTCAACCCTGTCGAAACTGCCACGACGAAGGGTTTAACGAACAATTACAGAGGGAAAAGAAGGCCCGGGCAATTAAGCGTATAATTACGAATAGAAATTAAAAAGGAACGATTGCGAGGGGGACGGAGGCAGGCAGAGAGATACATCCTGATGAATGTAAGGAGGAAAGGCAGAGAGGGTATGGGAGGGGGAGGGGGAGAGGATGACGCATGTACTCGTGCTGTAAACGTCCCTCCGTGTTCATCTACTCGGGTGCGTCGCTTGAACGCAAACCGAGCCGCACATAAACCGTAGGACTCTACTGGCTGCCGCAGCTACGAGGGAAACTACCCCTTGGCACGCGAGAATAGCGTACCGACCATTACGTTCTACCTTAACCGCCTAGCGCCGCCTCCTACCTCGGCTCCTCATCAACCTCGGTTTCCACCACCTCGAGCTCCCGTGGTAAAACGGCCGAGTATGCCAACGGAGAGAAAGCACGTGAGAGGGCTGCCGCACGAAAAGAGGGTGAAAGGAGTTTCGGGAAGGGTGCACAGTCACGTAGCCTTGGGGCAAAGAATGGTTAATTGTTTGTAATTAATATATTACATGCCGAGTGGTAAGTCTCGAGTGCCAGTGCATTACGCGATAGCCATCGCTTATTTACGACCATGGCCGGGCTCGTGCGTCCTGTAATTGACTATGCAGCGCAACGCACACGTACGTACAATATACACGAGAGTACATATATAGACGTGTACATGGATCGTCTATATCGGTTGAACGGCTCGTGTATTTTCGAAGATTTCAGTTTGAGGATCGGAGGCGATTTGCGATAGTTGGTACGTTTTGCGTTAATTGCTTCGATGCGAGTCTGTTTTCCAGGTAATTTTTGTACTTTTTATTTGAAATGTTAAACTTGTACGACGATGAGATAACGTATTTCGGGTTTTTCGACTTTCAATCGCATTTCTCCGACGTTTGGCGAACGTTCCAGTTCGTGTCATCAGGAATTTTTTCGTCTGAAAATTTTCGTCATAGAATATCGATACAAAATTTTTATGAATTATTGGTAACTTGGTTGACTGTAATTGTTTAATTTTAGAAGTTACTCGTAATTAAAGGATTGTACAAATAACGGCATAGCGCTTTGTAGGAAAATTTCAGTCAGCTGTTCTTCGTTATTCAGCAAATACACCTGGTTTCACGAATCGAAATTATTTGCAGAAGTTAATTAGCCTTTTTTTTTACACGGACCGGCGATGAGTTCAGATAAAAGTTGGGTTAAAACTAAACTGGAACAAAGTTACAGTAAAAAGCTTGAAAATTATTTCAACATTCGGTATCTATATTGTTCTGATACATGAAGTGATATTCAGGTTGGATCGAGTACGAACTGAAGTAGCAAATTTTTCTCTTGTTTTATTTTTAACGTTTACGCGTTTGTATAAAAAACCTTCAAAATATTAGGAGATTTTGTATATCTTTTTTATAAATCTTTTTTATAAAACCTTCATATTTTAAAAATAGAACGATTTTTTCCTTCGATCAAAGTAACTAAAACTTGTTTACACCATCGAAACGAGTAAAGCTAAAAATAAATTTACAATTACATATAGTTTTTGAGCTTTCTAAATGTTCTATACGTACATATGACGATATATGTAGTTCAAGTAGATGGGTACAGGGATGTATCAGTATCTTCGTGCAAAAGTATACGAAATTTTGAGAAATCCGACATTTTCCAATTATACGTGTGTTATTTGTTAAGTAAAAGTAAACGAGACAAACGAACGAACTCGTACGTTAATTTTTATCAGCCACTTTGCAGCTATTCGTAATGTAATTTTCCAAATTTCTTAAACCTCATTTCAAAAACCTGTTGACTAAAATATCGTGCGGCTAGTAGTGATTTTATAATATATACCGATTCGACAAATATATCGATGTACGTATGTTTGAAATATGTTTGCGGCAAAGACGAACGCTCGCAAGATAGGGATAAAACATCGGTTGTAACATTGCATTCCTGTATGGCGCACGAAAGTGTGGATCGGTGGAGACAGCAATGGGGCAAAGGGAGCTCGAAGCGGGGCTGGAAAGGCGTCCGGTAAATTCCTAGCGGTTTGCTTGAACCACATCCCCCTTTACACGTCGCTATGCACTTAAGTGCGATTCTACTTGGCGAAGGATATACGTCGAGACATAGTGTGCCACGTCCGACCACTGTCGTAAAATCGTTTCCTTGCTCGCGTTTCGAGAAAGGAACATTTACTTGCACGAGAATATTTCGTTCGATGTCCATGTTAAATGTATAATTTATTATTTTCACTACCCTTTCCGATATTCCATCGAGCTTTCTACGAGGACTCTCTATGTCATGCATGCTCGTTGAATATCTAATCGAGAAAGACGAGTTATCCCGTCATTCGAATTGCCCATTTCTTGAATATAATAATTTCTTTTTTCGTGGCTCCCTACTTTTCTTTTTGTATCGTTTCATTTCTGTTAAAGATGGATTACACGTAATTCCTTTATATATGGATATACGTGCAAGGATTGAAACTAGCCTAGTGTTCGTGCCAGAATGCATATAATGATACGTAAGATATTATTTATCTAAATTTTTCTGGAAAATATTTTATCGACAATTTTAGACGAAAAACGGTGATTCTAAAAATATTCAACCAAATGCAATTTCTCATTTATAATGACATAAACGAACATTCAATTAACCTGTCGCTCGGAAACTCTTATTAACTTTATGCGAACTGTTATTTTAAAAAACGTTGCCAAAATACGATACAGAATAACGGAAAAAGTGTTCGTTGGATACGAAAATGTGGGTAAAAACTTTCCATCGTAAAAACTTTATTCGTGGGTGTACACGCAGGAGCTACTGTGTTTTCTCCAAATATTCATCACTGGCTGAATAATTCCACGCGATGTAATATTCTTTTTTCACCTAACTCTGTACTTTTACGTATAATTTCTCCTCTCGTTCTTCGTTCGTTGCTAACGCGGTCCCAGTGTCGTTCTTCAGTTTCTGTCCGCGCACCCTCTGTCACACGAATTTCCATGAAATTACGCGATAGCACCGCGACTGTAGAACGATAGCGCCCGGAGCGGCTTGATAATCATTTTCGATCGTAACTATGGTAATGAGGCGGCTAATTATAAAAACGAACTACAAGCATTCCGCTGAGAGAAGCGCGAGAAAAGAAAAAAGAAGTTTTCTTACGGGTAAAACGGTCAGGACAACGACGGTGCTGTGCCGCTTGAGTAACGACTTTCGGGACGACTAACTACTTTCAACGACCAGCTACGACCATTTAACGAATAGAAAGCGGTCCCTTCGTCGTATCCTTGAGACGCCGCACCGCCTTGGATGCTGCTGCAACGGTTTGCCTTTCGCAAACTTGCCTAAACCCACATTCCATCTCCAATGGAAACATAGTCCTCGCGTTCTTGGAGAGCGAAACGTATCAAAGCATAAGGCAGAGAAGCAGAGAAGACGAATTACGATCAAAGGTGTTTCTAAATCAGTGACAGTTGTTACGAAAATTCCACATAGATACAACGACTATGAAAAGTAGTGGCTCACAACCTTATTTTCCAACGAGATTATTTCGTATTATATATCGTGTTCCTCGATAGTAGATAATGCAAAAGCGATTTTTCAAATATGGGTGGTATATAAAGCTTTGCAATGTGATATTATGATTACGTTTTACGTTTTGATCGCTATGGGTGAAATCGCTTGTTCTTGGTATTTTGTTTCCTGGATTTTTAACAGAACGATATGCCCTAAATTCCCTCTCTAAACAGTTCCAAGAATTTTCTTTATACTTCTTTAATGCTCTCCAGCATATATGAAGTATTCTCATCAATCGTGGCGTTCGCCTGCAGCCCTATTCTACTTTGCAAACGAAGAAAGGAATGCTTTAGATTCACGTTACGTGGTAAGTTGAGGCGAGGTATTGGTGAGGAACGAGACGCTCTTCGAATGCTAAGGATCGTTCGAATTTCGATCTGGACATTGACGCAATCAGAATTCAGGAAAGAATTCATGATTTATTATAGTCCTTCGCGTACACCGTTTCCCACATTTTCATAACATTTTTACTACTACGATGAAAATCTCGTATTAGTTTACAAAACATGTTCGTTCGTTTTAACAGGAGTTTAACAGGTTTTAACGTTTAAAATTTCATTAGCTCGAAAGTTCAATTTCTAATTGACAAGTTCCTTCGTATTTCGATTTAATAATTTACATAAAATCATTTATAAAACCTTCCTCTCAAAATTCTCTCCATTCTTACAAGTAAATATACCGCGAACTGAAAATTCGTCGCTCTAAAACTGCCAGTCGTTTTCTTATTTATTTGTTACCGTTAATTCTCTTAACTGAGGCTCTTAATCCAAAGAACGTTTAATCCAAGAAACAAACCGCAGGGATCGATGTTATCAGTAAACGCATTGAAACGCACGTAAGAATAATTATTCATTTGTCATTCTAAGAGGAATAATCTTATACAGGTTCTTGAATCTCTGTACGGTTGAAAGGAAAATTGATGGGCAATGTGGTTGCAAAAGGAGGAAAACTCGTGGGTAACGGGTCAGATAGCTGGCTCGGTAATAAAATTTTTTCCCCGCATGATTTGTTAGCAATGAACTGCACACACGGCCACGCGGGAGCTAAAAATACATCTCGCAAACGTATAACGCGTTTCCCGTGGAGCAATTTTCCACGATCTCTGTTTCTTTCAAATCAACGTAACAGCTCTTCCGCTTTTCGCGCTTCCTACGTGTCAGCGTTGGTGATATACGAACCGGCCAACGTTTAAATGAGTTTTTAAGGCTGACCAAGAACGCGCACGCGCGATCCATGAAAAAGGAATAAGGGGACCAGGGTGCACGAGGCGCTGGTTATCAGCCAGTTTCTCGTTTATTTTGGCCAAATAAAAAGAAAGAAAGGAGTAATCAGCGGGCGAAGGGAGCGACATTGTTAAAAAGTGTTAAGAATTGCTCTACAGAAGAAACTAATAAAGAAATTATTCCACATCCTGTTCCTGTCCAGCCGCAGCGGCAGAGAAAAATGGCCACGCGTTACCGCGGGAACAAGATCTAAATTAAAAATCGTAGACGACTCGGACGTGCTCGCGTGCAATAATTTCCAGCTTACTGCTCGTTAGGAACGGTTGTAAGTATGTAATGAGTTTCAGCGACAAGGTTCACAGCGACTCTTATAAATCCAACCGGCTGTCTGCTTTGCCATAATCGTTTATGCCCTCGTAAACTCGCATCTGTGAACTAACTCCGTTCGATATTATGATCCTCGCAAAGGGGAAAGATCATGTAATCACAGTGGCGAAATTGGTCGACCAGGTGAAGTACGAAGGTTGCGTTTATACGGCATCGACGGAATTTCTATTTGTACAGATCTGTTTGCATAATATTTCCGATATGGCGAATATACATACAGTTGATATAGTTTGAATATATCCGTATATAGAGTAACCTCGTTTTCGTACATAATACATACAGGAATAACCTATAGTTGGTAAATTGTCAAATTGAATTCGTTTTTCTTTGTAACACGAACTGCGGTGCAACCTGCAGGTATGTATCTTAGTTCTAAATATTTCGTACTACTTTTGATACAACAACGCTGATATTAAAAACTACGAGTAATGTCGCTCCGCAACCATTCGTCACGAATGCTGCACTTTGTTCTACGTGTAATCTGATGGAGGAGGACGCGAGGACACGTGTAAACGCTCACGTTTTCTAAACACGATGTTCGATGAAACATCTAGACGAGCGACCGGTGTTTCGTCATTTGTTTTTACAGGACAGTGTTTCGTCACGTGTTTTTAAAAGGTCCGTATTTTGGAATTGGCATCTATATTCGTGCCATTTAAAAACCTCTGATTCAACCACGATCAAAGTTTTTATATCCGAAAATGATCCCTACAATATGTCCCACGTACCGTGTACCATTTTAGGGTCGTAACTTGCCCCAGCTGCATACGACATCGTGTATAATTTACTCATTCATTTCGTTCGATAGAAAATAAACCTCTGTAAGCCCTGTGGGGATAAATAGGTTTAATAAAATGTTTATAACATACCTGGAACTCTATTCAGCTATAATACACGTACACGGAATATACACGCGTGGATTTAAACGTGAAATCAAGTTATAATCCTCGATGTGACGAAATGAAATGCTTGTTGTATAACAATTCTGCCGAGCTCTATTTAATCCCAAATGGAGAAACAGACTGAATGCGCGTTTCATTAAAATAAACAAGTTATTATACTTCTACTCGTATTTTTGCTACATTAATTTATTATTAAATCGTGAACATCGATATAAGGACCTGTTAGCTTGTTACAATGACGAAAACGATTTTCCTAATTCAATATTTTATTCCTTGATGGTTGGGAATATCGAACAATGTTTCGAGGAAACAATACGACTCTACAAAATTATTTCATTTCGTGTTGGATTTTATATTTTAGCGGGTATATTTTTACATTGTTATAGAACATTTTTACTTAGGTTACGAATAAATATTTACACAAGCAATATAGAATAAGCAATAGATATGAATATCGTCCTAGTGAGATCGGCAAGATGTATAATTTAGCAAATAAAAAGATATTTAAAAATGTAAATTTTGTTCCAATGTACATAAATAATAATATCTCCTAGAATACAATTACCGAATGAAAGGAACTAGAACATTTTCTAAAACTAAACCAAATATCAAAATAGAAATATGAAACTTACGATCAACGATAAAGCAGGCGGTGGCATGGCGATTCTGCCAGAATATAGACAAGTTTTCTATTTATCAATGAAATTTTAAATAAATATGTTATAATTAAATAAATAAAAATTACAAACGTGAAAGTTCGAGTATTTTTCTACGTCACTGTATGTTTATCACGACACGTGTATGATAGTTAACATGGTATTCGAGTTGAGTCCCATTTTTATTAGAAAACTAATTTGAAATTTTCCTGTTTTTGCGTTCATTATTTGCCTGTACTTGGAACATTTCATTTCTGCTGCTGTTTCTTTGTCCGAGTCATATTTTCTCTTTTATGAAACCACGTGCTATATTGTAGGAGTAGTTGGGATCAACGAGGTCGAAATAGTTTTTCACAACGTCGACCAAATGAAATTACATTGAAGGGTGTTTATTAACCTTTAATAGAAAAATAGCACTTTAATAGAAAAAATAGACCATTTGTTCGATTGTTTGGTATAAAACTACTTTTTTTTGCTACTTATTCGTTTATTTTATTATTTATCTTTAATATAAAGTTACTTAATTGACTTTTTCTCCAATTTTCAAAATTACTTGGTGCTACAAGATCATCGGCAACCTGATCGAGTCATTAAAGTTCACTTAAAACAGGCTACATTCCCACGTAATCCGATACACTCCGCTCACATTGTAGCTCAGAAACCATTATCTTATCTCGTGTCTGCGACGATTAGTCTCGGTATACCTGTCAAGGATTAGCAAGGATACGATAATTAGGACAACGCCGATATTAGACCTAACAGGCAGCGTAACATGTATGGTCAATAATTCCTATTCATAGCGCGTCCTATCCGACAGTTTTAACCTTTCGCTTATTAAATCCTGATAGATGTACGCTATCACGCGTTTCCAATTTAAATTATTCGATTGATTTATGCCTCCTATAAATATCGCGGTGGAAATCTTGGAGAATTAAAAAGACACTTTATCCAAGAATTGCTATCTTACAATCTTTTATTTAGCAATCATGTGTGACAAAATTAGCTATTTCTAGTTTTAGTAACGGGACAGAGCCTATTGAAATACTACTCATAACGTCATCTTAATAGTTTCTAGTCTCAAATAAATCAAAATTTCTGGTTAGTAATACACCGATGTAGTCTACATACTATTATGTTTCTTTTTTCTTTTATATCTCTTTGTGAAAGATTGTCTGAATATGTCCATAATATAATGAATTATTCATAATATAATTATACTGCTACAACACAAGGAAATAATTTTAATTACGGTGCACGATAATTTTCGGTATTCTGAAACTGGTACTCCCTTACGTGACACGATATTCGAGAAATTCATCTTATTACTTGTACCTGCGCGTACAACGCCGTTGTCGATGAGAAATTAATAATTTATGATCCGGCTTTCGCGTAATATAGTCGCGTTATCACTTGATTGTGAACAAACTTTAAATTGTACCCTTATTCTATGCAATTATGCCTTAAATGCGTTTCCTACCTATCGTTGATAGTTCCAAATAAGCCGAGTATATGCATATTTAAGCCAATACACGAACCGTTCAATCTTCAAAAGAGGTGCGTGAGCCGAGTGACCATTTAATGCAGTATCAATCTCGATTGAAGGAATTATACATATATATACCTTCATATTATAGCAACCGTGTAAATGTGTAAATAAATCTTGAAGTACACCACATATCATATTTTACAATATAGAGATAGAAATTATTTTGATGTTTTTTTAGGATTGAAATTATATGCAAGAAAGAAAGTATGGTATTAAAAATGATAAACTAGTGATAAAATGTAACCAGTTGCTGGAAAAGTCCATAACAGAACTTCAGAAAAATTTAAAGATACTATACTTCGATATCATTAGAATATTTTATTAAGCAACCTTGAAAATAATTATAATCTTTAAAGAAATAAGATTACTCCTACACCTGTACGTTGTTAGTATCTCTACTAACAACGAGATTTTATTCTGGTTCGAACAATTCTTTGGAAAACACAGAATTTTGTTCGCGTGATATAAAAATGTTATAGAAACGCTCAAAAACAATATATCGATAGTACGGATACATTCGAACACGATACACGGCAAATGTCACATGCTTGTTGCATTTGAAAGAAAAAGCTGTGCCACCAATTGGCAATCCTACGTACTATAGAAAAATTAAATTTTCTTATTCCGGGTACGAGCACTTTTGTATTTCTCGTTACAAGATAAAGCATAAGATAAAACAGGGCACATAGATACATATATGAATTAAAATGAGGTATTCTAAAATTAAGTAATTTAGCCCAAACTCTTAAGGGTAAGCTACAACTCAACGATACCACTTGAGGGTTGAAACAGTGTCCCCGTGGAATACAAGTTAACGAAGTCCATCCAACGTGGAAGTGACGAGAAAATGAAAGCGAGATGCAAATAGAATGATGGCGGACGAAAATTTGAGACTAACGAGAAGGAGGGGGAAAATTAGATTAAGTTTTAATCCAAGTCTTTTTTTTTCTCACATTCCCAGATGGAGCAGCACTCTACGCGACAGAGCACCGCGTACTTACTAACCGCTCTACGCCGAGGTAATGCTTTTAAGGTCTTAATTTTTTAATTTCTCGACTCTCGGCACGGGTATCGTAGCCACATTACTAAGTTACCAGACTAATCCAGTTACAGCTTCTGGTAAGCACACCGCTACGGTTGCCGTTGTATTTGTCAACGTTACTTCTATGTAACGCCCTTCGTCAGGCTAATTAGAGCAGCTTCTTTCTTCATTTAGCCTGCTCATTTCGAACCTCGGCTGACCAACGATAATGCGATCAAGTTCAGTATGTCGGTACATATCGATTCACTTTAGTCGATCTGTAATTAATCCTATGTGAATTTTACCAATGCACAAATCAATGACAAATTACTAACTCGTTTATAGAAGTAGCATTTACTTGGAGTCACCGATTTATAAATTTCAAATATCTATTAAGAGCATAATAATATATTATATTTTACCATATGTTATATATGTACATATATTACTATACACATTTATTATCTCAATATTGCTATTTGTATTAACAGCCGAGTTATTTCTACCAGACACAAAAAACCTTCTCAATGTGACTCTTAATTCAGAAATTAAAGAATCCAAAGATCAAGTAACAATATATCCTGTAATCCTTGTCAATAACAAACATTAGCTGTATTATCGCATAGTGGCCTTCGAAAAGCGCTTTAACGCTTCACAATATTCCATTACACATGGCTATGATGATTGTAAAGGATAAAATCATCGCAATTCGATTTACGTTTTACGTATTTTTATCTGCAATCATCCTGCTTGGATGTTTATGTAACCAATTACGGTCGGAACCGTGTGGCATTGAAAGCCTCATATTGATAACATCGTTTGATTCAAACGCTTAATATAAATCATTGACAAGGCTGTTTCCGTGATTAGAATAAGAAATAGAAGAATTTTTGATAACAAATTAGATTCTCATTAATTTTCAATCAACCAACATTGAAAATTGCTTAATATCCAGAGATTAATCAATTTTAGTTTCCTAGTGCAACAGCGTAATAGAAGACAGTTAATTGCGCGAACTTTCCATGAAAATTCTGACGGGGCATTCCGATTGTTGCAAAATGGACTACAAATGATTTTTATACCATTTAGCCGTCTGCAAGTCAGCTTAAACGCATAAAATCGTTGAACCGCGTTATAATACGGCGCGTTCCGGGAAACATTTTAAAACTTCATCCAGCTGGTCGTAATGGCAATTCTATTTGACACAGAAAATACCTTTGGAAGATACTTCCGAGGGATGAAAGCGTTGCGGCCTGTTCCCAAACGACGATTCTATTCTAACCACGTTGGTTATCTTATTATCTCTACTCTCCTCTGCTGATTCTGAATTGTACACGTAGTTCTGAAACCGCATTTTCATCCTTGAGTACTTCATCCCACGAGACATCCGCCACCAAACAATGGTTCTAAGACCGAGTACCATTACTCGGCCGGTTTTCCTCCGAACAATTTAACGAAATTACTCAAAATGAACGGGACAATTGGTGCTGAAAAATTCTCCGTTTAAAGGTCTTTTGCTCGTGCCACCATAGAACTATCGTCGATCATTTTTCAATTTAGAACATCATCCACTTTTAATGGAACCTTACAATCATCCGCCTGCCTAAATTAATTCTAACGAGTATGGTCTCAACCCTCGTGTCACTTTTGTGTAATTACTGTTTCAATATGATATCTACGAATTTTAGTGAAATTTAATTTTCAATATTTTTTACCATTTCTTGGAAGTGACGTAAATTAACTTGAACGTTACTAAACTTTGAATAATTTATTGGATTCGAATACTAAACATCGTTTTTGACTAATTAGCAAATTTATTATAAGAAATTAACAAATAAATCAAAATGACGATTAAGGATCTTTCTAACTTCGAATTCGCTGTTCCTTTCAAATCTCTCGTTGCTGAAAAATTCTTAATGGAATAAATAATCATTGAAGATTAACTTCCAACTGATATCGTTGACTTTAGCTGTATCAGAATTATTTCCGAAATGAATAGGAAATATTGTAACACTGAAAAACGTCGTCTATTTCTAACGTTTGATATAAAATCTACAATTTTAATTAAAACCTTCTATCTATCCAATCTATCGTTAAAAATGTTCCTAAACTACAACCTTGTTCTACTGTTTCCACTATTTTGCCATACTAATCGTAACACGAAAGAAAGGAACTGAGAAATTAACGTAGTCTGCAATATTTGCATAGACAAGGAAATAAATCGTTCGTAAGGTTTCAAACGCTTAACGAAACGAAAAGACAATCGCAAAAATTTCATACATCGAATCTAAATAGTACACCACATATTTAATATCCATGAACCATGAATTAAAAGTGCCTCAAACTCAAAAACACGATCGCTTCGTCGACATATTGTTTCCGCTAAATAATTTCCAGATGAATATAGGATGAAACCAGAGAACCAATTTCCGTGTTATTTCCACACATCGATATATAATGGAGGAAAATTTTGGCCAATTTCCCGAACGAGGTTTAGCATGGATCATCGACGTTGCTTGTCGGAGATCTCCCACGAGGTCCTCAGAAGAGGACCTTGGACGATTTGCATTTAATCGCGATCCACGGCCAACGTACACGGCTGCGTGTGTACCGTGCAGATACGAATTCATAGTTTACAGCGAATGGCCTCTGGTTCATATAAGCAAACTAATTGTACCAGCGGTAAATTACAGCGCTTGTACGCCGGCAACGGCAGCTGCGGTGCCGCGTGTGCGCTTTGCACTACAAGTCCCGTTCCGTGGTGCACGCGTACATTTCGCTGTTCTGTATCCGTTGCCTGGTAGAAAGTAGGAAAGAGAGTCACACAGAAAAGAAACTGGGACTTTCTCGATAAGAAAAGAAAATATTCTCGTTTAGGTTAGACAATTTATCTGCATTCAAGTTGCTTGACTTGCTACATGAAACCTCTTTACTAGTGTGAAAAATGAAGTATTTGGTATGTAGCTGTAGTCATCTTCCGCATCAGAATTTCTATTATTCGAATAGCTACGACATCTGAACATTTTGCTACCGGAGTATTCCTTTATCCACACATAATAATAACTGTTATTAAATGATACTATTTAAGACATTTATTTCGAAGAAAAGTAATATCAAAAAAGAAGTGGATTCACATTTATAAAAATTTTCGTTGTACTGTTTAAAGTCCTTATAAGAGGTAAAGATAACTACTTTCAGTATTATAAAGCTATAATCGTGCACTTATATTCGTTAACTTTTACGAGTTTGCCCTTAATAAATTGGCCTTAATTTTCCCTTATTAAAAATTCTGAACAAGAAGTTGCAAATAAAACACAAAGAGAAGAAAGTAGAACAAGGAGGATTCGTTAGAGGTGAAAGCGAAGTGAAGGTAAAATTTAAAAAATTTGAAGGTGAAAGTAGTTAGAAAATTATGCGTAAGGAGAAAACAAGGTTCTGTATGATATACAGGATACAGTCTTGACATACAAGAAAATAATAGAAGATGAATTAGAATAACGTCGTCGAAAATAATAATAACCATATAATCAAAAAAATATTTCTTATCGTATGTTTTGCAATTACAACTTCCAAGCCAACTACCTGAATATAGCTAAAATAAACATAATTTCCTGACTGAGACAACCATTATACTATACTATGCAAGTTTTTCTTACATCAAACATCTTTGCCTTACTTTTTCTAATTTTCCAATTTTTTACCCAATCTCGTTGTTTTCCACAATTTTTTAACTTCCTTCGATCCAGTTAACGATCGCGACATTGTCGGTATCGACGCGTTTGTTTCACGCAAATTACACGTAAGCGCAGAAATCGCTGCAAACAGCGAACAACCGAATCGAGAGATCCCTGTCGTAAAACGAATATGCAAAATAGGGTGAGAAGAAGCGAAAAAAAAAGAGAAAACGCGGTACCGACGAGAGAGAACACAAGCAAAATCAAAGGATAACGCACAATGAGAGATAAAGAAGGGGATAGGGATTTAAAAAGGCGAGACACGAGCGATCAACCTGTACGGCACTCGATTAATGCTCATTTGCATTTTGATTGCCGCTAACGATAATTGGCGGTTACAGTTTTTCGTAAACGGTAATCTGTATAAAATAGGGAGAGGGTGGCGTGGACACGCAGCACCGAACATCAGCTTTCGGGATTTGTTACGTTTGCCCGACGATCCGATGTATAGGTATAATTGTTATCGACGCGATACTGGAAAACAGGGGATGTTGCGGAACGTTTCGCTCCAGCGGACTTGTCAGGAACGTGAGAGGCTTTCGTTCGATATTATCGCCGACTAAACACACAGATAATGAACAAATTGTATTATTCGTAGCGTTCTCTGCGTTCGACGATTTTCGTTCTTTCGTGTTTCAATCGGACGTTACCACGGGAATTTATGATACAACGCGTACACATCGACAATTACGGGATTCGTTTCGAACCGGCGTATATTTTTGTTCGATTCGATGACACAGAGTATATCTGCCGCGAGTGGATGTCAATTTTCCGCCTCCGGGCACTCGTAATTATGGGATGAAGATTCGAATTCTGTCGGTTTCCGATTGGAGGCGACTTCAAAGGTCTCTTTCACTAGAGTTTACGACACTTCCGAGAAAGAGGGTGAAAGAGAAAGGGGAGAAAGAGAGAGAGAAAGAGAGAGAGAGAGGGCCAAAACGACTCCTAGTAGTCCTAGTGGATTTCCATTTTTTTCACTCGTTCCTTCTACGAGTTTCGACTGCTCTCTCCCTTCGCCGTTATTCCAGTGGCTTTTCGAAGTGTTCGAAGCGTAAAATTGCTGCTGGAATCGTGTTAAATTCAAGGTCCGACCAGCTGGGGCATAGAAATCGGTCGCTGGCAACGAAATTCGCTATAATTCTTTTTGGAATGTAGCCTTAAGTCTCGGATAACTGGTGCGACTGCCCTCGCAAGTTGGACAAGTCGTTTCTTCCGGTTATGTTCGAAATTTTCCAACATACGCATAAGTTTGCATTATAATTAATATAAAAATGATTAAAAGTACGATTATAAACGACATTGTTCGAGAAATATACACATTTGTTCCAATAAATCTCGAATACAGGAGTAACATCTATTGAAACTACTACAAGTTTAAGCAATTACCGTTGCGAAACAAGTGCGAATCTTTCAATTCCGTACGAGTCGGAAAGAATGAAATTTTCCTTGTGAAATGCTTCTCGTTTCGTTTCCATCCAACTCTTCGTTGCTGAGATATCATCGTTTGAAGAGAATCTAATTTTTCAATAATTTTCCATCGTTGTCTCTCACCGCGTCATCGTTCAATCACAATCTCGTTACTAGCGCGCTGGTCAGTGACAAGCAATATCTGCGTTTTTACCACTGGAACTATCGCTACTATCAAACGTACGCATTTCTTGGGAAGAATATGGATCGTACATAATTTTACAGACTTACGATTGGATACGTTTATCACACTTTATATTAATGTATTTTCAGAACCAAACGAGATATCGATTTAAATCAAAACTCGTTATTAAGGGTATATGTTTGATTATCTTCTGAATAGATAATACTTCAAAATTTCGTGATTGCTTTATGTGTGTCGTTTATAAATGATCGATGTTGCTACGATGAACTTGGACAATTGATCAAAGTAACAATAAATTTGTTATCTTCTTCTCTCTATATAAAAGAAAAAGAGGATAAAAGGAGGAAAGAAACAGGAAACGTGATTTATCAGGATTTTCACTTGTGACCCCCGTATATTTCTTCGTATCATATCCAATTCTGGAAATTCTAACGCCTTCGAATTTCCTATAAATGCATAAATATCAACGATAATAAATATGAGAAATTTTATACGGGATTCTAAAAATCAATTTCTCATGATGTAAAACGTAACCGCGTTCCCCCGAGCAACGGGACACTGGTCGAGAGGAAGATTACCCGCATATTCGGTGATCACGATAAAAGCCGAAACGTCGCGTCGCAAGGAAAATATAAGAATTCAGAGGACGGTCTCACGGGATGGAAGAGAAAATGACGGCGAGGCGAAATCGAAAAATGAGAAAAAACGGAACGCCATGAAAGAAAGGGGCAACTGTGTGGGGAGTTTTTTCCTTGGGCTCTCGATATCATGCCAAGGGTGGACATATGAAGTTAGCCAACGTGCCAACTTCCCCATTTCCTACTTATCGAGTTTTCTTGGCAGCCTGCTACGGACCGACAAGGAGGGATGAAACTGAGAGGATACCGGAGGAGAAGGAAGGTTAAGGGAATGACAGAGAAATGAAACGAAGGTGTGGGTAGGGGAAACAGGAACGAAGAAAGGAAACAAAATGTGAGAGAAAAAGAGAGAGAGAGAGAGGGAGAATGCGACGCTTGTCGAGGTTTCCTTCTAATTTCTCGAACTTGATTAAAAGTTGTTCGCTACGAAAATTAAATTTCGTTTCGACCGAGTATCCTGTTACCACTCCTTATCCTCTTGTTCGACCGTCATTCGTGAACGCTGCGAAGATAAGAAACGAAGAATCAGATACAGTCAGCTATGTTTTGATTTACGTAGGAGGTTGGTTCGATTGGTTAGTAAGAATTGCTTTCAGATCGTCGAAAGTACAATTTCATGACAAGTAATGGTAATATTTGTTTAATGGATATCGAAGGCATTAAATCTAACATATCAAACTTGTAATAAACTATTCGTCTAATATATCAAACAATTATTCTTTCTTCAAGACTCGAAAATGTTCTACTGTATTAAAGTTTTATTTATAAGTAAATTATCTTCCTATTCTTATATCGAACAGACGATTAATTTCCTGTTCTAACGGAATTATGTAATCTTCTGTTGTTATATTCCACAGATACATAATTAATTCATACGAGTAATTAAATTAACTAATATCAGAATGCGCGTATTCAACTACGTAATTCGTAACACAAGTTCATAAATCTTTCATCATTTTTAACCGATGTAGACCTATAGCTCAGCGAGCTGGATACAATAAAATTAGAAATTTATTATATGTAACAGACGGATTAAATACAATACACGCTGCTTAATTATACGAGACAAATTCCAACGTTATGATCAATATTTTCACAGCAAATCTTATATATATCGAAGTGGTCCGTACTTCCAGAGGAAATCTACAGGATTATCTTTGTTAGTTGTTTTCAAATACATACTGTATGTAGGTTATCGTACCCGATAAAAGATGAGAAACACGTGAATACCTATACACGTATAGATTTCGTTATAAAAGGATTATCGTAAATTATCACAGTTATTTGTATCGCGTATTCGTAAAGCTGTTTCATTAATATAATATCTGTATCATGATACATCTGATATCGGCGATGTATCGTTTATCAAAAATTCTCCATAGTCGTATCCTTTATCGAGAAGACGTGTATATTATGTGCATGTAGGTACCACCGCGCATAAGTATTTGCACGCTTTTAGATCATTGAAAATATATAAACTATATTTCTCAAATGAAACTCTTGAGATAATTAAATTTTCGAAAGCAGAAATAGCAATTTCAGACGCGTAAAGATGCGATCAGCTTGCAAATATTTCTATGCAAGAACGTCGAGGTTTCTATCGTAGCTTTCAGAAATGAGAAAAGACAGAAACGCGACGAATTTCAAAGTACTTTCGTGATATGCATTCGTTTTTCGCTTGGTCAGCAACGATCGTCTCTTCTAAAATTCCATTACATACGTATAACGCGATAAATTGTACGGCGCTGAAGAGAGTAAATTAACAACATATTTCACAGGACGAAACGCGTATTACTTACAGGTAATTGGACTTTTTCGATCTATATAATTCCTGACAGAAAAATAATTTCATGGTATCCGTCATGATATAATACGAACTATAGATTTGTATTATTTTTATTTTATAACTACATATTGCATGTTTTTTATGTCACGACTATTTGGACAATGTATCGCGAGAGTATTAAATATTGCAATTTTACAAATATATCGCAATATTGCTTGTTTTAAAATATCAGCAGAATTTTCTAGCTTTGAAGAGAATCTCGTTTACCGATAAATGAATTCAGTTTAACACTTTAGAGTCCTGTTCGAAATCCTTTGCCGTGTAAGTGAAATTCAATTCGATGTACTTCATTTACTATATCATTTTATTATACAAAATAAAATATTTCTCATATAGAATTTTAATAACTTGAGCAATTTTCTTCGAATTTTGTACGTTCGTATCTTTATAAACGGTATATAAATGTTAATTTGAAATTATCACCTGAATTTTTAGCAGAAAACTCGTACTTTAATTGCTTGTTTTAATTTCTAGCGAGACATCGAGTCTGTAAAAAGGAGCTTTACACTTTAACGTTCTTAGTACATATTTCCTTGGATCTAAATTATATTCTAAACTAATTTACGGTTATAACGCGATTACAGTTTTAAATAATTTAAAGCAGTTTGGATCCACTTTCTAATTTTCTATAAAAAGAATAATTTTAGATGGCCACGCCTTGTCGTTGTCGCAAGTATGTCGATAATGTAAATCAAATTCATTCCTTAATTCTTACAATTAGTTGCGATTAACGAGTCGTTACTAATCAAGTTAACGGTACGAAGCCTAAGGTGTATTCCTACCAAAGAGTACAATAAAATTGTAATTGTACATTTTCGAAGAACATGTTACGTAGTATGGAAGTTTCAAGCGTGACCACGAAGGATAAAACATTCTTTTAAAAAGAGCATAGTGATATTATCGATATGAAATTACATAGACATTGATTATGTAGTTACATATATTTAAATCTGATAACAATTTTTTGGAAATATCATGCGATATGTGTAAACGTTTTAATTCTTTTATAAATAACGAACGGTATAAACAATATCTTATCGGAAATCCTAGAAACCAAATAGAGATTATTAGCTAAATGATAAAAAGTATTTCATTTAGTTACTCTGACGGTTAAACAGTAAACAAAATGATTAATTTATTTGAAAAAATGAAAAATGATCCTCCGTCGAAAAAGATTTCAAATTCATTTGCTAAAAATATATTTTTCCAATCCTATCGCTTTTCTAGCGAGTCAATTATATCTACGTATGAAAAACCTCCATAGCCGTGAAACCCATGAATCCAAAAATTTCCCTATCCAATAACTAGGTATGAACAAATCTTTCACAAGTCATAGAACTTCTACAAATTCAACGTAAAACGAAAAAAAAAAAAAAACTAGAAAAAAAACTATGAAAAAGTCACGCGAACGTTTCATAGGTTTCAATCGACCGTTAATCCTGGTGTACACCAGCGCACCCGCAAAACGCGGATCGATAAATCATTTTCCAACAATGAATAGGACGAAAAGTTCGTTTTTACGCGGGACTTGAACGGCTTCGTTACCGTTTAATCGGATGCCAGGGCAGTTGCTATCAGTTTCGGGAACGAGTCCATAAAACAGCCGGTTTCCAGGCTTCAATTTCCGGTGGATGCTCTTCGCGCGCCATGGCATCTCGTTTTTGGCTACGTCACCGAGGAATATAATTGACCACGGCCGATGCCCGCAACCATTAACGCCCGCGTGAAACCGGAATGGATCGTGTATATAATATAATTAAACGGCAAACAATATGGAATCAAATCCAGCGAAGCGTCCGCCGCGAAGGAGAGACGCGTACGCCTCGTCAAACGGTGTCCGCTTCGTTTTACCGCTATTTAGATTTTATTAAATGTTTTACGATTCGCCGCATCTACGCGTTTTTGGTTTTTGCCGCTTCCACCGTTACCCGACCCGTGTCACTCGCTGTTCTTTAAACTTTAAATGATTTTTGACAATCGAGATACAATCGACCGTGATACGTAGCGTTTCGCGATTACAGAAATAGAGTAATTATACGATGTAAAACGAATTGAAAGAACAAAAATTTACGGTTTCGGTGTTAGTCCAGAATACGTTTATTTATTATCCGAATAACAAGGAAATTGATAAGTATGCTATTGCAAGTATTAAAAATAGTAAGGTACAGGTATAAAGGGAGAAATAAAAATGTCTTTCGCTTGCTTAAAAATTTCTTAAAAATATATCGAACCCAAAATGTTTAGATCTCTGTTTCACGTAATATAAGCATAATATCTGCAACGTTGCGATAAATAAAAAGTAATAGCAATGAAGAATAGTCTCGGATGAAAATATCCTTGAAACGAAATTTTTCTTGCAAACTATTGAAATCGTCACTTCAATTTCTTCCGTCATCGTTATCATTAAAAGCAAAGGAGATATGTATTCAGCCTAAAGTGAAATAATCCACATATAAAATCAAAGCTACTTTAAAAATGCAAGTTTCGTTTCTGCGAGGAGAAACACCGTGAATAAAACAAACCATTCGTTCCATAAATTTGAAATAAAAAAAAAATCATTGCGACGACAGCTAGATTAATAGAAGATCTCGTTGCTTTCGACGAGAGGTATACTTTTAACGAAGTCCAATTCAACCTCAGCTGACACGAAGGATCTCGAGTGCAGGTTGCATGCAACGGAGAAGTTCCGCTGAAATCTTACAAAGAATATTTCTTCGTAATTTGTATCGCGTGCTCAACGATCCGTTGGATATTCTAGTGTCTTTAGAACTGAAATTCTAACGTGCATTTTAACTTCACACGAATCGCATTCTTGCTCCACGTGCATGTAAATTACATAAATGTAGATTACCCACGCATCGGAATATCTAATTTCGTTCGAAAATTCTGAATTGTAACGCGGACGTACGAAATGCAAATTTTCTCCTGTTTTCGTGATTACGAAAACGATGCCAATACCGTACTATAGAATATTAATTGCGGATAATTATAATGACAAACTTGCGGCTGTAGTTTTATCAATCTGTAAATATCAAAATTATAGTTTCTTCAAATTATAGGATCAAACGTTTCGTTAAATTTTTGTTAGGAGAAGCTTACGCTATTATGCTCGTACGTCGTCGGTTTGCTAGAAGACTGCACATTTCAAGAGTCGTCAATTTTTACAAAAATTAGATTTTGAACTTGACTCCAATTTGAGAAATTGATTCCAATAGCGAGCCTCCTTCTAGTACAGCAGTGTCAATATTTTACCTAACGAAATTATACCAATGACTAGAGAAACATGTTACAATTCAAATATTGTTTTAACTCTTTTTTTAATAATATTCGATAGCTACGCGTAAACAATATTTCATTAGAGATTCTTGAAATTGAAGTTGAAAATAAAGCATTACCTGAGTTGTGAAAGAGAAACGTTTTCAACAATTAAACAGTACAGTCATTGGTAATAAATAAATAATACATCCTTTAAGAAATATATATTTTTGCGAGAAAAGAGGATGACGAAACGGCTTAATGAAGCATAGTGCATACGTATTCCAATCACTCTGTACACTTCAGTGTTATGACGACTAGTAAGCACAAACTGCACTTAAGTTTAACTCCGTCAGGAAGGAAGCTACACGGAATACGAAATTCGTGATAGCAAATCCAAGCAAGAGAATCGTTACTCGCCTGAGAACCATCGTTATCAATGTCCTTTGGATGGCGGTATCTATAATACATACACGAGTCTTCCTTTTCATAATCCTATCTCTTCACTTTCGTCGTAGAAGTATTCATTAAAAAGTCTATGTATCGTAAAATATTTCTAAAAATATGTAAGACGCGAAAGATCGATTTATTAAAGACCAATGTTGCGTTCATGCGATATTTCATTTGCAATTCTTTTTTTAATTTACGAATAAATTATTGGATTTTGCTTTTTCACGATGCGACATAGCGCGAAGAAATTGAAATATTTACGCGTGATTCTACAAAAAAGAAAATTATTCGGTAGCAATTTTATCGACACACTTTCTCACTCGATTTTCAAATCGTAATAAGCTCGAGGTACGGCAGAGGACATGCTGGTATTGCCACAAAAGTGGCAGACGAATAAGTAGCCACGCGTATATCTAACTTTTATCTGTATTGTTTTAAAAACTATCTACTTGCGGACTGAGAAAGTACGCAGGGAACACTGAGATTTCAATAAAAGTCTCGTGTAATCACCTAACTGTATTTAAAACCTTTCACTTGAAAGAACAAACATTATTCTTTCACGTTTTGTATTACAAAGAATTAGCGAAGAGATAATCAGTTTTCTCGAGGATTATATCGTTCCTTTGTCTATTAATTTGATAATTTGTGATCCAGCAAACATGAAAAACAAACCGCGTCAACCTATATCGATGTCTTTGTCGATGGTTTTGCGTGACAACGACGAATCTCGAAGCGTGTTGCTCTTAAACAGCCTTTCAAACGAGTCGTAGTCAAAGACTCGACTACGCGCGCCGTGTCCCCTAATTTATTCCATCTTAGCCCGCGTTCCGATTTTCAATTCGTGCCCCGGGGCCTTCTACCGTGGAGCAAAGTGTTTGGCGCGCGTCAACCAACACGCTTTCTCTCGTTCGCCGTTTCGTAGCCGGCTGCTTGAGCACTATCTACATGTAAATCTAATACGCGCTCGTGTATTCTTCGAGACCTCGCCGCCAAGGTGTATACCCTCTCAACGCGTTCGGCACGATCCTTCATCGAGTTACTGTCAAGCGAGCAGGCTAATGCGATCGTTGAAATATTCCTAGTACCGACGAGCTTTCATCGTGTTAAAGTTCGCAGGAAGAAAGCTCGTTATGCTTAGTGACTTAGGATTAGATTGTTTTCAGTAAGTTTGATGAGTGATTACGGAACAAATAACTTCGTGTAAGTCTAATGTCGGAAGTGACAATTCCATTTTGGAATGCCACTTTGTACGAAACATCAGAGTCAGAGAAAGACTATTCATACCACCAGTTTATATATTATTCGTTTGATATCATTGAAATTATAACAATGCTTCTTCGTTATAGTATCAATTTCATTCAAGCACGTAACGTGTTAGCGTCGGTTCTTCTATAAAGAAGACGTTGGTGTCAAGATCGGCGCATCGTGCGGTGTCGATCCATTTCCAAGAGTATTGCATTGCTGATAGCCGGAACCATAAATGTGTCATCAAAGTTTAGGCTCAACCTCGATAGCGGCTTTGAGCGGCGATGGTCCTACACTTAAGGATCACCGTGGTTTTAACAGTTTCTAGGACGTCACGGATGCTATAAGTTGGACTTTTCCACTTTTCATTTCTACTTGCGACTAGTTGCGCGCAATGCCGAAATTTCTACAGAGACAATCTACAAATAGATTATCGAAGAATATGCATACGAGGCGTATAGTCATAGCTTACGATTCTAAAATTATATAGCTCAATTTAAATATAGGTCTCGGCACGCTTGATCTTATTAGAAATTAATTAAATCGATGGAAAGCGTGCAACAGCGTTGGGAAGTAATGAATAAGGAAAAGGATCACGCTACATCATGACAAATGTTTAATTACCTATCCGCGCAAGATTTTTTATTACGGCAATATTTTTGCAAGTAGAAACGGAAAATTTGGAAATACGTGCTGTTTGTAGAAATTACTGCACCATCTTAGTACTTTACGCATATGATAGAAAATGAAATCCTTCTCTCAAGAATAGCCAAAAGAATCTCTTTGACCGTGTCTCGTTGACTAGATCCCGTGTCACTTTGAATCTTCGTGAATGTATTGCGAGAATTGTTCGAGGAAAGGTCAACTTTATTCTTCCTAATAGAGCCATACTCTTTTTTAACGCGTTAATCAATTTGTCGTGAAATTTTTTATAAAAAATTATTAACCTATCTAGGTCGAAAAAATATAGCATTGAAAACAGAGTGTTGTTAAATTAAATAATTAAACCTTTGCTTTCCCGTCAAATATTCACTACTAAACATACGTGTAATGTTTTCGTTATTATAATATTAATTATTTATATTAAAAAAGTACGCTTATATCGAAACCTCTGTAAATAGCAATTTAGAACAAAAATCTAAATAGTTTCAAATTTTCTCTACAAAGTGAAACAACTTTCACGCGAAACATTTTGTACGTTTTAAAATGTTATATAGGTACAAAACACGTATATATATACAGTTTAAAAACACGCTGCATATTTTATGCTAAACAAGCGAGTTAATTAAAGAAGGAAGGAAGGAACGGTGGAAAAAACAAGAAGCCCAGAATTCAGCAAGATCCGTGTAAAAAATCTTACGATAACGAAGCTCGAAAATTCCCTTTCCTGAATCCCGAGATTCATTCACGAATCCGTACTCCCATGAAATTAAAGGACCGTTCGATCCTTTGGTAGAACAGCCACGGGGCACGGTCTTTTAATTATACGGCTGGTGAATCTCGATATTATTTTAATATAAACACGCTGGCTGCCGATATCAACGACCGAGTACTTTTTATCACGGTTCTTTTGTGAGCTGGATTTAACCGCATAGGCACGAGCGAGAGGAATGTTTGCATACCGACCACTCCGAGAAATTTTCTCCGGATGGTATCGAGCTTCTATATCATTCCCGTTGCTTCAGTTTTGCTTCCTCTTTCTTTCTTTTTTCTTTTCAGCCATTTTGTCTCGTTCACCGTAAAATTTCCCTACGGCGATCATTTCCTCGCTTTACCTCCGAGCCGAGTTGCAACAAAGAAATTCGTCGAATGGTCGTTTTAATTTCGTATCCTTCCACTGTTATACATATCTATTTTAGCTTTAAATATCGCGTACAAAGGTCACAGGAAAACATGACAAGTGATGTTATAAAAAAACAATTTTAAAACTCGAGATTGTCGACCAATTTCACGTCAAAACCCTCTTTCCATTTGATTTTGAAATTAAATATATGTTTTTATCGCTGTTCCGAGCACTTGGAAAATATTATTAACGGTAGATCGACTGAATTTACAGATTTCTTGCACGATACGGTGAAAATTATTACACGTTAACGTCGATAAGTCTTCGTGTAACTTTCCTGGATCGCGAGCTGACGATTGGAGAATTTATTCGAGACACATTCGGTTCATCGAAGGCGTCGCATCGCGTGTTTACACTGACACGTACTAAATCCTGTCATGAAACGAGGATTAGCGAAACAAGCAATGGTGACTGTAAGCGAACTGTATATCTCTTGTTGGCAATCGATAACAAGTCTGGGAATTATTCGGCAGTGGCTTCTTTGAAATCAGCCATTCTGCGAACCAGGGATAATATATAGCCTGTATCAGGACCTACGCCAAAGAGAGAAAGAATGCGATCTGATTAGCGGTAAAATCGAGCACCCCCGTTGCCTCGGCTTAATGTTCACGCTTTCTGCTTTCCCCTCCTTTCTTCTTCCATTCGTTCTGTTCTTTTATTAAGCTGACAGAAGCAAATGCCTTCGGAGTTTATGCCGGTCTAAGTTATAACACCCAATTTTTCACTTTGTCGTACAAGTATTAACACAGCGAACAATGAAACGAACCAATTATGAAAACTCGTAACAGATCGTGTAATTGACCGTAGTTGATGGATCAATTACGGAGAATCGTAGTTGATTTACTTTAGTGAAAGCTGATGAGTGAGATTAAATATTACATTATATTTTATGTAGCACGATAAATTTTGTAGAATCTCGTCGATACAAATCGTTCGCAATTTCGAGAATATCAATTCCTATCCTAATTCTTTTCTTACATATCGTTAATGCGAATCGAACGAATAAATCTAATTAATACGAATTAAGCAAAATGTCCACATTCTCACGAGCGACAGCGTATATTTGGCGCGGACGTAACATTTTAAAATCGCTTACAGGAAAACGCAAGTATATTTCGCTATTGTGTCGGTAGAAATAGGTACGTCTAACGCGTATAGAAAATCCCACCTCAGATTCCACCGAAGTAACAAGAAAAATCGTCGATCTCTCGACGAGAGATCTTCGTTGGTCTGGTCGAAGGGAACTTTATACCAAAGGAGACGGAAAGATAGGTAATCTCTCCTCGTTCCAGACTAAACCACGGTTCGTTTGGGTAGACAGGATTGACCACGATCGATTCCAGACACGATAAGAGTCCACTGTTTGAGACGTGGACGATGAGAGTTCAGGTTTTTCAAGTGGTGACTTTTATTTTTCCAGGGATGAACGGAGTTGTCCGTTGCGTTGATTGTGATTTAAGATGGCTCGACCGCCGTGGTATAATTTTAAGGATATAATCCTTTCCGGGAATTTAGATTATTATGCAAACGTGACGACCACCGGTTGTATCTACGAAGTTTATTACGAATTATATTTTTCAAAACTTAAATGTATACATAATACGATCTAAAGATGTGAAAGTACAAGATGCAAAATGCGATACTTAAATATATATAAAATATTCAAAACACGCACGTAATGGATAAAACAAATTTCTGTCCAAGTTTCGCTTCTTCAGCTTATTATAAAATTATTACTATAAATTACTATAAAATCATGAATTTCATGCACAGCCGTAGTCTAAATATTACAATTCAATTTTAGTCTTCAAAAATTGTAATACAGCGGTTGGTCTTAAGTATTATTACTACAATTACTCACGACAGTCCCTCGGTACGTACATACGAAACAATCTACTAATCAGACTTACATTCCTTTGCCTAGCCATTTTCGCGGTATCTGCAGATAGACATGCTATACCGAGTAATGATTAGAAAAATGGCCCCAATTCGATGATCAAAGTGTTGAAGTGGTTACCACTTCTAAGAAAACTCTACATCTGGTCTTTTTTAGTTTTCTCAAGCACTGAAGCCATCGACAGCGTGTAGACAAAAGACTGCGACGAAGTCAGGCCATAAACAGTAGACAGGCGACGTTGGCTTCGGGGTTTTTCAGTTATTGGGTAACGCAGCTAGCGTGCGGATCTGGACCAGCTCAAATTGTATTTTTACTTATTACACTTCCATTTAAATATATTTTCTACCTTACAATTTATCCACGTGTTTTCTCTGTTTACACACCGAATAACCTCAATAGGTTATGGGCCCAGGGCTGTAAATTGCAAGGTAGCAACGTGAAGTGAATAAACTGTTAAAGTGTTGTGCTTAGTAAAATAAGGGATAGTGCTAAAATGGAATCAGCAAGTGCAAAGGTCGAGATGTTACGCGGCGAAGAAAATTGGCTCCAGTGGCGT
>NT_176737.1:1577261-1582940 GCF_000188095.3 Bombus impatiens
TGTTGAAGTGGTTACCACTTCTAAGAAAACTCTACATCTGGTCTTTTTTAGTTTTCTCAAGCACTGAAGCCATCGACAGCGTGTAGACAAAAGACTGCGACGAAGTCAGGCCATAAACAGTAGACAGGCGACGTTGGCTTCGGGGTTTTTCAGTTATTGGGTAACGCAGCTAGCGTGCGGATCTGGACCAGCTCAAATTGTATTTTTACTTATTACACTTCCATTTAAATATATTTTCTACCTTACAATTTATCCACGTGTTTTCTCTGTTTACACACCGAATAACCTCAATACAAAGACTAAAAAATCGCTGCGATGCTGCGTTTAACCGAAGACCGTGAACACGTATGACGCTTGTACGATATCTTATCTTAATCCGCGGACTACTTGGTCCCAGACAGCGATCTAAAGTCTGTCGCTGACCCGATATCTCATCCGCCGGATTATCTCCTACCCTTTGCACGTGCTCGAATCGAACACAGATCCGCCGTTCCGTCATGTAACGTGACATTATGCTAATTTCACGGTTATTAGCCGGTGGAGAGAGGCAGAAGTGGTCGCGCGCGAATCGAGCCAAGCTAAATTACGAATAATTGCGGCCTGTCCCGGGTCACCGGTGTCGGATTCTACCTTCGATCAGAAGTTGCGGCTACGAACGAACACCGATCGTTAATAAAGGATTATTGTGACCGGATTTCGACGAAGGCCGAACGTTTTCCTTTCTTTGTCCGACCGAACTGACAGCCCGTGGACGGAGGGAAGATTCTCTCTCGAACAACGATGCGTTACCTTCTCTTCGTGCAAATTTCTCTTGATATATTTACGAGCTCGTGGATCTTTTAATGCTTAAAAATGGGCATTCTTTGGCAGGAAATTCTTCACAATTCTATAGTTGTCTGGTGCTAATGTAAATTTATTTATCGCGTGCAACGATCGTTGCTGATTTTTCGATCGTTAAACGCAGGAAATGGCAAGTTTTGAAAAGGGGTCTATATATTATCGGGTATAGGGTGTATAAAATGTATATCATGACTATCACAGCAAAATCTGGTATTATAATAAGTTGACGAATATTAGAATGTCTGCGAAGAACCGCATTCGCGACGACACACTTAAATCGTTTACGTCTCTTTCTAGGAAGCCTCGTAGCTCTCTTAACACCCTGTGAACTGTTTTCGCGCTAGAGCACGTTTTAGTTTGTCTCGTTGTGGCTCAAAGCTAGCGTTACCTGGTACAAATTCTACGAGACACGTTGACAACTCGAAGACTGTTGAAATATATTAAATTATATATTGTTGGCGTGCTCAGATTTCGCTTATGTGCCAACGGTGGCAACGTGATATTTCGAAAATCGATGGAATCCGTTTGATCTCGAGTATTCTGAAACTATCGAGTGCGTATGTACATACGCGGCTGACCAACATTTTGTATGTTAAATGAAACTGTACAGACTGCTCTCGGCTTTTTCCACCATATTTATACATACGCTAGCATATTTATTAACCTTGTAAACTCTAGAAAATTTTCTATTTTTTTAGAATCATAAAAATCCTATCTTATTCGTTAAATATTCAGCTTCACGAAACAGGTTTAGTCAACTTACGGAAGATATACAGTAAACAATTTTAGCAACGTTAAAAGCGTTGTAAAGTTTGCAAACGCCGGTATCGGTGATGATCAGAAACTCGACAAGAACCGAGCGATACGTGTACGGGTTTATTTTGATCGAAAAGTAGCAGGCTCGCTAACGTATCATAGTTCTATAACCGAACGACATCGTAAAGAACGGAAAAACACTATTGTGATTCCTTATTTTCCAGGCGTTGCTTTACAGCGAATAACATGATGGCAGTGCCTTTAATCCGGAAACCATCAACCAGGCAGTATAGTCGGAAACGGTACACAGGTAGTTTCAGGTTTCAGCTTTCGCCCAGCCACTAAACTAGACGTAAAGTTGCAATGTTACAGCTTGCATGTTGCGTGCGTTTCGCGCAACGCAAGAATACGGACGTCTTTAATGGTTCCGCATGGAAGGTGTTACACCCGTTTACGGCGAATAAAAAGTGCGCTCGAGGCGCATATTCTCGTTCTTCTTACGCTAAGAAATCGTTGCGTTGTGACGCGAATCGCGCACGAAACGGATCACGGAGAACGTGTTACGCGATAGGGTTGCGTTGTTCGGGAATTTATTATCGTTTAAGACCGCATTGGTATCCAAGCTCCACTTCGCATCACTTCGGTGAACAGCTATGCGTTAAACATCTCGAGTAGAACCGACCAACGTGTTTATGACATGGTCGAGGCTGTTCCTTTGCGTTTAGAACACGCGTGTCCACGACGCGGTACGTCCACCGAGCAACTTGGTTCGCTTTAACCGATACGGAATCTCAGACGTTATCTGTACAGAGATCGCTATAGTTTTCAGTAATAGAATGATTTTTTCGGAACAATAGACGTCAAATTACAGAATATTATATCATCTGTGTGAACAGATAGCTACAGCAGCAGCGTTCGACGATCAGTTTTTATCCTTCGGAACAAGAAAGAAGGTGAGAGGCTGAACCATCATTCGACAAGCTGATTATCGAAAAGAAAAATGGATTTTATATGGTAATTTGAATTTCGTATGTCAATGGTGGTCAGTAGAGAAATTCGTAAAAGAAGGATTTGAAGAAGTTATTTTCCAATGAAGCTATTTTTACTCTGTATTTCTGTTACTCTACATAGTATGAAATTTTGACAATCTACTACTAAACACGAAATTTAATATATATCTACTTGAACCTATTTAATTAATACATACGTAGTGTAGTAGAATATAGTGGTGTATAACAGTATGGTAGTAAATAATAATTAGTAGTACAGTAGTAGTAAATTAGTATAATAAATATAGTAGTCGATACTGTTTTACTCAACAAATTGCGTAATATTTTCTCGATCGCTATCTCTGCGTGATACAATTTTCACAGTATCAAAATCTTTCTACCAGAATTTATTTTCAAGTGGCAAAGATAAAACGATCTGAAGTAAAATAATTACAGAAAATCTTTACGGATTACGATCCTCGTTCACACAGAATAAACCGCGTTCGATATAAAATAAGCTATTCGGTTGAAAGGATTTTCGATTCGGAGCGAATTTTTGGTAGGCAGGCATAGATAAATCATCGGGGAATTGCGATCGGTAGAAATCGATTCTCACACGCGCACGCAGATCGGCCGTCATCGAAAGTCATTCGTCTTCTTCTCACAACGTGGAACGTGGCCCTGATGGGCACACTTATCTCGCTTATCAATGAAAGCAACCGGAAGAACCTGCGAAGCAGTGCCAAATGATACGATGGATGCGAATCGAATGATGGATGCGCGGCAAACATTTCGCATTTCTCCATTCCCACGTCACTTAAAAACCGGGGGATCCATCGTTGGCTTGGTCGCTTCTTCTCCTAGAACCACCAGACATAGAACCGCGACATTTCTATTGTACGATCGATCAACATAGGGTTTCCATTCTCGTCGATACCGATTTTTGTCGAGTACGCAATTTTAAATACCACCGAGTTTAGATTACGGTCTGAACTCTACGATCACTTTTCCCATAGAATGGACTATGTTTCAAGCTTCGAAACGTTGTTGAAGAAATGGACGCTTTGGTGCTCGGAGTTGTTACAGACTTTTGGAAGTATATCGTTATCAAAAATATCGGTTTTAACTCTTACATAATATTTCTCAATGTAGAAGACACTATACTATATTAGTATTTATCGCACGGTGTCTTTGAAAATACTCGTGTGATATTAATAAAAAATAAAATCTTAATAATTTGTCTAAATGAATAGAGTCTTACAAACTATTCTATTTTTTATTTTATCGATTTATTATCTTTATAATGTAAATATTTTGCAGCGAAGAAACAAGGTCGATTAATTTGTCCGCGTTATTCCATAATATTAAGCTTATCGTTTTATTTGGTATTAAGGAAAGATAAGCAAAGTAACAATTGTTTCGAATTGAACACTTCAGCGTATCAAGAACAAAATAAAAAATATCTGCCACTATTGTGTTCACTCACTGATGCGAAACAATACAAATTTATAAATTAAAGGGCCAGTGTTACATTTAAGCTTCGTGATTCATTTCCTTTACCACTGCGCACACTTATGTAGAACAATTACAATTCACGAATGATTAAACCAACAATCAAACGATTTTAACGATGATTTATCGATAGTGGAAATTGATTGCCTGTTGTTTGCAACTTCGAAATGTCTGGTAGTTCCTGACATTGATGGAAACTAGATAGCGGAATATCTATCAAGGTACTTCGACCCTCTTTAATCAGGTTAATAACGAAGCGTAAGTGCAATGGTTGTCACAACGCCTTGATCGATGTTCATTAATTAAAACATTAAAATTCACATCCTACGATAAATCTATTCTTATCATCAAGTTGAAAGTAACGTATTTGAATTTCAAGTTGAAGTACTTTGAAAATTAAAAATTAAAAAATTAAAAAGTTTAGACCAAGATTTATTCGTTCATTTCGTCTCGAAAACGAAACTTATCAAAGTAGCTAAAAGTAAACCGTAACATATAACATTATATTATAGTAACAAACAAGATTGTGATTCTAAATTAAAAAAAAACCTCCTACAACTTGACATTATGAAATTTTACTTAACTGCTTCTAAATTCTCACGCGATAATTAACGACGTAGTACGACCTAGTAAAAAAATCCTTAATTAATTAATTTGCCTATATAATAACTCTTAATCCGTAGCGGTTAAAAAATTTACCAAAATAAGAAGCGGTGCATTCAAAGAAGTATGGTGTGGAAAATCTCTGAGAAACAGATCCCACCGAAAGCCCATAAATTTTCTGTCAGGCTACGTTACCCTTTTTTTGCAACACCTTGCCAACGAAAAAACGTGGATCCCAGGGGGAAACGATAACATTCTCTCTCCGCAGGCGCCGCTTAAAAACCTTCTCCGATTAATAAAGTCGTTCGCTGGCGCCGGCGGCAGCTCCTTTTCAATGTCAACGATTTTGTTCGAGCGATAAAGTCAGAGAGTCCGAAGATACCCGCGCAAGCTCATTAAGTAAATCGTCCTGGACCAACGTCTGGCTTCGTTCCACCAAGTAAGTGCTCGAATCGGTCAAAGGACGCGTTAACGAGTATCAAAGCTAGGCCAACGCTTAACTTAAACTCGCTCTTCTTTTCCCTATCTTCGGTCTTCCCCTCGGTTGGTTCTCGAGGATTCGAGTGGCACGCTGTTCTCCGGGCAGATATCATCGTAATTTATACGACAGTCGTTTGTTTCGAATTCGTTGGACCGCGATAGCGGAACGCAGAAGTGCGGCTTGATTATTCCTCGCCCATACCTCTGTCATTCTCGTAAACCTGCAGCCACCGAGGCCACTCCATTCTCTTAACTTTCATATTACCGAACACTTCAAATGCGTCTCGAGAACACTCGTGAATCGAACTTCGGCTATTGTTTCGTCGTATTGTCGTTGTTGAGGACAATCGAGCACTCGGATGTTCGACTTATTGTCGTAGGAGCAACGTTTCCTTCCTGTTTTACGGCTCGCGGTTAACGGACTTCCGGAGTGCTTTTTAGCGTTCAGAAGTGTCTTTTTTTCGCATTTCTTTTTTTTTTTTTTTTTTTTAATGATTGT
>NT_176737.1:1583190-1693337 GCF_000188095.3 Bombus impatiens
TTTTTTCGCTTTTTTTTTTTTTTTTTTTTTTTAATGATTGTTTTCGTACGATCTTCGAGGGAGGAAGTAAAGGTAAAACGAAAGAGAAACGTGTGACGATATCCACAGAATCTTTTCCGAAAAACGACTGTTTCGAATAAATAGAATTAAGTTACGCGTTACACTGACGCGATTTCCTTGCCACTTTTAAAATTAAAATTTCAGTATGCGTTCGTCGTTGATAATTTATTAAAAAATTGAGTTACCTTTCTAACTGCACATATTTACCGTCTGTTATATACACATTTTACCTCATTCCGCTTCCTGCTGACGCTAAAGTCAGCTTTGAGCGTTGTTTTCGTTTTAACGTAGAATAAATTCATCTCTGGTAATTTATTCATTGTATTATATATTAATTTTACAGTTATTTTACATTAAATACCTTTCATCTAACTGTTTCATCCTAAAGAATAATTTAATTTATTCATTCCATATAAATTTTACAACAATTTTACGTTTAATATCTTTGATTTCATTGTTTCATAATAAACGATAATTTAATTGTCTTATGCCAAAGTAAAATTAAAATTAAACGAGATAATAGAGGTATCGATATTTAATCTAATTTAAATATTACTTCATTTTAGCATATTTTTACCACCTTTCGTTAATAAAATGTTCTTTCGTGACAAATGCTTCGTATATGATTTCCTATATCACTTCGAAATACCTATCTTATTAAGGTAATTAATATCTACCGGAGCTCGCAACTTTCCGTAATAAATACATCAATTACATTCTTGCGTATAATAATTAAAACATACTTTACCTGCATCTATTCAACTTAAAATATCTCGCTAATGAGGCCGTCAAACATCTGCCTCGTTTGCATCCAGAGACAAAAGCAGCACCATATAAGCGAACAATGTGCACCAATGGATTAATTAAACTTCCAACCGTGAGTACTTGTCTTTGACGATTACTTTTTGTTGTGTAAAATTCATGGAATACCTCTTTGATTTTCACAGGCTTGTCGGCTGCAGTAGCAACGGTTTCTCTACCTCGCCATATTTCGAAATATACTAGAAATGTAGCAAGAATGATTTATGAAACAGTCGTTTGTTTCAGATCTGTTGTCTTGCCATAGAGTAGCAGTGGCGCTTGATTACTCTTCCCTTCCTGCTCTTCTTTGTCCCGACCACCTGCCTATGAACGAAACCTCCGCAGCCAGCCTGGCCCCCTTAATATTCCCAAATTCTCCGAATCTCCTTTCATTTTCATATCGTCCGACAATTTGCCTAACTTTAAATGATATTTACGAGCTGAACTTCGCTGCTGAGAATTAACTCTTTACGAAAGATATTAACGCGAAATGAAAACACGATAAATTGACAACATTTTCATTAGTTGTGGACAGATGAGATTCTTTGCGTCTGCGAATGTCGTAAAAAACGCACTAATACAGAAGTCTAAAACACTAAGCTTCTAATCTAAAGTATCGAGATGGTTTTAAAAATCAAAAGGTCATTATAAAAAGTCATATTACGTATATAACATACGAAATTAAACTTTTATTCTCGTCCATGTTGGTCGCGGTTATTTATTCAGCCTTGGTATTCGTACAATTAACTGTTCTATCGCATTCGTTATCGTTTAAATCGATACGTAAAAATATAACGTGGTAGTACTAAAAAGTTTGTAAATAACAGAGTTTGCTATATAACGGTACATTAGCAACTAATTTTCGCTAACGAGCGAAAGATATCTTGTCGTTAAAAGTACGTTCTTGGAAGAAGAGCACTTCGTTCATGTCAAGCAGACTGGGATTTGTACAAGCAGGTAGTTCTGGTGATCGCGTCTCCAACACCTTTAGACCTGCCTCGTGCCAGGATGCACTGCAGCAACGAGCATCAAGATAGCGTAATTTATGCGACAGTCGTTTGTTTCGCTGCTGTCCTTCTGGTGATAGCGGGCCAGAAATACGTTTTGCTTATTTCTACGTTACTATGTTGCAAACCTCTAACACTTACGTTAGCTCTTCGAAGAATTCGCTTCGACTCAATTTTCCTGCCATCGTCGCTTGACCTAAGGCACGTCCTGCACTCCAAGCGAAAGCCCTTTATCTCATTCGAACGCTCTGTGCTCTTCGATTTTTTTTATTGAAAGGTTTCAAACCATAGAAATTGTTTGTACGTACAGCGATAGTTTTCTTTCTTATAAATAAATAACATTCCGATAAAAGGTTGACGATTACCACGATTCTCAATTATAAACGATATACGTATTTATCATAAACAATAGAGTAAAAAAATTTCTCTGATTTAATTACGTTTCACATAATTCAGACAATATATTATTATTATTTATCAAGGTACCGTATCGTATTGTACACTTGGAATTGGAATATTCTATTGAATTGCAATTGAAATTATTGATCAGCGAATAGCAAAGAAAAATGCATACGGTTTCGTAACGCGAGTCGAAAAGTCGATTATAAAATTTATAAAATCGCATAATTTATTTAAGATATATAAATACGTACAAGATTAAGTTACATCAGGCTAATTACGACGACAGAACCAACGCATTAATCAAAAAAATATTACGTCGTACTTTTAATTCGAAATTCGACGTTACCTATTTATTTTCCTGTACGCATATGTATACGCATTGGTTCATTAATCTTCGCAATGGATTGGACATGGTTATAAATTGAGATGGAATCCTGAAGTGTCGAAGGGACGGTGACAGGTCGACGATCCAACGAATGAATCGATTGAAAAGTAATCATTAGCTCGGATGCGAGTGGTCACGATAAAAAGGAAGGAAGATGGTAGTTTGGACGAAGGTGTCGAGGGTTGAGGAGGTTCGACCTTCTCATCCCTGTCGTGTAGAGTTAGAGAAAAATGTGCTTTCGTGGTGAGCCAACCGCCCATCCATAGGAAGCTCGTCCACCCTATTGCCTAAGGGTGAAATTCGATTCCCAAAAGGTGAAGGAGAGTAGGATTCGGTCATCGTTCCTCAGCTTCGGGGATTTCACATTCCAGACGTATAAACGTCTTCCAGCGAAACATATTCTTATCGCTGCCGAGAATTTCAGTTGCATTAGATTTGCATATTTTCTAAAATAAGCTCTCCGGGCATATAGACGATATTCGATTTTGCTCTCGGCTTATTCAGACTTCGTTTCGGGGGAAGGAGGAACAAAACGCCTTGACCGACATAAAATTCAGTAAACCGTACGGACGGCCGTTTCGAATTGCAATCGTCGAAATGACGATAAATTCTCTGGGATGGGATATAAATTCGATGGTGGAAAATTTCTATCGATATCGAATCGCGTGATTTGCTTTTCGGAATTTGCTTTACGTCATACGTACACTGTACAGCAAATTGATACATTGTACACAAAATAGCTACTTTGCTTCAAATCTCTTTAACCACGCATTTTCCAGCACACCCTTTCGGATTCGCATTTCTATGGTAAAACTCTCGTTAAAAGTCAGAAAGATAAAATTGGACGAAACAACAATCTCCGTTTAATATAAACGCAGTCGCCAGAAGATCGCGATATCAAAGGTGTCATTTTATACCAGGCTGAACGAGAGCTTCAACGACGTTTTAGACAAAGTTACACTTCAGAAAATCCGGCGAATCGCGCGTATCCACGGGGAACACAGAGAAGGTCGAGTAGGTAGAAAAGCCATTTCCCGCATTTTCGATTATCGTCGTTGAAAGGACGTCGTACGTAAAACGGTGTGTAATTAGTACACGAACTCTGTATAACTCGATAAGCCGATAACGGCACAGCTTCTGTCCCGCTTTCGTGGTTGAAATAACTGACCTTGTTATTTCGACAAACACATCAGGACTGCCGTTGGCTCGTTGCCATTTTTGTCGGTCAAAAAAGCTTTTCTTCGGCGAGCCGCGTTGCCTCGGGATCAGATACGTTGGCGTGGATAGAAGCGGCGAGAAGAACGAAAAGAATCGTATGTACGCTCCGTTCACAGCGGGCTACCTCGACAAAAGGGGACTTAGAGGAAGGGAACGCGTGGTTGGTGATTACAGAAAGCCCTCCAGCCACTTCGCTGGCCATAATGATGCAATTAAAACTCGCTGTCATTTCACTTATACTTGCTGATGCGGCTGACGGCATTTGTCTCGAACCTTTTCATATATTTCATTCCTTTGCCTTCTTTTTCAAGGATCGAGCTTCTGGAATAGAAACACGGATGTGTTCGTGGAAGATTGATGCTCGTGCTCGTATATGAGCTATTTGATGCCTCCAATTAACGCGATCTGCTCAATTAGAAGGTAGTCGATATCGTATGGCGAGTGAATCTTTGTTTAACAAAGAAGCGAGTGAAATCCGTGGAGAGATACCGCTTCTGATTTTATTTAACGAGGAATTAATCTCGGATAACTAATCGAACAAATTTAAAACCTTTTTCTTCATTCGCAGCTTAATTTATCATAGAATTAATTTGAGACGTTCCAAATGATTTTATGATTGACATGTTGAATTTTCTAAGTGTACATACGTTTCTATATAATAATGGATATGTATAATATGTACGATAATATATCCAGTAAATAAAAGGACATAACTTTAAAAAATGTTTCAACTATGTAGCTTCAATTATGGGAAATGTTTCTACTATGTATATCTTTTGAATAGTTTTATTACTGGTGATGAAAAACGATTGACACGAAATTTAAACTGTAGTTATTGGTTCAATCATATTCTTCACTGTATGTAGAAACTGTCTCAACGCTCTGATATTTATCGAAAATGGTTTTCCTATATAAAAGGAATATATATCGTTCCGCTAGATAATATCGCGATTGGTCGAATTTACAATATCGGTGATATCGGCTATTTTGAAAACAAATCGAGCCCGCCTTTAACACGCGCAATCACGAATACAACTCGTTGTATATGAAAATTCCGTCTTTCGTATCAAAAACAATTTTTCACAAATTCCAACACAAAAGCTGAATATATAAAGAGCCTACCGCTCTCGAGCAATTCGCATTCCTTCCGACGACAGGCTCTAAAAAACGTTCATCTCGGAAATAGAGAGGGATCCTATAACACGATACAACAGAATTTCGTATCTGCAAGGTAGAGACGAAATTCCAAGACGAAATTTTGATCTTGCATCGGAGCGTGATCGTCCGGTGTAGCAGCCGTCTTCGCCACCAATCGCAATATTTCGTCGACACTTTGGCGAGTAGTTGTGCGTTGCATCGGCTGGTATGCAGAGTTGCGGTACACTTTGGAATCTAATATGGCGCTGACGAGGACGATCTGTCCAATAAAATGTCGTCGCTGCATAAACAGTTGCACCAGTCTGGTCACGGTTATTGCCTGGTGTACGATCGTTTGCGCCCGTTCGATGTTTCGCCCCGATGCAAGCTTTCGGATGAAAACAATCTACCTGCTAGCCCATGCTCGATCGGTGAAACCTCGATTACTCCCGGATTACCTGTCGCATTTTGAAGAAATTGAACCAAACGTCTTGTAAATGTAATAAGATTTTTCGAAGAGAATGCGAAAGCGCAGACTGTTAACCTTAAATAAAATGGAGTTTGTAACGTTTAACGGTGGAAAAGATCTATCTATCCTGGGCACATCGTACTTACGTATCCACTTACATACGCACCTACAGACTTACGTACGTACTTACATACGTAGGAAACATCAAGTTACAAACATATCAAACATATCGTATTATCATAGAAAACGGAAGGTTTCAGTATCGGAACGTATAAAGAATTTCGTTGACATGCGCAACTTTGAAGTTCTGCTAGTAGCTCGAATATAGAGATACTTCAAAAATTGTGCCCAATAACGAAGAAATAAGTTTGGTCTTCTATCGATTTTTCGAAAGCGGAACAAGTCTTCAACAGAGTCAATTCGGAGATTAAGATCACCCATATTGGATTTCATATCGTATTTTAATCAAAATTAGATTTTTAATTAAAATGACATTGAATCATTAATTGCGAATGAACAATTAATGAATTGAATTCTATTTATTAGAGGATGTAGTGAAACGTATCTTGCAAAGTAGTTGAGACTTTATATACTATACATATAGGTACATATACATATATCAAATATTAGAACCCTGAATTGCCTGATTTTAAGATAGGATTAAATATTCATACATCATGGGACATAATAAATTAAGCTTCGTTCGTTATCATTACGGTTAGCTTAGTATGTGGTGATATTCTAAGAAGTACAATATTTCCCAACGAAATGATATATGTTAACTACCATATAATCGGCTTTACTCTACGGTGCCCATCAAAATACTTACGAGCATTATATCAACATTAACGTTCTGAAAATCAGGCGTACATTGTAAGCTGCAAATATTAGGACATCTACTTGTTGGAAAGTTGTAAGAAAACGTCGTTTATTTAGCTAGTATCTTAAATTGCAAGATACATATCGTGCTAATGGAACATCAAATTAATAATAAACTAACTAAACCAACGAAAAATATTCCAAAGAGTTCTGTTCCAAAATAACTTCTTAACAGATATCTTTTTTACAATTTTATATCTATTCAAGTGAGGTAATTTATAGAGTCTATTTGTAAAATTTCATTCGCTGATTCCATACTTGAATTCCTTTTTTCATAAAACTACGACACCAAATTTTTCTTTGTTATTCCTTAATTCTACAATTGCAGCAGTTTCTGGTTAAAGGATGACACTATTAGCGAGTTAAGCAAATATTCAACGTATTCTTCCTGTCGGCGAACCCCTCCGCTGTAAGATGACCGAAAAGAACGAGGGAAAATCGCCGTGAAATAATTACGGTATAAATAACAATGAGCAGCGACTTTAGCAGACCAGGCGAATGTAGCTAGTAGAAAAAAAGAGTCTGAGGAAAGTGGCTTATATCTAATTTATTAGAGGACGTACATTGTCGCGTTGATGAATAGAGACCGTGACCGAAAAACTGAGGGGATATTGTATGTACATTGGAGACTGTTGGTGGTCGTCGTATTCCTCGCCACAGCCTGTACTTCGCTAGGATCCCGGATTATATCTTCATCCGTTGATTTACAGCGTCTCTATGGCTGGTTGTACCGACCTGGTTATAAGAAACTGCATGTAGAAAAAAATTGACGCTTAATCGCGTCCACCGAAAGTGAACGCAAACTGATCTACGTCCTCCGCCTTATACCGTTTCCTCGTCAAGTTAAACGTATTTTCTATTAAACGTGTTAAACTTTCTTTACAAACTCTGTCTAACGGAATGGCGGATCCATTTGGGCGAAGCTAATTTCAAACAGTTGCGTGGATTCTCATTCATTTTCCTACGTTGCTTACTTTTCTTATATTATATTACTATTATAGTCATATATTACTATATATGACTATATGTCATTCTACGTTTACACATACGTATACTTTATGTCACCATGCTTTAATGTACTTCTTCGTAATCTGTTTCTCGTAGAGTGTTTCCCTTTTTTTGGTAGGAAATTTTATGTTCGATTATTTATCGATCCATTGAGGCCTAACGTCGCCTTAATATTTCATTTGTATTCTTTTTTTTTTATTAGTGTATTTTGTTTTTTATTATCGTCGTCATAGCAGAAAGTGTCAAAGATTTCTCGAGTATTTTTTTGGCACTGTTTCTTCTGTCTATGTATATAGATGTACTTGGATTCATTTACCAAATCTAAGGATATTGAAATATTTAGAACGCTATGATAAACAAACGTAAGTGATAGTTTCTTAGTTTCTTTCGATATACTTTTTTAATTCACGCATTCCCTGTTACACGTATCGATTCTAAGAATCATCCAACTATAATTTCTACCTTATCCTTCAGAACCTGTTCCTGAGATGCTATATACCGTGAGTATATTTTCTCCTATTAAGATTTTCTTCGTTTTTGTTGGATACGTTCTAATCGTAGAATCATATTTTGTAATTTACCATCGTAGATAGATACTATTTTCTAGATTTACATACTATGTTATTAACGATAGAACGTGAGTGTATGTATGTGTAAGTGTAAGAGGATTTAATATTTATCTTCAAATCGTACACGGTTGGATTTTTAGAAAAGGTAGATATTAAAACTGCTGTTATTAATACTGCGAAATATATGTTAGAACGTTATTTACGACATGCTAAAACTTTCATTTCTTTGCTTTCATTAAAACTTTTGCGATATTTATATTTCAAATAAAAATAAATTACAGATATACTAATTTCGGAATCGAAAAATTCAACAGAGCGCACTGCTGTTTTAGATTCGATGTTGTAGTAAAATATTTTCCGCCCGAAAACTCCGAGTTATAATTCCAGCATCGAAACGTTTTATACTTTCCAAACCTAGTTTATAAGATTCTCCGCATACAGAGTGTTATAGAAATAAGGGATGTTTTTTGGCTGTAATTCGTGACATCGAGGCAACGAAGAAAGTTCGTGTACAGAAACGTCGTTTGGGGTTTATTTTTCAAGTTAAAAAAAAAATCGAGTTTTACGCTGAAATATTCTTATTTTTACTCAAAGGATAAGCTAGCGTTGTTTTTCAGGGAATCTCTGAGACGTTTCACAACACCCTATATAACGTATCTATACATATATATAAAACTTAACAGTAACGTTTATATAATAAATTGATAGCTTTTTCAAAATCTGCTGGTCACTTTTCCCTCCACAAAAAAGCCTTTTTCGTGGGTCAGCGTGCTACCCGCAAATTTATCAAACTGCGAGCTACAAACGAATTCCATCCGACCACAAATACTGATCCAGCCCATTAGCAACATTCGCTCGAAGAATCATTCTGCGGCAACGAATCCTTACCCAACGCGCCCTGAAAAGATTTGTACGGCTTGACTAATGGCGTATCCATCCCTGAATGGATCGATGCTCAAAGCGCGAGAATACCTTTAAAAATTCGGTTCGCGGTTGTCATACTGTCAAAGACGACATCCATTATCGTCTGAGATACAGACAGGTGTACTCAAGGCCTGTCCAACGCAATGTCGAGGAACCTTCTTCCTTTGGAAAGTGGTAGTTCAAGAGATTGCTCGTGCAATTCTGGAAATAACAGTTCACGAGGTCGCCCGTGAAACTTTGGAAATACGAGTTCACGGGGTCACAACAGTTCACGGGCTGTTGACTTCTTATTAGTGAGATTCGTAATAGCGACCTATAGATTTAACGAAGATTATAGATAAAACGAAGTTATTTATTGCAGCGAAGCGAGTAAAAATTAATAAGAAATGTAAACAAATTGGGATTTGGATTTCCGGTGCTTTTTGAAAACCCTTTCGTGCAAAATTTGATTAATATCCGTATTAAATTTCAAAGTGATAATAATATTAATAAATAACTCAATATATGTACATAGATAGAGTGAGAAAAGAGATTTTAAACGAGATTTGCTGAAAGTTTATACACCTTATTTATAGTATGTGACATACTAAATTATTTTATTAGAACGTTTCAACATACGAATCGTTATGAAGTCAAATCGATCGATTCTGTTTCTGTTTCCAAATTTATTTCCCGCAAATTTGAAAAATAGAATGTTGGAATGGAAAACGAGGAGGAGAGGAAGATTAAGAGAACGTAGTTTTGTATGAAGAATGGAAGGATACTGGGAGATCTGTCGAATAGAAACTGTAAGCGATTCCGAATGTATATTTTAACCACTATACGAGTGTAACCTGGAAATTATGCGGTTTGCCAACGATAGGACGAGACGTTTCAATGGGAATTTCTCCTTTGCTAAGTTTTACGTTTTCAAGCGAATACGATGGAAAGCTTAACCCGATAAGGAAACAGACGCAAACGTAACATTATCTGGATTACGTAGAAGGTAACACACACTCGTGATTTGATACATATTTTCTCGTTGAATGCAATGTGTGCGAATTCAGTTTGCAAAATGCAGTTTTAGATATATAATTTAACCTTCCTTTGTTTTCAAATGGAACATTTAATGAGAATACTATAGTTGTAGGAATAAACATTATATACAGGCTGGTTGGTAACTGATGGTACAAACGGAAAGGGGATGATTCTACGCGAAAAAAGAAGTAGAAAATATAGAATAACAATTTTTCGTTCGAGGCTTTGTTTTCGAGAAAATCGTCTTTAAATTTTCGCTCGGTACGCCTACGGTACGTTATAACGGATCTCACTGTAGATCGTTGTCTCGATGGAAAAATTAAAAAAAAAAATTAAAAAAAATTTTTATTCGATATTTTCGACTTTTTTTCCGCGTAGAATCACCCCCTTTCCGCTTGTACCACCAGTTACCAACCACCCTGTATATATCGTTGTGCAATGTAGAAATAGTTATTTAGTCTTTTTAATTATCAACCTATTTGCACATTTAATTTCAGATTATTTAAATTCAAATCGATATGTAGTTCCACTGAACATCGTTTGAAAAAATGTGCACCACTTTAAAAACTCGAATGGAATAGTTTTAAAGCTCATGAATCACAAAGTTCGTTATCCTGAATTATCAAACTTTGTCCTAAAACGATACTTTCCGTGTAAAGGTAAATGATACTAAAAAATGCAAGATAGAAACACTGTTTATATATTCATATATTAACGATCTGGTTGGTATGAACGTACGTCACGTCGTTCAGACCAGTCTAGCAGACACGCATTTGTCATAATATATTATTCCACGTTGTTGATTGCAGGTTGTACGTCGCACAATCGCGGGATGGCACGGTCATAGTTCACGCGCGTGATATTCGCGTAACCACGGACGCGATCTAATTACACTAATCAACTGTCACCGCGTTGTAATCGGTCGGCCTGTCACGTTTCCGTTACTTCCAACTGTCTATTATCGTATAATCAGGATTTTACGCCAACTGATAATCAACGTCGCGAAGAAACCGAAAGATGTTTAAATTAACTGTCGCGTCACGTTGTTGGAATTGGCGCGTTGCAATCTCCATTATGCGACACGGTGATTACACTGACGACGAGTTGTCTGATTACACCATGGATAATCCACTGATGCGGAACGAAGGTGAATTAATGGTTATAACTGAACGAATCTTCTGAACATTACGCGTTATCTCGAAAACGAACGTCTGTCTGATAGACGATCGAAAATATTTTTCATTTTTTTTTCTCTGGATATTTGACGTTGCTTTTCTACGAACAACAATTTTATTTTTATTTCATTTTCCATTCTATGCTACTATATTTTTCGAACTTCCAGTGATTATAGAATTGGAACAAGTCGTTAAATAGCTCGATATTCTAACGATTTTCTATTGGTCGATTCTAGTTCTTCCAAAGATAGACATTATATAATTTAATTCATGTTCACGGATCCAAATGACGAGTCAACTTGCCTCTATGTAAACGGTTAACAGTTTCAACAAAGAAGGAAAAAGGTTGCAAGTGTGGTGAAAATGATCGAATCGAGATTCTATCATCATAGAAGGCAAAGAAAGTGATAAACGATTAAAACGTTCGATTATAACACGTGGAATACGTCAAAATAATTCGAGGATCTGTGGCTCTGGTTCGACCATAAAAGGTCAGCATCACTGGGCGATCGAATTGGCCGTAGTGGAACTCGAGATTTCAGAGTTACGATTTCTCCAGGCTTTCTCCCACGCCTCCACTCGTTTCATCTTCTTGAACGCGCCAAGTTGGTCCAAGTTCAATTGGAGCTAAACCGTTCCCGAAGTTGTAACCATTGAAAACCACTCGCCAACTATTATTGGTCTAAGTCGCACAGTATAATTACTGTTCCCCATCTCGATCGACCTTCCCTCTTGCAACAACCTCTTTTATCCCATACTTGATCGAGTACTATGCGGAATCGACAAACTTGAATCTATCGATTAGGTAGGCCATTAACTTTATACAGCACAAGTCCAATAAAATCGTGCAAATGCGTGTCTATTTCAAATTGATCGAATAAATTGATCCGGTAGTTGTCAAGAATCACGCGACAACCGAACATCTAGTGATAAAAATGATCTCTGCCGCGTTTTCCAATTTTTTACATAACAAGTTAGGCATTAACGTAACAGGTTTACTTACCGTGTATTCTTTCTGCGATTTCCGACTATCTACGAATTAGCTGTATGAAACTTCGTTTGACATTTAAACTGCGATATAAGACAAACCGCATATTTCGTCTTTTGAATCGCAAAAATGAAGAACACAAATCAACTAAACTACAACTTAATTCTTAACCGTCGAAAGGCGTCGCTGCAGAGATACTACACTTATACCAGAGAAAAGGAAAAGCCGCATTACAGGGACATACGTATAAAGAAATTCCTTTTCATTTCCATTTATTTGTCATTGCCATAGTTTAGCCAATAATTATTGCCAGTCAGATTTGCCCTCGTACAATTACTGATGGCTGATATAACAGAAACTGTCGACCGTTAAAGGCTAAAAAAGATATAATTCTCCATAAAAAATACCTACCATTAGCGTTAAACTTTCGTAGTCGGTACATTCACGAACGCAAGTACATAGAACGATGAATGATAACAGCGCTCAACGTAAATGTATGCGCCTTGCTTCCCTTACGCCTTACGTGATCAGCTGGCCGCGAGAAAAGGGCACGTTTGTTTCGGGTGTTCGGTGGAAATTTAGCGAATGGACGGGCTATTAATTTTCTGCCGGATCGAGAAAGTATGGAGGAACGACGCCAGCCAAGAGCCTCAGTCGACCTCGATAACTTTCGCGGCGAACTTTTCGCGGAATACGTGAGGTGGAACCGCGTGAAAAATTCTTGCGGCCCATTTTCCGCACGGAACAAAGGGAAGGCTCGAAGGAGGTGAGGAGGAGGAGGAGGAGGAGGAGGGGAAGGAGACCGGGGATGGGTGAAGTTCGTACGTACTGTACAGCTACTTCCATAAAATCTATACCGGTATTCCAGTAGGGCAACTTCTACTTTGTCGGCGCGCTCTGACGGGGGACAAAGGGCTGTTCAGTATTGGCAGCCGGTGATTTAGATCGTTTGCTCCAAAGCCTCGCGTGTTCCACGAAAATTTGTACATCAGACGACGAGCCTGTGATTTGCATACAGGAGGCTCGGGAACCTAATCCTTTACGTGCTATGCATACCTAATCCTGTAAACAATATTTATGGTAATACACCGCTGACGGTAATTTCATTGAAACGTTCCAGTAGGAAACGCCATGGACGCGGAATGGAGAGAGAGAGAGGGAGGGGATCCGATTTTAATTGGAGATTTGAATATTTTTGTGTATGCCACGCGATGCATTTGTGGTTCGTTCAAGAGTTACAATTGAGAGCTTTTGCATCGGACGTAGCCGGTTTTTATCGAAGACTCGTAAAAATTATTTTATATTGGTTTTAATGCGTGTAATAGAGTCATAAAAATTGAATATATTAGGTCGTCCGAAAAGTTTCTTTCGTTTTATAAGGAAATAATGGATGCACGACATTTTCCGTTTTATATTATTTTATCGAATTACGTGTGATTCATTTTGTTCTATCAAACTAAAGATCACAACGTTCGACAGATTAGATCTCATGTTTGTATAAAGATGCGTTGTTGTAAAAGACGTGTCTGTAAAAGAAAGACACTTTCCGGATAACATAATACAAGATATACAGACAGTAGCTCGTCAAAAAATTAGGACACTTACGAAAACCTTTTATGAATATATTCCGTGCAACGTTCAACGTCATACGAAACGCTTTACTTTACTAGCCTGAAATTGTACATATGTGGAAATTACAAAGTATGTTATTATAACAATTACAATTATCCATTAATTTTATATCATTGTAATTTAATAAAAATAACCGCATAAAAATTATACGAAAACATTTGTAGCTGATCGTACGTGTATTTTCCTGGCTATCGCAATTTTATCAATTGCCTGGATCGCGTACTTCCTTCCCGTATATTCTTGCCATTTAATTATATTATTTACTATAGATCAAACAATTTTTGCTAATTAAATATTTTTTACCCCTCTTGGAGTATGATATAAGCCTTAAACTCTGTGTCTTTGATAGCCTGTATGTCAGAAAATCGTCGGTTGGTATGATAAATGATCGCGAACAAATCGTTACGTACTTACAAAAGCTACCACGTTTCAAGGGTGTTCCTGGTTCTACGGAGAACATTGCCGGTTCTTAGCTATCGGGAATTAGTAATTCCGTGAACAAAAGGTGATTTATCGCGGTGCTTCGTTACAAAAAGGATGTGGTGCAAAGGGAAAAGACAGGTAGACTGAGAGAGATGGAACAAGAACAGCACAGTACCTTTTAACTAACGGCACATTTATTGGAATTTGATTCTCAGAAGATAAATCTACGTACATAACTGAAACATTAGATAACTTCATATTACACATAGCAGCTTGTGTATTGGCTTATTTTTTACATCGTCCTTTATGGAAGAAATAAAATACGTTTCATTGCGAATATAAATTATTAATTATTAATTAGAAGAATAACCGTTGTGTTGGCGAGTGATTTCTTTTAATAAAAAAAGAACTGCATTCTTCAGATCTGAACAGCGTATTTAATTTTTGTTAAATTTCGAATCGTAGAGAAATGCAGTGACTGAAAACGGACGATATTTTTCCTCTACCGTGGGTTTTATACATCAATAATGTACTTTAATTGGAGGGGTACTTCGTCAGAATTTTAACGACGACCAAGGATCGCTGGAATCTCGATATCGGATTTATCGTTGCTGCCTTGGTTCGCAGCCCCTACTTTTGAGTGTGCAATCAGCGAAGCGACGAGTTTCCACTGAATTTCGCTCGGTCGTGCGTGCGAGGTAAAAACAACGGAAATCGGCGGGGCTAAATTGCTCTGTCATTAAAAGCATCAAACTGAGAGATTGCAGGGAGCAACGTCGGCGGAGCTAGAGAACAGCATGATACTTGAGATTATCGTGCAAGTATACTTTGATCGATACGAAAGTATTTCGTGGTACGAATGTATACGAAGAAAAGTATTTGTCACGAGTAGATCGCGACTATATCAGAAAATTCACATTCGTACGGGTATAATTAAAAGAAAAACGAAAGCTAGACAGAAATTTGCTTTATCTACCCAATAAATATGACGAGTACTACGTTTTGGATATTTTATACTCGGACAATTCGTAATTCGAACAGTGTCATTTGAAGATTAGAATCGTCCGTGTTTTAATATACCACCCCCTTATTTATCTGTTGAGAATCGTGGATCTTGATAGCCGAAATAATGTTATAGGAACGCTAAATTTACACTTGGAATTAATATTAGAATAGTTATATATTTATTTTATGGACGATTTCTAAGATATTCATCGATACACACTTCTCAACACCTTTTTCTATATCCGACTGTTAACCGACTGAACAGTTTACGTTCGTCTGTTTTTGAGACGCCGCGCACACACTGACACTCCATACATTGACACCCACATACAAGTATCTCTACTACGCACTTAGCCCAGTCCAGCACACAAAATCATACGTATCTCAATATTAACAAAGAGAAAATATCAGTCAAAAAATATGCCAGGAATATTATCAGTCGAATACTACGGGGCTGATTAATACGGTGCATCATTGCTAGCTATAAAAACAGAAAGAAGATATCGCTGATATCCATTTTTAAGATCTTTCTCTTCGCAACGACCGCGAAAATTAATATGCCAACGTTGGAAATAGGGAGAGGTCATATTTAGCTCTCAGAAGCACCAAATTCATACCTTTATCTGTGTGAACGGTATTATTGCCCATCATCGTTGGCCACGATGCTGCACAACAAACTAATAACGCGTTCGAGGACGGCGTTATCCGAAGAGGAGGAAGAGGAGCACAGGAATCATCCCGCTCGAGTACTCGGTCCGACGAGAATAGTAGAGTCTCGACGAGATAAGGTAGATACGATCTTCCGCTATAGTGCTGGTTAATGACCTGCTGTTTATGCAGGAAAAATCTGGCGGAAGGCCGGTCGTGAGAAGGAAAGAGCCGCGCCAACAACCGAGGGCAACGAGTCAGAAAAAGAGAGACAGTTTTAACGATGAAAATAAAGGAAAGGCCTGAGGAAGCGACGAGCAAGTGGGAGGAAGGAGGAAGGAGGAAAGGAAAAGGGTGGAAAAGGAAAGGGTGCAAAGGGAGAAAGAGGATAAGGTCGTTGTACCATCCCGCAAGTCTCGCTTTCTTCGTTGAGTCACTCTATTAAAAAGTTCGAGATACCTAAAAGGGAGGAGGTTAGAGATGGTCGGTCCTTAACGCGAATCTTCCTGATATTTATTGCTTGCTGGAATCTCGAAAATCCACCGTGAACAGGGGGAATGGGAGCATCGATTCTTCGTTGCCTCCAGATGAATTGACAATGATTTTTTATATGACTTGGATTCTCTTGTACGATTAAACTAATATTATTACTTCCTAATCGACAGGTTTCTCGTAAAATCTATAGAACGCGGTTGAAATGTACTTAAGGATAAGAGAAGCTTCTCTGTACGAAAGAGAATTGAATTTTCGTTGCAATTCACAGGGCATTAGTTACGTGGAATCAACTCGTTACTCGAATCTTTTATCAAATCTCGATCGAAAAGTTACCAAGTGCTGGAAGCAAAGAGACAAAGGAGGAGGAGAGAAAAAGTCGACGCAGAGATGAAAAAACGATCAATTTTGGGAAATTTGCGAGAGAACTTTCGCAAGATATCCACAATTTATCGTAAACTCGCAAAGTTGTTGTCCTGAAAGATTTCAAGCTCTTGAACAAGCTTATCCAAGATTTCAGGAAGTAAAACAATCTGCCAAATGTACGAGAGGTCTAGGTCTATGCTCTGTTGCGTCGCTAACAGCAACCTTTCAAGATTATCCTGTCTGGAAAACTTAGAATTTATGTTAGATTAGTTGGAAAAGGGATGCATTTATGAACTCTTATCTTATGAATCGTGATTTGCCAGTTTTAAACTTCCAAACTTCGGGATTCAGAAAAACTTCACTTCTATGAATTTTAACGAACTCCGACAAAATTGCCAACTTTTTTAAGCCGATGAAAAACGCGATTGTTCCCAACTGTCTAAATAATTTCTATTTCAACATGACGATACACCATAAAACTTGGAAGAAAGTGACGATTCTCATCGAGAAACGTTAGACAAATTTTTCATCACCGGACCACCGTTCTTGTTCTTGACAGAACATAATTTAGATAGTTCGCTCTTATTTTTCTAAAACGATTAATTCTTAGCCATTCTTTCTTGCAATTTCTATGTACATATGTATAACGTTACAAATTATCGCAAAATGTTTATCAGTTCCTTAATTGTACTTACTTTCCTGGTTAAATAACGAGTCGAATTAACGTTGGACAAAACATACGTTACGTGAAACAGAGAAATGTGTGCTTTATGCAATCTACTTGTGAAATTTATATACTATAAACGCAACAAAATCTTCCATTGCACTTTGTCAAATCAATATTTGGTCGAGAATAGTAAATCTGGGAAATTGATACCTTCATAATCTTCTTTATACTTTTATAGGCAGTATCTGGCTACAATTTACAAATGTTGGCTTTTATTATTAGTAAAATCCATAGAGTTCGTGTTTAGTCACGTACGTGCATATTTAATGAATCTAAAATCGATTTACTTCGACACGAAGCATTTTGTATTCGATCTGCCATTAATTAATTGGTGGTAATCTTCTTTAAAGTTTCATATCGTTAAGTAGGCGTTCGTGAATATCCTTAAAAGAGCAAATTTTATATGCAAATATTTTACAGTTGATTTATTATACAAAGTTAAATAAACTATGTATTTGTTAAATTATATGTATTACCGACAATTTATTATAAAGTGAAAATTATTCTAGAATATACATATCGTAAGCTAAATATTTGTAAAATATAATTTAAAACAGATCAATTATTTTGATAACACAGTTTACTTTCATCTTTTGTCGATCGTTATACCGAATGCACACGAACGATATTTTGCCGAGAGATTTCGCCGCGATCGTATGTCTTTCTTTGTTTTTCTATTAATACACTTTCCTGTTGTTAAGATTAAAAGTTATGCAAACACCCGAACTGACGGCCAAAGAATATGACCATCGAGCAGACGTCGCTTTGCTACGTTGATTTTGTACGTTTTCCTCGGCGTCAAACTTATCGCGCGTCGCGTCGCGGTGAAGTTTGCGGCGGTTCAAGCAATAAAAACGACCAGGAAGGTAGTCAGTTGGTACAGAGTAAAAAGTCGAAGCCGGAATCCACATCGTGATAAAGCGCGCAGAGGTTGGGAAATCGTTTCCTGCAGGAGTGGCCAGGCCAGAGTGTCTCGACCTACCGAATATGATTTATGTCGCAATGTAACTCGCTGGCGATAAAATAAGGAGCCATATCTGCTACCTTTTCTCCACTTTTTCCTCTGTCCTTCCTTATCCGTTGCTTTCCTACGAATTTCTCTATAAAATATGCCGCAACTTTTCTTATTCCACTGTTTAAATTTTAATCTCGTTCCGTTACTCGCGCGGCATGCGGCTATAATGCACGATCGTACCACCATCGTTAACTCTCTTCGTTTCTACGAGTCGTCTCGCAAACTCTGCTCGTTTCCATTTTACGATCTCGATTTTATCGTTTCGTTTCCATCTCGTACTTAAACACAATCGACAAACCAGCGCGATGCCATCGTCCGTGTATTCGCGGATCTGTCGTCAAAGGAAGATACACGATGGATTAATGTACACTAGATAAAGTTTGAATCACGAAAACCAAGTGCTCTGAATCGTACGCGATCATAGTAGCGCATAAAGAAGAAGGATGATTTCTCGTGTAAGAATTAATTAAAAAGATACGGGATATAATTTTAAAACAGGTATAGACGAAATAAAATTCCATGGAATATAATAAAACGTATCAGACGGCAAAATTGAACGATGTAAAAAGAAGGATATTCCGAAGTTAGTTTTGTACGTATAACCTACTTTTAACTATCTGCGCATATGGAAAACCGATTATCGCAAATTACTGAAATTTATCACACGTATTTCTCGTTCCTGGAACCAGGTAGCAGAAATAAAATAAGCGAGAAGCGCAGCCAAGTTTCTTTCGCTTACTTTCACCTTAGATTTTCCTCCGGCCGAAAGTACTCGGTGATAAACCGTAGGATAGTTTTTGCGGCAATTTCAAGTCAGGCTAATCGAGCGAATGATTTTTGAGGGTGATTGTTCTGAAAACTTCGGAAGATTTCGCTAACCGTCTGGAACAGACCGAGCTACGCGGTGAATGGAATCGCAAAGGGACTTTTAAGGAGGAACGAATAAGACGGAGGACTTCATCATCGCGACTGATTGGTCGATTTGTCACTCCCCATCCTGTCTTCCATCCTTTTCGCCTCATCCCCCTAAATCAGGACTCTTGGACTCTGCCTTGATGGTTAATTGAACCGGTCGAGTTGCTGATCCGACAAGCGGGTACCCCCTGCCTTCCTTCTCCCTTTCCTTCCTTCCTTCCTTCCTTCCTTCCCTCCTTCCTTCTTTCGTACTCTTTTACTTTTCTTCTTACTCTTCTTCCACGTTCTCGTCTTTGTTCCCTTGATTGATCTTTGCCGGTTGATCGACCTACTTCATCGGTGCCACGAGCTCAGATCGATCGAACCAGTTTTTTAACAGATACCCGCTCTTTTTGAGGTCGATCTCGCTAATCTTTTTTTTTTTTTTAATTCGGGAAAGATCGATCATCGCACCGAGGAAAATAAGATAGAACTTTTTCGTTTGATTGTATTATTAAAATTAGCAACTAAAATATTAAGGTTAATAATCCAATATTAATTATTTTAATTAGCTACAACAGTTCGGAATTTATTTATCTGTTCCTTTTTGCATGACTCGCAACACGGAAACGTGACTTTATTAGTTAACGCAAAAATAGTAGCTTTCATATAGCGGTCTAAGCACTGATATATTATAGTAATTCTTTGGTACTAGTAAAGAGGAAGCGATTTTTTTCCCACATAGAAACGAAATATTTTACATTTGGTAAGTAGGTGTGCTGCATCGCAGTTCTGCTTACATAAATATTAATACTGACGAAAATGAGCGAAATAGTATCCGACGAATCTCTGCTGTGTTATACAGGCATCTCCTTTCACCGATTTAATATAGTAAATTATTAAAACATTTTTCAAAGGACAAGATTTATAATTCTTCTCCACTCATTTTGCTTCTCTATTTAAATAGAAAGAACAGAAAGAATCTTGATCGTACTCAAATAATTAATTATACCATGTTTGCCTATTTTACTAATTTTGTGTTCCATCGTGCTTATTCTTTTAAACATGTATCTGCGTTTAAACTGAAAGTTTTTAGAACCGCGTGTTTCATCGTAGAACCGTTTACACAAACGATATTTATCATAATGCAAAATATTTGGTCAGTGGCCTCGCCAGTGTTTTCTGCCCGAATTTCGCGAAATATTTTAAACTGGTGCAAAAATTCTGAAAACGAATTCACCGCTTCACCATTTTCGAGGGAAAACTTACCGGTTTTCTCTGCAAGCAATGGTTACAAAAATCAACTTTACTTAACCCGGCTGGTTGAAACGAATTAATCGTTGAACGTCTAAATTCAGAGCTATCCTCCTCCGGAGCTATGATAGAGAATCATAAAGCAACATTTACTTTCAAACGTCGCTTAATGATTCCAGGGTCGTGGAATATCCTCGCTCATATTGGAATAAATTAGGAAAAAGGGAATTTATCTGCGGTGAAGTCTCGACAAGAAGGAGGGATGAGCGTGACACAGCAGGGGTGGCCAGGCACTCGCTACGAATTTAATAAAGTACGAGGGCGTGATAAATCCGTGCTCACTTAGTAATGCCGTGGCTTGCGGCAAGGTGAAAAACAAAACTTAAGGAAGACACATAGCTGGAAAAATCCTAATGAATAGTAATGGCCTGGACGATTATACGATTCTGTTCTCCGCAAGGTTGTATCGTGCCAGCCTTTACGTCTCTTTCTCTCTCTCTCTCTCTCTCTCTCTCTGTATAATTGCGACGGAAACGTAAAGCTTTGGTCACAGTTGCGTTGTTTCACGATCCAAGGAGAAAGTTTTATCGCCAAACGCTTTGATAACCGGTCCGCCCTGATTTGAACGCGTTGTTAAGTTCTATAGGCGATAGACGGTGCGAGTCATTTGGAGCTTTTCCCCATCGCGGCTCCTTTTTGTTGGCGAGCTTCCACGGCTTTTAAAAGAAAACGCCGCGCCACGAGAGTAAATGGACGAGTGCAGCGGAGATTAAAGGATTATCGCCGGGGACAATCCGCTAAAAAAGCTGCGCCGTCTACCTTTTATTATTAGAGACGTATATATTTGCTGCGGCGAACAGGAAGGATACTGTCGCGCTTTATTCTGATTCGTTCCCTCGTGGAAATCTGCTTCGTGTGCCATTTGTCATTTATAACTCGAGACGAAACCCGATGATATTTTTTAGAATGGAATTCCTTGTCAAAAAGCATGGTTTAACTTGTTAATCGGATCTCTGACTAGAAACTGGTATAATCGTGGAATTGGAAATTAATGAAGACGTATTAATTCTAGTTATTTTAGATCGGGTTTAGTCCTTGAAAATACTAGTACGATCAGAGTAGCTTAATGAAAGCGAAATGAAAAAGGAAATGACAAGAGTCCCTAAATAAACACGTTGTTATGTCGAACAGATCAATGAGAAACGTAAGATGTTTGGTACACCATCAGATTGTCGTCGAATCTATTTTTTATATGCATGTAGTCGATTGATTTGGTCGATTGATTGAATTGACTTCTTATAGTTACGATATGCTGGTGTGATATATAATAATGTTAATTTATAATAAATATTTATTATAAAAATTCACTAAAAGCCATTAAAGGCATATTCAATGAAAGAATTCTAGGGAATGTTATTCGGGCATTCCTAAATAATAATTGTAAGAAAGTGCCACGTTTTAAAATCATTACATCGAATGAAAATTTACTCCTGATCTTTTTTCCAGTGAATTGCACTTTGCACTCTGCATAGTCAATATTTAAACATTTACTTTTGTACACGTATATTAAAAGTAAGAACATAGGTACGTTTATGGCGTAAGGCCATAGGTCTACGCGTTCCCAAGTACACGATAAAAGCACCTTGCTCTCCATAAATTTTATTATACGCTTGAAAAGCACTATAATTTATAATACATTCGTGTTTTAAATTTTATTTAAGCTGGAAACATTGTTGTTTCTCTTTTTTACGTTCATCGCAACTACTCGTTTTAGAAACAGAACATTTTTATTTCTCGCATTGCGAGGGGTCATCGAATATGAAATAAAATTAACCTAAACTTTCCTTTACGTTGCGCTATTTTCCTATGGAGATTGAGTTAATAAACGGAAATCGATTGCAAACTCCGCGGCGATACAGTTCCAAATTTTCATTAAGTCGAGCTGGATGCCACGGCAGTGTTATGCAAAGGCGTAAACACTGTGTTAATATCTAAGTTTATTGTGCAGTTCCGTGCCCTATTAGCGTGTAAACACATAGCTAAATACATGCACAGATGCCTGGTGTTATCGTTGGAAACCCCGTATCTCGTATACGCGTGTTTCCATTTCACGCATAAACTCGCCTCGCAGATAAACGTCTATTTTACATTCCTCTATGTCGCTACGTTTTTAGAATACGCGATATCTCCTTTTACGATCACTAAAGGCAAAGTTATATCGTCGAATTATAACGGGTAATTGAAACGTTTTTGTTTCGCATTTTGCAAGTCGATCGGAAAGGGATCGATTTTTGTTCAACGTTCTTCCTGTCAACGTAGTTCGTCAAAGCACCCATGGTATCCTTCTCGCAACGCTTTTTATTTCCATATATCGTACGTACGTGTATGAGTTTTTATTTTTTTAACGTCATTGTTCAACGTCATTTCTTTCAATTACTTTATCGCACAGAGCGATTTAGTAAAAACGATGGGCTGCTATAATGTTTTAAAGTTCTTCCTATTCCATGCGTGACGACTCGAAGCGGCGATTGATCCGGACAACAACCTCGTAAACGTCGCGATCTTTCAGAAACTAGCCGGAAGCAAAGATTTCGAAGAGATAATTAGTTTATTTCCGTGGTACAACCGCACATACACGCGTGAGAAAATTGTTGCATAACGCAGCAATAAATAGTTAGCAATCTAGCGTTCGATTTTACGTAGAATATGAGAAAATGGAATAAAACTAAGGTTTGTCTCTCTGACTTTATGCATATGCAATATCCACAATTTTGTTGGTAAACGTAAAGGTATCTTCTACTTTCAAAATATTATCTAAATTGAAACAAATTTTTAATCTTCGATAGTCGCGGTAGTAGCTGGTACACGACTGGAAATTCTCGCGTCCTTATAAGATTTAACTGCAATTGTAACGCATATCGAGACAGTCGAGAGCTCATCAAGGCTGGATCCGTTTGCGTCTGATCGATCGAAACTCTGCGTTGTGCCGCGCCGATGGTTCGCGCGAAACATAGTCGACTCCGTTCGTGCGTGTAAACGCGTTCATGTAAACGCGTCGATAAACACGTAAGTCCACATCGTTACGCGCGACCACGGCCTCCGACGAGCTGTGTTTCTAGCATCTAGCAAACTGGGTGCTTGATTTTACGAAGACCTATGTCGCATCGTGCGAGCATCGGATCGCACAGATTATCATACGGCCGTATAACGTGGCTGCTGTACATTTAGTTAAGTTGCGTGACCCCATTATTCTGTTATGAGATGATGTCATCGCGATAAGAACATAATGTTTATAGAGACATTTTTGATAAAGTTTTGATATACAGTGTCTACGAAAGGTATTTGTACATCATTGTATTTATTACAGCATTCACATAGTAATTAATTAAGTCTAAGTGTATTAAATTTCATACCATGTAGCGATACTTGTACGTAACTACAAAAACTTCGTACTATGAAAATGAAGTGTAGAATTTGATAAAAAAAAAAGCTAATAATTTTTTAACAAAAACTTCCCATCTGCGTTTGTACCTTTCTCGTAAATTAAACGATTAATCGTTAGCTAATGAAACCGTAGCGTAGAATAAATTCGAGGAACCTCTTGAAATTTCAAACAGGATACACCGAAATTAACATTGGATACCTTCAGCATGTTTGTTCTGCCGTGCAAAATTAAACGCGCGACGGAGTTAATGTTAATCTTAACGAAAATATGCATTCGCATGAATTTTTTGATAATTTTGTTTCGTCCAAATGAGCGGGTGCGCGCAGCTGTTTTTATCCGCAGCTGCAAAACTGCTACCTGACTGTAATTGCAGACTCAAATAGCCACTGCTGTAGCCTCTCCGCGTTAAGATAATTATAGAATTGTGATATTTTAATTAATGCGTAACAATTTCGACGGATACTAATTCCGTGCACCAGATCTTTCATCGCATATGTTCGCAATGCTGCCACTACATACGCATTTCGAATCCATAGCCGCACGTGTTCAATTGGGATTAACTCGCGACCAAATGAAATTTCTGTAATGGCAGATCGCAATTTTGAATATTACCTGTGTAGCAATTAAAACGTAAAGTTTATTCACTCGACTGGGTAAAGCACGAGCAAGCAGTACATTTTTACGAATTCCATAGGAATAAAATCGGTATAGTTTATTATTTCCACATCGTTAAAAATAATTAGAAATTTTGTCGATATGTGACTGGAGTTGTATTTACATTACATTAAAGACTGTTTGAATTAGAATTACCACCGTAATACGTCTAAGAAAACACAGAGTATCGTATCGCCTATAGCTGGTACCATGATAACAAATGTATGACAAGAATTTATGGCAAACAGGATTGACAATGAATCAGGAAACTCAACAATTAGCCCACAATCTTCGCGAGATCCAGATCGCTCAAGATCGATATACGTATTGTCTAACATGGACCTAACGTTCTGTTTGATTTCATCCCTTAAGATTTAATAATAAACTACATTCTTTTCTAACATTGTCCAATTTTTATTATACCAATGTCTATAGTATCATCAAGTGCCTCGATTTCCAATTACATCGCTATTAATTATACACGTCGTTAACTTTAGAACAATCATTTGAGGGAATGGGATCTATTTGAAGAACGAATGTTTGATCGAGAACGCTGATTAATCTCCGTTGGAAAGTTCGTAAAATTCTAAATCCTTGCAAAAGATTTTAAGCGAGTAATCCGATAAGAGATTCGAAGAAGTGATTTTTTGACTCGGAGTAATCGAGATGGTATAACGTAGAAGTAACGAGCAGATAAATGTTATCGCATGTGTGGACGCGACTATGTCCAGGTCACGTAAAGCCGAATTTCGTGGCCACGTACTCTTGAAACGAGCTGTGAAACTGAACGACAGGTCAAAGTGTCCGAAACTTGCTGGCTAAAATGAGCAAACGTTATTAGGTCGATGTACTGCCTTTCTCGTACGAAGAAATATGATTTAAAATCGGTTCCTTTAAGTTCTAGTACCTGTTGGTACGATTTCATTTGGAGATAATTATTTGATATTTAAAAATTACGAATTATTCGTAAATACTGTATTACGATGATTTTAATTTCAATTTTATCCTAATGAAGTCGATATTTGGCATCTGACAGCTTACATTTACAGTTCAAATCTAGTTAAAAGTAAAAAGTAAACGTTTTACAAATGTAAAATTTCTGATATCCACCTATTTGTAAAATTATTTACGAATTCCAGTTACTTCTGATTGACATTTAACGTCAAACTTAATATCTCTGTAGAAATGATAAATGATACGTGCAATGGCTGCAGTTCTACGTCAAGTACACGCGTGTTTTCACTATGAGAATTAATAGAGACAGAATTTATGGATGCAGAATTTCAATTGTTAAAAGATTCAGAATCAATTATGTACACTAACATGTTATACCCGTAAAATATCCTAATCCTAATCCCACATTCATTAATTGTGTTGCAAGATAGATACGTTTGAAAGTGATAATCGCGCAAAATGAAGCACCACAAAGGATTGCAAATTCTACGTCAATGGATTGATAGTATCATATTGCAAACCTATACCGGTATTTGATGGTTAATGAAATTTATGTAACGGATATGCATGGAATAATACATAAATGCCTGATACTATAATTCTATCACTGTCTCGACTCTCAATTGTCATAGTCATTTTCTAGGGATTTTATGCATATCAAATTGTTTTCTCAAACAAATATCAAAATAATTAAAATTTTTATTTTCTTACTAGTTTATTTTTTAAAGCAATGTCCTGAAAGTTTTTTCTTAATTTTTAATATCTTTGTTATTTAATAAGCATAGCCGAAAATAGATTAAAAAACTGGAATGCATTGAAGTACTCTTAATAGCTTTATATCTACATGTGGAGGTTCAGAATCTTAACTAAAGTTATGCTTAACTTAAGATTTTTAATATCTCGAGCGCTATTAAACAAATAAAAGTTTCTCTTTAAGAGTTCATTTAAGGAACACGGACATTTCCATAGCTTAATAATAAAATAATAATTGTCTGAACCATCGTCGAACGTTAATCCATTTATATTAACATCCAACAATAAGATTATTATACTATACAGTAGGGGCACGCGTTATTCGACACCCTCTCGTGCTTCGTAGTCGGTACAAGTTCGCAACATTATCATGTATCTAAGAACAAATGTTTCGAGGAATCCTTTTACGTGAACACGAACTCCTATTAACTGAACGAAAAATCATAGGCGGTAAACAGAAATAAGGTGGACAGGTTCGTATAAACGGAGTTCTACCTCACATTCAAGCAGCTCTAATACACAAAATTGGTTTGGTGGTAATGGTAAAACTGACTTTTATATACGCAAATCTACAACTGTTTCTTGGAGATTACTGCTTTTACGCGTAATATTAATTTATCCACAAACTGAGGTTAATGATAGAATAGACTTAAGAAACACAGCTATCCAAGTTTCTGTTCTTGGTTCTTGCTTTTAACGGTAATAGTCTGAAGTCCATTTTAAAACCAAAAGTACCGTCCCATTATAATTAACACTAAAAGCAGGCTGTTAACGGTGCCCATAAACGACACAAAGTACCATCGAAATCGAGGAATCATAAAACTATCGCTAATGCTCTTAGGATTTGCATTCTTTTTCCGTGAATATTTTACCCGGACGTAATTAGAGTTCGCTTAAATATTCTAGAAGAAGAACCTGATCAACGCTGTGTTCAAGTTTTAAACGTAAAAAGCAGTATTCCAGAGACGTTCCATTTTAAATTTACAACTAGAAAGAATACGCCATGTTAGCTTTAAATATCTTTGTCGACTTTTTCAATTTAACATCGCTTTCTGATTAAAAAGAAATATAATATACGTGTAAGACAGTTAGAAGTAGAAAGAATCTGGAAAATCGAAACATACGCTCGAGTACAATTAACCATAAAATTGAGCGTATACCTATGGTGGCAACGAATAGTGGAAAAATTGATATAAACGCATACGTATATTTAAAAGTAAAAACGTAATAATATATATTTCATTCGTATATTTTAGCAAATAATTCCTAAAAAAAACTTTATACTGTATGAACAAATAAATATTAATATATCGTTACATAGTAATTTGGCTTTAATAATTGCCTGTAGCCACCGTGACATTGATTCGATCAGTTTTTCAATAAAGAAGGGCGAAATTTTGTCCCATGCTGAGAATAGCTAGTAACTGACAAGAGACAGACTTTTCGATGCAACAGTTAATTATCAAATTGTATTTCGAAGGAAAATTCTGTTACCAAATTGTACAGAACTGTCATCAGAATTTATTTGCGAAAAGAACACCGCGCAAAGAATTATAAATAATTACAGGTACAAAGGAGTAGCTCGTAATAAATCTGCATTATATATTTTCGTAACAATGAGTTCTATCGAATTCTAAACATTTTTCTAAACATTGCAAATAATGCACGCAAATTATGTACATACTTCTGCTGTATAAACAGATTCTACAATTTTACATTATATTGTAATTTCTGAAATTCATATATAAAATCTTATCGTTGTATTGCCAGACCTATCATTGTCATACAAAAGCATTTACATATTTATTTGGATCCTCAAAGTTTCGCTAACGATATATCAGTTCAATCGTGCAAGAAAATTCTTGCAAGAAAATTCTTACATGAAAACAGTAATAAACGAGACGTTCCTTTTACGATACAAGTTATGCGTACAACGGAATATACATAATGCGAATTACGCATGTAGAAATTTGTTAAATAGAGACGCTGACGGATAGACACGCGGTGAATACAAAGCGAGGGAAACAAGCTAACCGTACTCGTCGAAGTGTTTCAATGGGGTTGAACGTCGATCATGTGACCGCATATGCGCGCAAATGAACGTTTCCAGTAACGATGAATAATTATTGCAAAGTGTAATGTATTGTGGAAACATGCTTACCCAGCTCGCTTTGAACTAATAGCTGTACTGAAATTTGTATTGGCCTATAACGAATGAAATATGTATTCGTTTTTAGCATGAAATACGATCACTTAATCCCCTAACAAGTAACATCATTAATCTAATTCTATTTATCGTTGCCTACATTACAATAAATGCTTATCAATCCCTTCCACATGTTCATATTTTTTTCTTTATGTCTTTTATATATTTTTGTAAATACATTATGCGCGTATTAACCATACAAAACGTTTTGAAATTTCATTAGTGTTACGAGGAGATCCGACTATCTGATTATACAAAGTGAAGTTTACAAGAAATCTGAAAATACAAATATATAGAAATTATAAGATGAAAATAATTTTAGTTTTCGTTTAATTTTATCAATAGTTCGATTTTTAGAACTTTCCACGCGAGTGGTCATCGTATACCGTCATCCATTTATCAGTCGAAGAAACAATTGCTCTTGCGATGGATTTTTAGTTTGACAAATAGTTTTTTCCCCGTCAGAAATCAATTTTTTCCCACTCGGCACAGATTTCTGCCAACACATGTTATTTGTTAACGGAAAACACTCGTTTAGCCATTTCCTTTCTGTCAAGTTGGTTAAAATCAATCAAACTACCAGCTCCGAGCTCGTTTGACATTCGATACTTTTGGGTAACAATATTTCGTGTTACACGTTTCGTTATCAAAAATTATCGAGCAACCTCTCGCTTCTAAACAAACTTACCGCGAGAAATATTTTGTTTATGTAAATTATAATATAACTGTAACGTAAATCGATACTAAATACATAGACTCAAGTTAGATACACGTAGATATGAGTAATAGATTTTTCAGAATAATTTATTGACAAGGTTTGAAATTTTCAAACTCAAGATAATCTAGCAATTATTGAAGCGATTATCACGTTAATTAATAAAATTTTATATATGTGGGTACTTCGTAATTTTTACATTCTTCTTTATTTCGTAGAAAATTCTATCGCGTACTATACCAAATATAATATATTCGTTAATTAAATAAATAATATTCGTTGGACACCTCATTATTCTTCCTACTTTTCCTGCAGCTGTTTATATACGCCTACTTGAGAATAACGTCGTTATAATGAGCAAGCTATTTTCTTCCATACAGCTTCCTGTTACACTCATACAAACACATCTACACCTGCTTCGCCAGTACCAACGTCATTTTAGGCAGAAATAGTCGCTACTTAGTTAGTGCGCTGGTAAAAAGTGCATGGAGCTGTTTCTCTGTTACGCGATTTAATTATTTCTTGCTTACGAAATATGTAGCAAGAAGTGAATTTTCGGATTTCTTCTCGTTCAGATTCCTCGTTTAATGAATTTCTTTTTTATGTGTTATAGACGCGTTGCTTCTTTCGTCACATTTTCGTTTAATTGCTTATCGCGTTCTTCGCTATTGTTTCGTATATTGAATTATTAGATTGTCGCATATGAAACGTCATTTTTTCAAATTAAACTTTAACTGCATGTAACAACATTCTTCGAATGCAACATTTAGTCAAATATAAAAAAAGTTCAAAATATCGCACCTATGGAAGAAGCATCGGTATTTTCGGAATTCTGTGTTCGAAAATGGAAAAAGAGAGCAGGTGCCTGTGTTAGTAGTATCGCTGCTTTTTGTTCGATTTCGGACAAGTGTTTGAGATGCGGTATAATTGCAGAAGTTTTCCGACCCACTAACCGGTGGAAGCACACGAATTGCGGAGAAAAAATGTCTTAACGAACGCCGAAAAAAATAGGAAAGAGTCGGTTATGCATTTCTTCAATTTGATATCGAAGGGAAAGTCTAATGAACAAGAATGTCAGAATTTCAAATTGTCTAGGAAAATTTATGAAAGTTCTTTGTACAAATGCAAACGACTGCTCAAATACTTTAAAAATATAATTTTACGAAAGATTTGGTCAAAGAACTATATATCTTTGCTAACATTCTTAGAAAACGTATTGTCAGTTTCATATCAGTTAGCAATTCATTTTTTCGCATTTATTTTCTTCATGTGGCAGTATTTCAGAAGCAAACTTAATTAATACAGCGTTCATTGTAAATAGTTAAATTGAGTCCTGCCATGTTCTTCAAAACTATAAATATTTAAAAATGAGTTCCATTATCGCTTTGAAAGCTAACGGATACATTCCAACGAGGATGGTTAAATTACCCTGATACGTATTTGATTTTGAATATTACTTAAACCATAAACATTTTTAGCCAAAGGATACACGTGTAAGTATGGAAAAATATGTTTCCAATAAGTATTAAAATATAGTGGCTGGCTAAAGTTTCTGGCCAAAGCGTAAACTTAAAAAATCTGCAGCTATCGATTTTAATGGACCGTTAAATCTGGAGTGAATAATCAAACTCCTCGAGGATATCGATAGTTATTAAGATGCACTAGATCGCGCTAGATCCTTGGATCCCATCTCGGGATAAAGGCTAATACGAAGCCAGATCTGTGAACGAAGCGCTAGGTAGCTGGACAACAATTTCCAATTATCGTTTAAACCTCGCTAAGTGGATGCACACGATCCCTTAGCAGATTAGCCCGTGGAAAATCTCTCAGTGGGCTTATTAAAATATAGAGACAGGCCTGTTAATGAGAAATAACCCGGCCATCCTGTGTTTCATCAAGCTCGGGGTCATTCATAATGGCTTTATCGCGATGGCCTCAGATAAAAGCGTATCATTTACTATATTCACAAATTGAGTTCGCGGCACCTCTTAATGGAAAATTCGAATGATGCTGCCTGCTAATTATTGCTGATGGGCGACGACGATATCCTCCAACTTTAAAAGCCCCACGCGGACGCATTGAATTATAACCACGATAATGGATTAACCGGACAATTAATTGCAACTCGGTTATATTAAACCGCATCCAGCGCGAAATAGGAAGGTACAAATAGATTTTGTATAAGATACCCGCGTTTTTCGATGTAAAGTCGTAAGTTGATGCTCCGTCTATATGAGATTATGGCCAGCTCGAAGGAAATGAAACGAAATTTGTCGAATCTAACGTTGTTCGAGCTACTTTTGCAAAAATAACAACAGGCAATTTATACTTTGTTCTTTTTATATGTTTTATCATTTTTAAGTTACTTAATTAAGGGAAATCTTTTTAACAACTGTACACAATGTCGAACTTGAAGTTTCTGTTTTTTAACAATAACGTATAAAAAAAGTAGCTTAATGATCGTATTCCATACTTAAAAATATGAAATTGTTCTTTTCATTTGATACACAACCCAATAATACGTTTCGTGTATCGCCGCAGGTTACATTTAACTACATATACGTAATATCCATATGTAAAAAGCTGGATGTCGGTAGACACGTGACGCAATCTGGTATTATTAATCCAGCCACCCTTTAATAACAAGGCGGTCGCTCTATTTCGCATGACTAGCTTTCTCTACCCAAGGAAACACTTAATCCTTACTAACAGAAATACAGGGCTGCGCGGCGCCGCGTCGGTTCTGCAGCGGACAACACATGGGCTCATTCGTGCTGTTTAGCCTGCAGCCAACTCGGTCCATTTAATCGCGTTAAAAGGTTATGGATGACCACGGAAAATACACGACTCCACTCGCTAATTAGGACGTTTAGCGTTTTTCGTAGGGTAACTGGTATCGTCTCTGCCATCATCTCCTGTCTTTTTGTTTTTGCGCTTGGTATGCTCCCTCTTTGCTCATGATGCGTGGGGGAACGTGATTATCGCGATGCATACTTGCTTAAATTATCAATAAATACATTCCCGATTATAAGCTCGTTCAACATGCTTGTTATACGTACACGTATGCGATGCTCCACCTGGATGCTGCACCTTGTTAGGTGCTGCGAATACGTTCTCCGACCTTTCCGAACATTTTAAGACAGGCAAATCTGATTTTGGTTATTATTCCGTCTTTTTTTTTTTTTTTTTTTTTTAAAAAGGAAGACATTAATACGAAATGGTCGAACTTCTTTCAGTTGGCGGATAAAAGGAAGAAACGTAATACGAAAGAATGGTTGAAGAAGGGAATAATCTGCAACGGTAGATACATACATATATATATATATATACTCTGTGGAGTATACAACAGTTACACCTCATTAATCAAAGTAGACGTTCAATTTAGAACGTCATCGTACGGAATACACACTTTATTCCAGAACTGACATTTGATTTATTTTCTGCAACAAAGTGCCAGCTTCGAACTTTTCTACTTATATACGAAATTCATTTACCTCTATCCTAAATGTAGACTAGTTGTGAGTTGTGAACGTCCAAGTGGAGAACACTGTACGTTTAAGTATTAGCAGGCAATTAATTCCAACACGAGGACCAAAGTGAGTAGCTAATCCGGCAACGAACTAATTGAAAGCAACTGAAAATTTTAATAAAAGAGAAGCTTCGAATCTCTTTACTTCCGTTGCACGTTAGCAACACAATGTGCTTCTGTTTCACGCTTAGTAGCTGCACCACGGGGGATAGAAGACGATGCATCAAAACGACGCGACGCGGTTAACACCGAGGTTAGCGTGTCGCTTGAATGACAATCGATACACCTATCCCGTAGACACACTGGGTAAACCTGTGCCTGCGGCTTCGAACCTCTGACACCCGGGATACATTGTTTGAGATGTTGTTAGTCTTGTTCCGATTCAGTCAGCAAAGAGTCGCGACGAACCTGGGATCGATGTAAAGCTCCGCAGAGGGATGTATATCGAGAGAGAGGATAAACAGAGCGACGCGACGTGACAGCGGATCGACGTACAGCTAGCTTTTGCCCGTCGAAAGAAACGCGAGCGAGAGAAGAAGCTAAGCTTCAAAAATTGCAAATGCAAGGTTATCCCTGTATCGGGAATTGATCCAGTTTCCACGTGAAACTTACTTTGACCGTTTCTGACCAAGCGAATTCTAAATTAGAACGTCTTGTGGTATCTGAAGATTTTTATAAACGTGGCCGAGGAAAGAGAATTTGAGTAAAGGTTCGTTTCGTTCTCTAAATATTACAACGAATATCGTTCTTCTATTTCATTGCGTCGTAATACTTAAAAATAGAGGTGTATTAGGTAAATTCTGTTCGTCTCTTCGTTAGTATAAGTAGGCTATCGGTGTTATAATAAACGTAACGCTGTTACATAAGTCGATATGAACGGTGCCATTGCAGTTTACAGTGGATAAATTATTTATTAGTCCATTAACGATCATGCGCCCGGAAAAATGTTGTAACGTCGAATCTATCGTACAAACAAATTTTCATCGCTTTGAAACATTTTGAAACAGTTTAGATGAGAAAGATCAAACAATTTTGAGATTATAACGAATACGATACATCCTTTTCTGAAATATAACTCCGAATACATCAACGTAAAAGAAGCATACGACAGAACATTCGCACCGATGGATTTTATGAATCGAATTTGCAGAAGATTTGCCTAAGAACTTACGTAGCAGGCAAATATATCTTTCGAAATACCGTCGCGTCGCGTAGAATTAATCTAATTATATATTTGTGGTAGAATGAATTGAATTTCACATTATTGTCAAAAATTCGTCGCGACAAAATGTCCCACTGTAACGTATGGCCAATTGCGCGAAGAAAGAAATTTTATAATTCACCTCGGTCATCAATGTGCGCGCGTCATTAAATATTAGACCGGTGCAGCGGTAAGAATTAAATTGAGCGTAAATGTAGAGATATCGAGTTCGAAAACGAAGTTCGCGCACGCGTCCTACGAAAGGGCAGTATATTAATCATCCGGCTAGGGACTAATGCTTTGGTTGCATCCTGAAAAATGATGGCTTTCACTGTGTGCACGTTTGTTATACGGTCGAGACGATCAGATTTAATGGTTAATATGGATTGCAAATGACATCTGTTTATCGAACAAACTGCACCGTATGAACCGAACGTTTCCCGGATATTTATGCAAACGCGTGTTTATCGGCCGCCGGATATAAAATAAATATCCCCCATAAAGTAGTCTGTAATCGACACGATTTTTACGAATGCGTTCCAGCTACCGGGAAATTCAGATCGATTTATAAAAGAAAATTTATTTTATCCAGAGACCGTACTCACCGATAAGCTACCTGCGATTCCAGTGAAAAATTAATTGCGACCGAAATACGAACGAATGCGATCAAAAGACCGTGCTGTTGTTCCATGATACTTCTCTAATTTTCTCTCCTACGTATTATTTTGACGAATCCGTTCCAGTTAAAACAACGTTTATTTATAATCACATATTGTTGATCATTATGTTGGAATTCGGGCGGAAATTAACGCCTGCGGCCGACGTTTTCTAATTTTCGCCAAATGTTGTTTTCAATCCACCCTTCCGTAGAAACAAAGAAGCGTTCTCCATCACCGTATCGTGGGTCATTCTCATTTTCGATATCAAAATCGATCGTTAATCGGTTTTCTATCTTTTTATTAGTCCGATATTCATATCGTCCGAACTGGAACTGTATTCTGAAGAACTATCATTTTTCGAATCACTGGTATCAACACTTGGACGATTAAACAAAGTATTTGCATAATATTCAGGGAAAATTTCTTCTTCGTTCGAAAATTCGCGATGCGTAGTTTTTGAAGATTTAGCAATATTGCCATTGTAATATACAAACGATCCTATCGCCACATAATACGCGGAAAACCTAACGCGACGAAAGTTGAGCGAGACAAAAATTTTGTAACGAATATTTTATCAATTTTCCGCTCCAACGACTTTGTACGATGATTACAACCGTACCTCTCACAAGTTAAAACTAATATTTCTAGAAATATAAATTCAATCAAATATTTTTATTTAAGAAATAATAATAAAAAATGTCATTGTGAGAATAGGTTTGATAATAACAATAAATATTAATACTAGTTTATTCATGGTAAATGTAAAGAATTGCAAGAAACTAAGCCGGAAATCCGGCGTGGGATACGGTATCATATTTCACGATTTAGGATACGGTATTTTATTTGTGTAACAATGATGGAATTTATTTACCGAATTTAATCTTAATTTTCCTTTTCTGTAAACGATGGACATTGTACTATAGAACAAGTTAAATTTATTTATTTTATTCTTTACAAACTAGATACGAGATAAATTTATCGCCGTAACCTGTTATAAATACTAAGCAGTTTCCACGTTAAGTAGAAATTACTATAAATATGTTTTCAACAGTGGGAAAATTGGTTAAATTCATATACGTATGTACATATATCTTTTCCACCATATTATTATAATATTATAATAATACCAGGGACTTTTATATAATGACATATTTTCACAAATATAACTACAGAAACGAAACGTATGTAAATGGCGGTTTATATTACTTATTAAATATTACAACAAGTATTATACTTTGCATATTTTACGTAGTTTTGCATGAATGCATAAAAATCCGCAGGCTAGCTACAACATGTAAACTGTAGAAAAATTGATCGCATACGAGTATACAGGAAACGAAGATGAAGCTATATTTTATTTCCTACCTTTAACATTCGCCACTAGTCTTCTAAATTAAGTAGTCCACTTCTCTTCTAATTACAATATCAAAGAATAGAACGTCTTATGTTACGTAACGTAAATTTTTAGAACTAAAACAGCCTGTACAAAACGTGTGATTTATAATTGTATGTTAACTCACGTAAAGGTAATACTTTCCAGGTCAGATAGCATGGTTAACGTAGCGAGATCTTTTTTCGTAGTGCAAACTCGTTCACGCAAAAATAAATCTCCAGCAAGACCAAGTAATCAAGCAATCCCCCGAACAGCAATTTTTAGTACATCGTTAGTTCTCCATAAGTTGTAGTTTTCTTTCGTTCCTTTCCTTTCCATACGTATAACATCGCGTACCATTAAAATCTTCGATAAACATTGGACCAAATACTTTAATCAGCAAATTGTATTTATCGTTTTATGTTCAAATCATCCTTGTATTACGGGGACAATCGGAAACAGCGAATAAAATCCCATCTGAAAACAAACGAAAACAAACTATGAGCACGTTTCCTGGTGATAAAACGATTGATTACGCATTCCAACCGATCAACGTGTTCTTCCCATCGCTCTAGAAAACTACGTCGTACATGGCAAAGAAACGGGATCGAAAAACGGAAGTTGAGATCTGGTTGATTTGCTATCTTCCACGTGACCCTCTGTTTTTCCTCGTACACTCGTACATTCATTATTTTCTCGTCAACCTGGTCGTCGACGCGACGCCACGCACGCGGCACGCGACGAACACGAGAATAGCGTCGACACACCCGCGGCGTGTCCTCCCGCTGCTCTCCTTCTCGTTCCACGCAGCGCTTCTAAATTATTTTAAACCGTTGTTCGGGCGCAATATGACGGCAGGTGGACGCTATGCTACGCTTTGCGAATCTGCCTGGCTAGTCGTGTCGGATAGAGACAAAGAAGGAAAAAAAAGAGAGAAAATAATAAAAAGACGAAAAAAATCGTCGTGCAGGTGTCGTCGACTGTCGAAAGCACGCCAGCGATATATATTTGGCTGAAGAGTCGTCCTTCAAAGATGAATCGCACAGCCGGGATTGTTCCGCATTTCGAGGCGAGCTTTCAGGAAAACAGCTGCCACGCCACGCGATTCTCCCGACAATCGACATTTCCAGAGAATATTTTTGGCGGCCTTCCGTCGCCTGTGTTTCGTGTCTCGTGTATGAGTGATTATCGCTGAAAACGATCAGTTTCCTTTTTTAAATACACGATGTTATGATTTTTCGATAGTGATTATTAAAAGAAGAACTGCCGTTCAGTCTCTTCGGGTATAAAATTACGCCCAGAATAAGAGACATGTACATAATTGTGGGATTCTGTGTTTCAAGGTAATTTCGACAAGGATTACTGGATCTTACGAATTATAAATTATGCTTGTTACACTTTTCCTACAAATTTCGATATATTATAATTCGCATTACTATATTATTAATTGGAAATACGATCAGAGTAATGCCTTAAATTTCCATTATAATTTTTATCTTCAATTTTCGCTAGTTATATTATATTGCTACGTGATACGAATACAGCATGAGAAAAATGTTGTACGAGTCCGATATAATCAATAGCATCGTCGAACATCTTCGTCAATGCCAAGTAACCATATTTTGTTTTTTACAATATATAGATTTTTGCGACTAACTATATTTATTTGGAAAGAAGAGTTCGTACGCACAAGCTTCATAAAAACAACATGTATACGATCGTAGTTTGTTTTGAAACTACTGTTTAATTTTTCGCGAAACAAAAATTCTAAAAAACAACGAACGGAGGAATCAAAGTGTAGGAACCTGAAAAAGGTAACAATGAAAGTGATTTTTGCGTATATTGTTGCAAAAGATACGGCGCTTGAATGAAAATAGAGCGAAATGTACAGGTTGTGATAAACGATGCTCGATATTACCTTGCTTTGTGGCACAAAAGAAAGAATTTCGTTTTGTTATTAAATTCAGAAAGACGTCTGAATTTCTAAGTGACATTTTTGCTAGCTCGTGTTGATTATTCCTCGTCTGTTATAACCGAGTCGAACGAATGTTTTGATTTTTTAAAACTTCGTTATATCGCTGTCGACTCCATAGTGTTTCAACTTGCATTATAAAACGATTATAGCATATTCCCTCGTTCTTTTACGGATAAATAGATACGTCTGTCGCGTTTGTGTATAAACAGTTTTTTCGCGATTCTAAGAATTTTCGCGAATTGGAAATACTCCAAAATCGAATAATCTAGTACACAAATACTGTGACATTAAATCAAATCAAATCAGAAGCAAGAAGAAAGAAGAAGAAACTCTCGATTACTCTCACGTTACCGCGTCTTGTATCATCGTTATCCATCGGAATATTTATTAAAACGCCTTTTCACGGTTTCCCACAGGAATCAAGCGCAATTACCTCGGGAATGGAAGCAAGAAAGCGTGTCGTACGTGACGTTATTGCAACAAGCGCGCGACGATTTGCTGGAGGGCTTGAAAGCGAGCTGCGAGGAAAAGTAGAAAAGAGTAAGAAGCAGCGATGGCGGCAGAGGGAAAGGGGTGGAAAACGGAGGCGGTGAAGGAAGTCGGCTCTCGCGGACCGGCAAGAGATAAGACTTGTACTTCCACGGAGTTGAACCGTAGTAAGCACGGGACTAAAAGTTCGTTCTGCTATCAGTTGCTAGGCGGAAAGTAAGGGGTTCCCGTTACTCTTACCCCTTCGGTGACTGCAACTCTGAAACGTCCAGAGACTTTACTATAAGATATTTTATTAAATCTGCGACAATGGCTCGAGTTGGCCATACTTTCGATCGCTTTATAAGATCGGATACTAAGTGCCGCCGAAATGAGAATATCCACTCCGTTTTCTTTGCGTTTCGAGAAACGCAGTGGAACGAATAAATATCCATTGGCGCTTGATTTCGAAGAGACGCGTTCGATCGAATTAATTTTCCAGCCACGCGAAAGGTGTGAAAGTCAAATTACCGTTTGGAAATGAAGTAATACTTGAAGCAAGAGATGCTACACGTATGCTGCATCAACCCAATAGATCGAAGCGAATCCGACGATGCTAGAAATTTTTCTCCGACATTTGGAATTCGCGACTATTTCTTTAAAATCTTGCGATTCTCTTGCCTAAACATCGAATGAGTTGGCTTTTCCAGCCAATCTTTTATCGAACGTAGAATATTTATACCCCAAAAATTTTAAAAAGCCATGTACGCCTTAAATGTTACGATTCAGGGTCCAGCGATATTGCGAGACTTCGAGAACAAAAAAGCCGTCAAACGCGTCTGTTATCAAGACATTGCGGTCTCTCGCTGAGTGCTGCAGTTTCTAAGAAGCAGCACACGTGGATTAAAATTACTCGTGAACGTAGTGAGCGTCTTCCATTTCGAGATTGTTTCTTTATTCTCGGCGGCTGCTGGTCTTTATGAGGAGTTTCTATCAACCCTCCTTTTTCAACGTTGTTCTGCATTCCTAAATACAATCGAATACTTTGTTAATCGTTGATTAATGGCAGATTTACTACTGTCTCCTTTAGCATTGCGTTATTTCCTAAATAAATAACAGTATTCGAATGCATTTAAATACTGTTATTTACTTTGCTTAGCTCGATTAAATTTTTGACAAGAACAAAATTCACTACCGAGAATCGCCTGAATATATCTATTACTACTACGACTAGTTGATACAACTAATTCGTAAAATTTCACTCTAACAATACTATTACTACAGTATTACTACTACAATACTATTACTACTACAATACTATTACACTACAATTACTACTACGACTAATTGATACAACTAATTCGTAAAATTTCACTCTAACAATACTATTACTACACTATTACTACTACAATACTATTACACTACAATTACTACTACGACTAATTGATACAACTAATTCGTAAAATTTCACTCTAACAATACTATTACTACACTATTACTACTACAATACTATTACACTACAATTACTACTACGACTAATTGATACAACTAATTCGTAAAATTTCACTCTAACAATACTATTACTACACTATTACTACTACAATACTATTACACTACAATTACTACTACGACTAATTGATACAACTAATTCGTAAAATTTCACTCTAACAATACTATTACTACACTATTACTACTACAATACTATTACACTACAATTACTACTACGACTAATTGATACAACTAATTCGTAAAATTTCACTCTAACAATACTATTACTACACTATTACTACTACAATACTATTACACTACAATTACTACTACGACTAATTGATACAACTAATTCGTAAAATTTCACTCTAACAATACTATTACTACACTATTACTACTACAATACTATTACACTACAATTACTACTACGACTAATTGATACAACTAATTCGTAAAATTTCACTCTAACAATACTATTACTACACTATTACTACTACAATACTATTACACTACAATTACTACTACGACTAATTGATACAACTAATTCGTAAAATTTCACTCTAACAATACTATTACTACACTATTACTACTACAATACTATTACACTACAATTACTACTACGACTAATTGATACAACTAATTCGTAAAATTTCACTCTAACAATACTATTACTACACTATTACTACTACAATACTATTACACTACAATTACTACTACGACTAATTGATACAACTAATTCGTAAAATTTCACTCTAACAATATTATTTTCTTTCTGTAAGATAGTAAACTGCCAATAGTAATTATCGTCGAGCAAAAATCACGAATAACATCGCTTATTCGCCTTCTTCCCTATGTCGCATATGCCTTTCACCGTGACTCCCACTTCAAAAGCAACATGCATCTTCGAAGCTATGAAAATGCCCTTCGTAATTTTCCAACGTCTCTATACCAGCGACGAAAGAAACGATTTTCAGCGGTGCACGTGTATCCATCTCGTCATGAATGAAATCACAGCATCGGGGTCACGTATACAATCGAACGTTTGTATCGTCGAAGAGATTACAAGCCAACGGTTCGTGTAACGTAACATGTCGAGTCTCGAGTATCGCGCATCCATGTTAATCAGTTGGCTGTCTCGAAGAGGGTGCGCGAATCCATTGTGAATGCCGATGCGATGGTAGGTAGGTTGGAAAGAGCGATTTTTAAGTAGTCCTCTCGATCGTTTCCCGTCGTCATATAGCGGCGCACCGCACGGGATGGGATTGATCGTGCGCGCGAAGGGGCGGAGAGAGACGACAAGCACGGAAGAGGAAGTCGAGGGGACGGGGTGGCTCGTTCGCTGGAGGCTCTATTCATTTGCCGGCGTTACCGCGACTGACTGCACCGCTTTTTTACGAAACTAATTGAATGCAGTCCCCCATTACGTACAATGCGCCAATTACCTGTAGAACTGTCGTCCGTCGGTCGCGAGGCCGAGTCACTGGCCCGCACGGACAATATTAAGTCCGCACCGATTTGGCAAAACAGTGGGTCCATAATGGCACTAATTAGGTGTACTCTGCCAGCCTCCAACCTACCCACCGTCTCTACCCTTCCTCTTACACGTCGCTTCGCGCTTATTCTCTCTTCGTGTCTCTACAGTTACCTCCCCAGTTTCCCCCACAGTTTCGACGTTATACACCCATTCTCATTTACCACATCCCTGCTATCTACCTACAACTCGCTGTATATCGTTCGCCTCTTCCTCCTTTTTTCTCTCCTTCTCTCTCTTTCTCCTCTTTCCCTTTCTCTCGACAAGCAACATCCCTCCATACTTCTATATCATCTACCCCATCCGCAGTAGCGGCACGCTCGCCACCATTGTGGCCACCGCGAGTCAGCCTGCTTTCGTTTGTTCGCCACTGCCGCGAATAATGGCTGCACACTTTCCTCCGTAGGATTGCAGGAACGGGACTCTCGCGTTTTCGATTCGTATTACGTACTTTTGTATGTTATGTATAATTACCGTTGACAGTTTGCTGTCGTACACAAGCGATCTCTTTTCTATGTTTTCCATATTTTGTTCCATTTTTTGAAATCGTTTTAAATCGTTGATTTCTCGTTGATCTTTGGAAATGTTGCAATCATATTGATATTTTTACTAATACGCTTTGCAGTATACGATATTTTTGCGAAAAAGAAAGCGTATTGTTTGCTAGAATTAAAATTACACAAAATTCAATTGTTAAGATTAAAATAAGATTTACACTTTGCAGGTATACCGACGTAATTCAAGTTGTCGATCGTTGACATTTTTCAAGCTGTTTCACGAGCATACGTTACGTATCGTATGAAAAGTATACGCATTATAATACACATACATTATGTATGTATACGTTCACATTCCTCGAATCTATATAAACAATGTATAAACACGTCATATAAAAGAAGAACACGTAGCAACGTTCAGAAAAATAAAGCATAAAAATATTATTTATCTAATTGAATTTTTGCGATAAAAGTCCGACGAAAATATACGCCAAACGTGATATGGCGACGAGACCGCCCGATAAATCTCAACTTAATCAAACTGGCGCGAGATTATTCTTTTAAATCTGGTTGCCCGCCAAATTACCATTGAGCAACTAGTTCGAATAGAGAGAACGAGCGAACGTACCATACGAACTATATCGTAAGTTCGATCAATTTCACAGTTTGATTAAAAGTTGTCGCCAGATTCTTTTCTCAATCAACTCGTATCGAAAACTCTAACGCGAATCATTTCCCGACTCTCACAGTTCTAAAACGATTCTATTGTTTTTGTGTAACGATCGGCACAATGCAATTCTTCGGATTGAATCTCGTGGTATCGTAAATCCTGTCACGTTCGATCGCTACGATAAGTGGGCGTGCGATTGCTTTGAATTTTATTATATTACTCACAGAATTTGTCGTTATTTTGTATTTGGAGGGGTCAATTTATGAAAATGTAGCCATATTTAAAAATTGTCTATTATGTAGAAACGGATATTTCGAAAATGTTTGACGGCAGACGATAGACCACATTCGCAACAAAATTTTAACAATTAAATCGTACGATTAGTTTTACTTTCGAATACTTTCGTACGAAACGTCGTCGAATCTTTAGCTTTCATGGATCGTCCGCATAATTTCAAGTTGGGGAATTTGTTCTATGATCGTTTAGCGCATGAATGTATCATCTTAAGTACACAGCGAAAAGCACGATGCAAGCTATTAACACAAAGATCAGTTAATTAGGATGAAGCTATGTTGGCTAGGCTGACTTATGCAACCAATTAGTAACTAATTAAACTATATATGCAGAGCCTATACAAAGGTTAACGCGCAGCAAAAGTAGTAAATTAATTTTTGAATCTTTAGAAGAGTTAAAATGATAAATAGATATGGCTGTCAGAAAAATAAAGCATGACGTTTTTAAAGGAAGGGGATGTAAATCTCGTGCGAACAAAGTTACACGTATTAGAATAATTTGTTTCAATCTCCATTTTTGTAAAATGCACTTACAGTCACAAGTGGGAATTAGTCTGTGTTTGAAAAATATTTGTATCGTTTTATCATTGGTATAAATTATATTTTCACTACTCGCTCTAAACAAGCTCCACCCTAATAATTGCGTTCCCAGGTCAATTAATTGTTGTAGTAGGGTATCAAACTTAATCACGAACATCAAATCATCTGCAATATAATTCTATTTTCACAAATCCAAAATACTCCATCTATTAAATAACATTGTTTATCGAGCAATATTATCGTCATGATATTGCTGAATAAATTACGTCTCAATTGTTTTCGTAATTACCAAAGTTATACTGATGTGTTTGCCAATATTAATTTTAACTTTTTTTGCGGTAGAAATACAATTTGTATCTACATATACATACATTATGAACTATGTACTATTTTTTTTTTTTATTAATTATCCTCTGTATTATACGTATGTTGCGTCAGATCTTAAATGTTTATTACGTCTTTAGTCAAATGTAATACACGCGATAGAGTAGATAAACGTTGTCTTTGGTTAGTTTCAGTTCTAATTTACGATGGTTTGTAAGATATAGAATGAGTTGTTCAACGATTCTACTCTCGCAACAGTAGAAATTCTCCAGCAACAAAGTTTTGCCTTCTCACTTTCCTCGTGACGGATCTCGCTCATTTTACATACATCCCTTTCCACAAGACCAGCAAATCGGATGATTCTACGTCCTGAATCGAGGCGTTCTCCCATCACCTTGATTCCACTGTTGTAAATTACTCCCAACAGACATACCCGGCATTTGTCCTTCTTCGATTTTCGATCGAACACCGGCAAATTGTTTACGACCCCCGATGTATCGTGCGCTCGAAGAACGAGAGAGAAACGCTCGTCGATCCGAGAAATATAGTATATCGACATATTGCAACCCGACACGCAACCTTTGACAACTTTATTATAATGAACAGTTGCAGGAGTAGGAAACTGTACCCATTTCGCATTGATATTCGATCGTGATCGTGTTCGAAGAACATTATGGTTTCGCATGCAAGCGGCGAGATTGAAAGTCTTACAACTCGCGATAGGCTACAGGCGATGGTCTCGATTGTCTCGAACTGCTTCGAACGTATGACGAAAGCCTTGAGTTATTCCAATCGTTGGGAACATGGGTACGGCTTGTCCTATTTTTCGATCATTTGCTACGATGTGTAACAAAAAATTGTTATTAATGGAATATTGCGTGCAGTGAACGGCATCGTGTCACAATTAGACAAAGTAACGTACAACGTAGATACGAGTGTAATATACTCCAGATACTATTTTTAGTCTCGATACTCCCTTTGTTTCACTTGGTATTCATACGTTGCGCTAACTTATTCACCGTGTACATTCTAAAAATGTAACTTTGTATAGTCGAATTTGCATTGTATGGATATTAACTTGGTTTCTTATTTTTAACATTTCAAGATACATGAATTATTTATAATTCATCATTGAATGTAAATTCCTAAGACCGTAAATGTGTAGATTTTTAAGTGAGCGAAATTTGTTGTCGCTTTATTTATAAAGAACTCTCTTTAATTATGAAGGATAGCTATCCCGAATCCGGAATTACGCGTGCACTGGTTCAAAGACCTTTGATCGTTTCCTGCTGCTCCTATTCCCAGATTACCTCTGTTCATGTGTGCGACATAATTGTCATTAATTTGACATATACAATCGGAGTATACGTACATATTACGTTACCAGAGAATGGGTGAAACCTACAGTTCCGTGTAATTGAAAATAAATTGTGGCATATGTGATGTAATAACAATTTCGGATTAAAGAAAAGGATACAAGTGGATTGACAGATCGAAGCCGCTAGATTATCGTTCAGTTTATTAATCATAAGAATTTGATTGAGAAGACGCGGGAAACGTTCGATAATTGCACAAAAATCGAGAAAAAACTGAGAGTCGAGACGTTCGACAAATATCAAAAGCCCGTGATAAGTTAACACCACCGACTCAAAGACCAAACCTTTACATTTTTAATTTCTGATCAATAAAACTTTTATCGACGTGTTTCTTATATTTTTCTGATTAAAATGACTCCAAACACGATATAATTTGAAGTACGTTTTCTTACTTAATAAATGATAATTAAATACACATCAATAAGCGAATATAATTCAAATTATACGCTGTTTGGTCTCATTTTAATCAGAAAGATCACGCGAATACGTCGGTACAAGTTCAATTTTTAAGAAGTCAAAAATAAGAAAGTTCTACTTTTGAATTGATACCTAGATACCTTGTCTCACCGATATTCGATATTAGATCGTGTTATACTACTCGCGGCGGACCGTCGAGGCTCGTGCTGCGTTTAAGCAAAACTTTCCCTCGTAGTGAGGACGACGACTGTGCAATTATGCAGAGAACCTTTTTGTACGAGCGTCGAATACTTCCTGTAATATGCTGTATAGTAATTAAGAATTTTAAGCGACCGCGATGTCAAGATGATACTGGAGCGAGTGTCGTGTGTTTCCTCACAGTCCACTTACCAAAAGGTATCGCTGCCTATTCGACAAGGTTTATTCTTCGACAATGCAACGTCGGGTTACTTGGCCATCGAAAAACTCACGCATCCTCTTAACTCTGAACAGTCCTATCATCGGCATCTCACCGACTTCGAGTCGTCGGCTATCGACGTTCCAAGCACCTTGTCGAGGTCTTTACCAAACCCTCGGCTCGGTAATAAACCATCACAAGGCTAAATACGTGCATTATGTCGTACCATCGCGAACATGTATTGCCGTTGGTGCTAACAAATACTTGGTTGTCTATATATGTCTGTGTAGACTTGTTGATCTTCCCTTTGTAAGCGAATTTCAAAGGAATATGATTTATTATTTATACGCATGCAAATTTATCCGAGACACCGCGTTTACTCAGAATGATGGAAAACGCGTAGGACAGTCTGTTCCATTCGTCCGTGTTGGCTACTCTGCAAAGAATACTCGATTATATGCGGTTTCCGCTGCGAAACTATCGATGCCCACTAACGTGTGACGTAGCGAGGGAAAGGACACTCTCGAGCGTCTTCGATATTTTTTCCTAGAAGCCTCGCGTTGTTTCCTTACACCTTTTTGGTTTTAAGTATAACGATAACAAATACAATGAAGTTTAATATTTGTCGTTTTCGGACTATGCGGATGAAATATGTTCCAGAAGAAATATTTTTAAAGACGAGATTGGTGGATTTTCAAATTTCTCATAAACGCGGAAAAATCCGGAATCTAGTCGCAAGGTTTTAAGTTCAAAGATCGTATTATTGAAATGGAAGATTCTTCGCAACGTTTAACATAGCCCAGATCTCGATTAGGTTTCTGTTACGCATAGATACCGGTATATAGAGCAGCGAGTTAGATCGCGAGTGTCATTGTCACGTATAGGGTGGTGTCATCGCATTGTAATAAGAGCCCGACGCAGAGCTTTCTGTCGTTCTGATAGAAACGATCCGAAGAAGAAGGTAAAGAATATTTTCATCGAGATCGAGAGGAAGAACGGGCGTTTTCGCAGATTTTGCCAAACGTAAAATCGGAATACGGAATATTACATCGAATATTAAACATTCCTTCTGAAAATATCCTATCTCCTTCTCCTACGGCGATCATCTTGCCACGTATGCCGACGCTCCAAATAGAATGATCTAATTTCGCTGCTCCTTTCTTTCTCGTTACTAAATTGTATTGTTCGTGGAATTGGTTAAGCGAAATTGTACTCTTTCGAAAAGTTCCTGAACGGCGTCTCAATCGGCTGATTCTCAATCGAGGAAGATCGTGCAACGAAGATTTAATTAAATAGGTAGTTACCTATAATGCTGCTTTTTATTAAACCAATTTAATTATCAAAAGGCAAGAACGCGCGTGTTTAACTTTTTATATAGATTTACATTTAACTCGTTGGTCGGCCCTTGATCAGCAATTTCCATAATTGCGAAATTACAAATCAATTTCAATCCGATCGATCTTAATTCTTGCGCATGGAAGTATATACTTTTTTTTACACATAGATCAAATCGATTCCTAAAAAGATAGAAGACCTTTGAATCAGGTAATTATTCCGTTCGATACATTGACAATGCGAATTACGAATTAACGTGTCTTGCGAGACACTTCGGAAAATGTGAAACATTTTAGACATTTGCTCGTTTTACGGATATTAAATAGAAATAAAGTTAACTAAAAAATGCGTCGTTTCTCCATTAATATGGAAAATCCATCCAAATGACATATCATGAACTTTATTTATGCTGATAATTTAAAGCAAACAGAAAATGAAATAATCAAAATCATACAATATTTCATGAGACATTCGAATATTTGCACGTTCTCGTGAATAAATATTTGCTTGATAACTTAGTGATATATTTGAGCCGTATTTGCACTTCGATATTTGCTCCATTTAATAATTTAAATATTAATGATTTCGCTTTACCTTTATCCCTTATTTAATAACACTTTCTTCCTCAGTTTCCATTTTAATATAAAATAAGAAGAAATATAAAATCACAAAGAATACAAATTATATAGCGTAAGATTTGTTGGTCGATGCCGAATTATCGCCGGTTTCGTATTTCTAATTTACTTAATTTATTAATAACTTTGAAAGTTCGATCCTGAAATCCTTGTGGAACGTTCTATTTTAATTTTATACAAAAAGAGAATATCTGTATTTGCGTCGCTCGCTTCTGCAAATATCGTAATTCCTTGATACAAACTTGCTTTAAAATCTGCTCGTCGTTCGTTTCAATCGCATTCCGAGAAATTTTGTCGTTCAAAATCTTTATCATCTTATCATCATAATCCTACGCTATCAACGCATACTGTCGATCAAAACCAATTCGTCCATTCGATATTCTACGAAAGTTTGGAAAACCTCGTCATGGATTCGGCAAAAGGTCTTTCGCCCTTTATTTCCTTCGCAGTGGCGTAGTTACTTCGTTCCAACCCCTGTTTTATGCACACACTCATCAGCCGCTCTTATTATTGCGTACTTTATTTTATTGCCAGCATTTGTCTTTGCAGTAATAATCGCAAGTTGTACTTTCGTCTCTATCCCGTTTCGTCCTAACGTCCCGTTCCTTTTTCCTTCTCCACTGACCTGCAATAGAACACACTTCATCCAATTCCTTCGCTTTCGCCATTTTAGGAGCAGAACTAAGAGCGCGGTAATGTTAACCGATAAAATAGCGGACAGTTGGTCCGGTAGAGTGATTGAAAGCGAAACGGAGGGTTAATCTTGCGGTCTGGCTACTTCGTTATGTGTCAACCGCAGTCGTTATCCCTTGCCACGGCACGTGACTTTCGCAAAACGACCTAAACGTCAATTTATATCCTTTTTTTGTGACAGCTGGAAAAATTTTTACAGCCACTTTGCCGTATTTACTGGAACTTCAGTTTATTACAAGCATTTTCATATTGCGATTTCGTTCGTATATTTGCTTCGTTAACTTTTCGCATCATTTATTGCGCTAAATTCACACTCGCTTTCTGCATTGCTTTCATTCGATTCGGTAACGTTATGAGATCTTCGTGGTTTAGTTTGGAAGGATTCTTCGCTGTCAATATATCTGCAATTATCGTTATTATACGTTTATTATTAAGAATATCAATTTTTATGACAAACGTCTATCGAAGTACGCGCCAAATATATCTGCAACATTTAAATCGTATTGATCGATCGAGAAAAAAGATCGAAACGAGCGAGATACGGTACTCAGAATTGAAATTTCATCAGTTACTCTATGAATGAACACAACAGGGCATAACACATTTGAAAAAGTATTTTCTAGTTGAATTTTATCAGTGTACGATAGACGATAAATAGGATGATATAAAAAAATGAAATTATAATAAGTACAACAGAGAAGAGTATGGCAAAGAAAGTTTAAAAAATGTAAAAAGTTAACAACCTAGAAGATACTTGATAAATTCGTTTACTATTTGTTCGCAGAATGTTTTCGTATCTGCCATCTGTATTGCACTCGCTGCAAATCGAAGTTTAATGGAAAACGAAATTACACGCGAGACCAAACATGATTAATACCCATAAACGTATACAAGCACGTAACAAGGTACGTATTAAGCTTCATCATCGAAATAAGGTCAGATCGATTTTCCAAGTAAGGCGGATTCTCGTTAAACGCTTTAATAACGTAAACGTTATGAGATATCGCGCGGATTAAGTACATTCGCCGAATGATATCCGAAGAATAATCTCTTCGTATCGACCGACACTTGCAAGCTTTCTATTTGCGAATCGAGAGAGAGGAGCAAAAGTATTTATGTAGCTCGTGACATTTGTAGGTGGTCGGTTCAAATACGCTTTGACGTCGTCCAGAGCGAGGAAGTAATTAAACCGACGCGACGATTACTGTACCGTGTGATTTATCGAGAAGGCGATTCTAATTACTATCCGGATGTTGGCGGACGAGAAAACTTCCGATTGAAGCGCAGTTCATGGGCGCGCTCCAGTCGATCAAACTTCTCGTGGCAATATTTTTAAAGGCTTCCTATTTATTTCATCAAACGAGGTGCCTCTCCCTTGATAAAATCTTCATTTCCTTGATTAAACTTATCTTCAGGTATAGATATCATTTGATAAACGTTTCTGCAGCTTCGCGATATTATTACGTCGTTTTTCCTTTGCTTTTCTACAAGTGCATTATTCAGGAAATATTTCCAAACCTTATTCTCTACGTATATACAGCTGTGCACTTACAACGAAAATAAATTGCTTATTTTAACATTGCATTATATATATGTGTGCATATATGTATATATATTACAATCTTACTTTGAAATATCTTGACATCTTTAATGGTTCATTAGAATTGTTGTTTGTTACATAGAAAAAGGCATATCTGGATAATTTCGATGACAAGTTCTCATAATTTAGTTTAATAGTAACATTTTTGTTGCTTTGCATACGTATGTCGATGCAACAAGATCTTTCAAGCAAGCTGTAACGTAATTACATTTTACTATTACGTGCATTAATTAATTTTATTACATTTTACGATACACAGGTTAATAATACTGGAGGATCCTAGTCAAACAAAAGCGAAATGAATTGATGCAGAAAGCTGTCAGTTTAAACATTTATCGTAAATAACAGTTATTTAATACAGCAGCAATTTAACACAATAGTACATTGTAACGCTGAATAATAATTTATTTATTCATAATATATTTACACGAAACAAAAGTAAAATAATGTCGATGGCGTCTGCTTATTAGTGTGAAAGTTTATTACGAAACAATTAATTAATGTTCAATTTAACAAAAAATTGTAATATATTTCATATCGTGTAAAGTATCGATACATTTATAATGTACTCAACTCATTCTCCATTCTAAAGCGTCTTTCATATTATTTTTATTGGAAAATAATAATTAAACAGAGTAACTGTTCACTGCGAATGTGTCAGATGTTTAAACTTTGTTTTATGTTGTTTGTCGTAAATCATTGAAACGATCGATGAATATGATCTTTTTACCTATCATTTTCTTATTAGTCTTTCAGTCGATATTTCTAGTAAATCGTTTTACTTTATGCGCAAACGAATATTGCGAACAAAGGAATCAAAATGTTTCTCTTAGGCTATTATTTAATTATCGATATCTCATCCGCCGTACCGATTTCGATGATTTTTTAACATGTCGTAGTGGGCATGATTCTGAACAATTTTCATCATCATCGCTCGGCCTTAGTTTCCGAGATATTTGCAAAAGACGGTCGATGCAACTACACCGAATTATATCTGTAATTAAGTTTCAATTAAATTATAATCGATTAGTAAATCGGCAGCATTCGAGTAAGTATCTTCTGTAAAATTTCCCTTTCTATTAAGAATCTTAATTTATCTATTCGAATTCACATCATCCGATATTTCAATCGCCGAAGAGTCCCGCAATCTCTCGAAAACTACGAATTTGATTCGTAATCGTTAGCTGGAACATTACGCGGAACGATTGTGCAATACGTTCATAAATTCGGATATACCGATCCTAGCCCTGTCATAACATCAGCAAGTGGATGAGCTGGAGCATGTTTAATCAGAACCGTAGGGGAAGAGGATGGGGAGGATGGGTACATTCTCGAAAATCCGCCACAGGAAGCGAGCCGGTTTCATCGTCGACATACGGTGTTTCGATCTTCGGTAAACGTACGTCCATTAGCGTGTCCCTCTTGAATAGGGTCCGTGGCTACGCGGCCACGGTACGCGACGACTTCCTGATTTGCTTTGACAGACGTGCGTGAATCAGACAAACCGGGGACACAGGGAGATACCCATGAAACGACGTGTTGGACGCCGGCCTGATTCACGGTGACCGATCAACCACGAGCACACAGGCTCGTTAATAACGCCTGTACAATCGACATCGATTGTCGATTAGGCACGCGGAGGCTTCGTTTAATCGCTAATTAACTCGAGATCCATTGGTTTTGTCGAATTCGTCGAATCGTCGGACGAACGTAGCGAGCCTGACCCACTGAGTTTCCAACAATTTTCGTTCTACGCTTTTTCCTAATGCTTTAGTTTAGAATAACAGGAATTGTACGTATAGTTCGGTTAGTGGTTCTGCCAATGTACGTCGCGTAGAATTTTTTCAAAGTTTTCGAATAGTTATTATTAGATTAGGGATGTTTGTGCGGGCTACGGGAGTCGGGAGGTTCGTCAGGCTGATTCTCGAAGATGAAATAAGACAAAAATTAAGAATAAAAAAAACTTCCTTTTTAGCTTTGTTTTTTAGTTATTGAGCATTAAAAACCGGACAAAATACACCTGCGCGCGAGCAAATCCTTACACGAACGAAGAAAGGTTAGTCTAATTATTATATTTGCTTCTTACGTATAAAAGTTACATATCCGATGATGCATTTGAAAAAAATATCGCGCGTTACTATCAAGTAAGAGCCGATACGTTAGAAATTTTATTGACTGATGTTATCCAAAGTTCACAGTTTGCGCTAAACGCTAAAGTTTTATCGATTATTCAATATCGCCAGAATGTAGATGTTTATGCCTATGTACAGAGTGTTTAATTTTACCTATAAATGATTTTTATTATGTAAGGTGTAGAATATAAACTAGAACGAAGCAATTTAGTCCCCGCAAAATATCGATTACGTATAAAAATTGTTCACGGCTGCAATAGTAACGCTGGAAACTAAACGCTGCACAATGTTCCCCGATCGTCAGCTTGAAACAACTACTCGTTCTATTTAGGACAAGTAACGAAAGCTTCATCGATAATTATATCGCGTTAAGCTCGGTTCGAGTGACATTAACGAGCTTCGCTTATTATAAGACGCGTGAGCTTGATGACGAAGAAAGGCTAAGAGGAAAAGAGCGATCTGTTCACGACCCAACACATTGCTTTTCGAGTGTCCTGTTGCGCTCTTTTTGTACCATCCAACTATTTTAATAGCGTTTGGTAGCAGCTGGTGTTCAAATTACCAACAGAGCGTCGATGTTCTCGTTAGACGCGGCTAGACATAATCCAGATTTTATCTAGGGGATTACCAAGGGTTCAGACGACACGATCGAGTTTAACCAGTTTTCGCTAGTTTCGTTGGCAGCAAGAACGGTCGCCAGTCAAGTTAAACGCTGATGATTTTTATTTTTATTTGCAAAATCGTAGGGAATGTGGAGTACGCCAGTTGAGTTTCCAAGTGGACTTTTTGATGGAGCAGATAGTGAGCTGCAGAATGTTTGGTATTCAAATTTCGCGGAATTGATTATGTGGCAGAGTGAGAGTTCATGGTTAGGAATTAGGAATCGATTCGGTGATTTTAATATCATCGCTTAATTTTCCTTAAGATAATATTTCGCTACATTTTATTCCTTCCAAATCATTTTAACGATATCTTTAGACTATTTAGCTAATTACAACAACTTTCATATTAAAGTCAACGTATTTTATAACAATTAAATTCTATGAGCAAAATTTTCAAAAACCTACTGTAACTATGCCAGAATTGTACAGACGCGTTGCAATTCGATTGTAAACGAAGGTATGAAATATATGAAATACCCGACGGTCGTTTACTAACGTCTTTTATAGCGTAAAAAAAAATCCATAAAATCCTAAATAGCCATAGTTCTTTCGCCCGAAAGGAGTATCACATGGGCGTTTCATCGTACACGCATCTCGAGCCAAACTACGTGATACCGATTAAATGCCGTTAATATCTTCTTCATTAACTGGCAGACTGCGAATACGATACAAAATAACAGCTCGTAACAGTAAACGGACGATATCGTATTGGAAACCTGTTGAGACGGTAGGCACGAGGCGTGCATTAATGAATTCAATAAAACGTTTCCACGGAGGAGCAAAGGGAAAAGCAAAAGAAGGAAAGAGAAGGAGGATGATCGGATAAACATGCCGCGCCTGTGAGTGCTGTCGATAACTAATAACGTTTTAATTTCCCTGGCCGATTCAGCGAATTTTGCGGACGGAATTCTCGTCGCGTTATCGAATCAAGAAATCGCGAAATGAAATTCAACGGCGCGGCAGAGATTCGACGGTGTAACGAATCGATTGCACCGACGCCAATTAAACGGCCGCTCCGTTCAGCTGTCAGGAAAGGAACGCGGCAGTTATTTAAACGGCCACGGAGAAATTACGAGACGCGAACGTTCGATTTTCAACGATGGATTTACGGTGATTGTTCGGCAACATCAAAAGAAACGTAAATCTGTTTGTGGTTGTATACGTGCAGCATAGTTGCGTGCATCGCGATCCACCTTCACGGTTTTTAGCGATCGGGACGAACACTCTATCCGCCCACTGTCGACGATACAGCAATTAGTAGTACACCCTCGTTCACAAGTATCCTACGAACTTACGATATTCCATCTAAATTATTGGCCAAACGATTCGAGAATACGGTAACAATATATTTCTCTCAAAATTTGTTAAATATTGCTCATCGTAGTATAAACACATTGGAGGCATCAAAATCTTTGGCTCGCATAAGAGTCGATCGGTGTACTAGCTATCTTTAAAAGAATCTAATAAGTTACTAAGATTGAAACGTTAAACGTGTCATTTGCTTCTTAATCTAAGATCCTTGGTAATTTAAAATTGAGACCAATCTATGGTATAACAATGCTTTATACATACATAAGGTATAATCTAAAATGTCGTGTGATACATGGTATAATAATTCTTTTCATACTTCCCCACAATTTTCTCGAGTGTACCACATTCTTCGTATTCAAGTATCCTAATACTTCTGAACGAGAGTGTACGTTACTATGTTCCTCTTTGTCATTCTCGCTCTTTGTCTCGTTCCCATGACGAGAGTATCGCTGGTGAAGCAAGCGGCAAAACAGCCACACCACTGTCGGTTGGACGAGAACGAGCGAAGAGGGTTGTAAGGATGGCCGCGCGAGCGAAAACTATGCTCGTACATCATCGGAGGCTACATGGGTCAAGAGTGACTTACTGGCTGTTCTAGCTCTCGCGGAACAATGCCGGTAAGAGAGTACTCGTAATCTTAAAAATCCACAATATTTTCAACTGCCGCCGTACCTCGTCTTAAAAATTTCCACATATTTTAATATTGCTACACGCGGCCGACTACAAAACAGCAAAACGAGGTAAAATTTAAGGTGGAAAAGACGTTCCGTTCCGTAGCGATAAAATTGCATCGTTTCTAGCATTTAAGATATATTTAGGATGTTATCTAACATTTGTAACATTGCAGGATTAACGAGATTATTTCACGGTTTTAATTTATGTTATACGTTGAATTAGAGTTGCATCAGTTTCATTCTCAAAAAGCGAAATTACGATTTCGATAAGTATCTTTTGGATTTTGCACGAAGACTATAGAACGAGAGAAAGAACATGATGAATTATAGTTCTCATTTCTCACGGGAGAACAGTTGTCACTCAAAATTCGGTACATCGTCGATTGATTAAATACTATGCGATATTGTTTCTTTACGTGGTTTTAGAACTATATATGAAACTATTGTTTCACCTTTTTTTATAAATTAAAACAATAGAAATATCGGAAGGTATTGCAAATATTTTACAAGAAAGGAATCATTGGAATATTAAAAAAATGCGAAAATTTGTAAGATTCGTACGAAGAATTACCAACTGCTGGTTGTAATTATTCAGGTCAACTATGAACAAAAGTTCATAAAAAATATGAATTTTCTATACCTATTTTTCGCCATACGATATTCCGAAGGAAATTCCCAATTGCGCGTTAATTCTCTCGTCGATCGAATACAATCATTTACAATGGATCACGATAGGGAGAGGGGGGTACAATTACAGTACTTCGCAATATCTGCGTGATTTTAATTATAACATTAATAGCAACGGATGTCATGAATATATTAATATTTCTCGTTAATCGTGCTAGCGTATGTTGAGATCAGATTTCCCCGAGATTCGTATACAATTACAAAATCTATGAGTTCACGCACGCTCGCGTCCAGATTGTATGTTTAATCAGCGTAATGTGAACCGATCTGTATTTTATGCGGAAAAATGGTGTCGCTACATACACGGGACGAGAAACGCACGATGAAATTAATAACAGCTATGGGATACCCTACATCAAACGAGATATATACAAAGTTAAATAACAGCGAGTGCTGAAATGTGAATACAACTTGGTCTCTGATTTACAGATTAAAAATTCATACGTTGTAAATGCTTTCCCTATCTATCAAATTGTAATGAATCTTTGTGGGTTGTAAAATATTTACCTCCTTTGAACAAAGAGTAGAATTTAATGGAAATTCTGAAGCTTCTGACAGTGTTTATCGTCGTTAAAAAATTGGATATAACGCTTCGTTATAACCAATCGATCAGTATGCTAATATTTGTTATTTCAGGACAGATATATTGCTCGTATTTAGCGTAGTTTTACAAAAAAGAATCATTTCATCTTTCGAGATTACGAGTTTCGTATCACAATGTGTATGAAAGAAGCGCGATGTTCGACGAACGATATTATCTAAATTATAATTGTATTATGTTAACGCAATTTAAGATATCACGTACATTAGACTAATTTGTTTGCAAACATTGTTCGAAAGTAACAACTTTAACTTAATTTTATTCCAATACAGCTTACATCTCGAATACGAAAATAAAATTATGCGGTAAAATCGTAGCAAGAAAAATATCGAATTTCTAGGGAAAAAATGTTCCTAGTCGGGTCAACGACTTCATCAGAAGAGGAACTTTACTCAGAACGGGAGGCAGTGTAGCCAAGATGTACCACAGAGTCAATACAATTTCCTTGAGGAAATACTTGAAAAAATCAGCAGCGGTGAACTACACTGAAATTCTGGGCCACACTTTCCAAACTTTATCAATGATATTGATGCAACTGTATCGCAAATTGCATCTGCAGCCACGGCCATGACGCACAAGCATCGATAAAATAGAAATACTTTCTTCGAAGGAGACTTTGCGAATAGAATATCTGCTTTTGAGAATTTCAAAATTCTGAACTGCCGCCAAGTTTCGATAACGACGCTGGTAATGGATGTATAATCGGCAGAATATTCGAATCACAAGAAAAACCGATAATTCGATGAATCGCAACGAATGGTCCTCGGAAATTTGTCGATTTTGATAATATCGTTTCACATTGCAGACAACATCTATGTAATTTAGATAAATATATGAATTCCGTGTTACGATCTTCTAGACTCACAAAGGATATAACCTAACAAACACGAAGATGGTACTCCGCTGGGGGTAGCCACCCACATGTTATATTATCATATCACTAAGCTATAATATTTTACCAAATGTCCTACTGGACAAATTGTAAAATTTAAATAAATAAATAAAAAAAAGATCACAGGAGAACATGATAAGTTATTTACCGACGTATATGTAGAAAAACATCCATCGTATTAACAAACGTTCTTACACATTTACATACCTACATAAATACATAGCTATGTTTTTAGCTTGTTTCTTGAATCGCTCGTTGCGTAACGTTGTTCTTTAGAAACAACGCTACGGCGAATGTTACGGTGCTTGAAAACGCACAGTTACGCCTCTTCCTCGGAAATTAATGCGTCTGCAGAGCGTAAGTGAGCTGTAACATAGCGTTACGAAGTAGGTATTGCCAATACAAAGCACATTCGGTGCAATTACCAAATTTCAACGCGAATCTGTCACGAAAATAGAACGATGTTCTAGTCTGCAGTAAAACCGACGTTTTTTTACGCCTATACGAGTGTGTAGTATTATTACACTAGGTATGTAAGTACAGTAAATACGTATAGATTCATATTAGATACATTCGAATTCTACTGTCACGAGATCCGTCTCTTCCTTTTTATTCATCTCCTTTCATTAATATCTCTGCGTCTTAGACCTCGTTTGCCACGATACCAGCGAAGGTTCGAAGTACGAGTGTTTCGACAAAATAATCTATCCTACTGTGAAATTAAACAGAATTGATATCCCGATACATCTATTCTTTTAACACTAGAACCATCGATAGTTAACACGGAGCTATTTCTACCAAAACCAGTGAAAATGACTGGTCCTTAAAAAGTACGTAATAATAGAATATTTTTATATTTATTGATTTATTACTTTCTTACAGAAGGAATTCCATGTTATGTGGTACATTTTTGGTATTGTTAATCCATCTGGGACCATCATCCCTAAACGAGGCTTGACAAATTTATAAAATTCTAGAACCAGTCATTCTGACTGCTGTGGTATTTCTAGCGTTAATTGCTTCTTTCCGCTCATTTATGTTTCCGCTTTTGCCGTGCGATCGTACAACGGGAAAAAGTCTCGTTTTAATTTTCAATAAATCGTCCGGAGAACGGTATCTCCGTGAACGAGTTCGTGAAACTGCGGAAGAAGATGCAAAAAGATAGGAGAAATTGGGGGCGGTGGTAAGAATTAGAGAAATTCGCGAGCGGAAGTTCGGAGGCGTTTTGTCATTCGGGATATTAAGAAGCGGGTGGCGTTATTTTCCAAACCGGTCGAGAAGCAGGTCGAAGGAAAAAATGTTCAAGTTCCGCGAACGTAAGAGCAAGGCGATACAATGGATGGTAAAGAGAACGGCGAGGAAAAAAGAGAAGAGACGAAGAAGCACGGTTCCGCATTAAGGTTGGCCGGAGCTACAGCCAGCAGCTAGTCGTGGCCACGATTGTCTTAAATTTAAATAATCACGAGAAAATGTTAATGCTCTCCCCTACGCGTCGCAATTCAATGATAAAACAAAAGAAGAAACGCGGTGCAACCCAGTTGGAGTATTCGCTCGAAATGGGCGGGACAAAGCGAAGGGAGCAAGGATCTGGTTAGAAAGGATAAGGTGAATAGTTAAGAACTAGCAGGGGCACTGTATGGAGGATGTTCGTTGTGACAATCGGTAGAAATTTTAAGATCCTTCTGATAATCTGATAACAAAATATTTCGAACAAAAGTTATCTGTTATCTACTGCTCTCTTTGGTTAGAATATCCTATCCAGCATGTTTCTCAGTTTTCAAGATACGTTGAAATATTTGAAGTTTCGAATGTTCTTTATCTCTTAAAGAACGAAGAAGAATAGAAATGATGCAAAGAAAAGGAGAAAAGAACTTCGGTTCTCTTCAGTTTCAGAAATGGTAAATATGACGGATCGTATAATGATAGTTTGCCTTCGCTTTTTACATTGATACCATATGATTTTTTATTCGGCATTTATCCAGACATTTATCCACTAAATTCTGTACATTTAAATTTCCCATAAATGTACGATCCACGGTCTAGGAGCATGATATCGAACATGTGGCAAGTATTTACTGCTTGCGTTTAATTATCAAGTGTTGTTGGACATTTCGATGCTTGACTTTCACGCCAACGATGGAATTTATTGCATTTAGGCTGATTCTCTTGAGAAGCTATTATCGAAGAAAAGCGATCGTTTTATCCAGCATTAGAGACATCATCGACCGACTCAACGAATTCGTCTCGAATACGAAATTCGTCAGAAAACTCAATTCGTAGTATCTACATAAACGAGTAAAAACAAAGTAAGCTTGATTCTTTATCGCTCAAAAAGCCCCTTAACGTGTTTATTATTGCAATTTGTTGTTAATCGAGTACTGACTAAAGACTTTTCTACGAGACGTTCTTCCTCCACATTAGCAGAACTCTCTCTCTCTCTCTCTCTCTCTCTCTCTCTCTCTCTCTCTCTTTCTCTCTACGTGATAAGAACTTAAATTGAATTAACCGTGGGAAAGCAGAAAAATTAAAGCTAAATACGTCTGCTTAAAGGGATTGGTCGCTATTCTACTTTTGATCGCTGATCAACCAGTATCAAACATTCTGTTTCGCGGCGAATCGGAAAGTTGAATCGGAAAGTTTTTATTCCTTACGCGTCGATGATGACTTTAGAAAGAGGTGCTGCTTTGACAGAAAAGTTTCACTTGTACGAGAGCGGAACTGGAATCGAACAGGATTGTTTGAAACTCTCGTTCGTAATGGTCGTTGGAATTTGTGGACGGAGACGAATGGGTGCCACGATCGATTGTTACGTATCGTTTCGTTACTGGCAGATCAATGAGAATGGGATCGTTTAACCTGGTACAAAGATAAATTCCTCCCCTCTGTTCTATTTTGTTTTGCATTACTCCGCTTCTTTTACGATGCAGTATATAATTAAACATTATATTAGCTTAAAGTTTCTCAGCGTAAAGAAATAGATCGTGTTATCTTCTAAAAGAAGGAGGCACAAAGCATTAAAAGCGTACAATTTTAATTTATTAGATCCTTCGTGCTTATAAATGTTTAATTTATTTCCAGCTTTTAATTTCCTACGAGATTGTTAACTATGGCGCAAGTTAATTCTCAACATTTGTCGTAATACGGAAACTAATTTAAACTAACATTATCATAAAAATTACACTGGTAAATACAACGTCGTCGTAATTATTATACTATAGTACATAAAATGTTATGCACCGCAGGGTTACACGAAAAGTTTCAAATTTAAGGAGAAAAATACTGTTCAGAGAAAAATTAGCACGATATACTTTATTCGTTGTAGGGATCAGAAAGAAGATAATTCTACCAGAAACTGTAAAAAAAAAAAAAAGAGAAAAGAAAAATCCTCTTGCGATTTTACGAAAAAGCAAAATTTTCGTTCCAGGAATGCAAACAAGCTATTTTGTTATTTTCGATGATGCTTGCTTGTCCATTTTGCCGATGCAAGCTACCATTATCGAAATTATAAGGATCTATTGATCCAATTTCAGATTGCAAGGACAAACAAAGGATCATAAATTTCACGAGTACAATTGCACAGTATTCTGTGCAACTAATGTGATTGAAATTTCGATACGTTTGCGAGCGATATAAACGATCGCGTCTATAACTATCTGATAGTTCGAAACGTTTTCATCATTCCTGGAATTTGCAAAAGAGTGAATCGAAATGCGTTATCGATACAAATTGTATCGATCGATCATTTTAATCTTTTGGAGAGTAATAGAAACTAATTTTTTTCGTTCTTCGTAATTGGAAATCAGAAAACAGATTTTTTTTCTAATCCACGGAAACGCGAGAAAATGTATATTTTTTAAATAGTTTGACATATATTTAAGAGCCTAATTTTAATCTTATGCGAATGTTACTTCCAAAATTTGATTTACATCGAACGTCCATTGGTTTTATAACGTAGCGTGGAATGTGTCGTATTCTTCGATATTGTTCGATATTGTTTAATATCCTTTGATTAATTGATTTCATAACAATTAGGTATATAACTTTAATTTCACTTGAGAATGATCTTTACGCATCCCGAAACGTTACAGTGTTTCTACGAATTATTTATTCGCGGTGTAATAAAACTGCAAACGAATGTTTGCGGCTATCAAACAATTTGAAAACGAAAGAGTTAAGAAATTTTAAAAATTAGCAAATGTTCTTGCTTGTAAATAATTCCTCTTCAAAGAAGTACGTAATTTAGGAAATTTTATATATCAATAGTAGCAAATACTTTTTAAAACTGTTGTTAAAATCTCGCACTCTCAGGCACAAGAATTGAACTCTAAAAACTTTCTTCGATCGAATAAAAAGATTCGAATTTCTGTAACTGGTTTACCATTAAATTGATGTCATTTGTAATAATCTACTCAACGGTTAGGTAACATACGATTCATTCACACGAATCAGCTTCCCGTCATTTCCTGTAATAAACAGATCAAATAACGAAATATATGCATAATTCACTAATATGCAACTACTATTTAATCCTGGTTCGTTCATCGATATCTTTAGCCGAGGTCAAACGTTTTATATGATATATAATGATGTATAATGAAATCGTCGTAATTTCGGTTTGCGATCGTACATATTTAAATCGCGGGAAAATCTAGTTTTGGGCCACTAACGACGATAAAATAATAAATTCATTTTTAACGCGCTGGCTGACTGACTTCCTGAACGCGAATTAGCAATTCGGGACACTTCCAATTCTAATATATCATACTAGTCTTCGAATTCGGATTTAGTACTTCTATTGCCTGCACTGTAATTTCAATTTCTTTCGTATTTCTTAATGGTGGTAATGGTGGTTAATGGTGATAATTTCTTTCGTATCCCGAATTTTTCATTTTCATTTTCTATTTTCCAACTAATAATTCACCAAGATGCGACTTATTATCACAACGAAACAAGATCAACGCTCTTGTCATTTCTATATTAACAAGTACCATATCACGCTCTTTACACAAATAATCACCTTTATTCTACGATAATTCTTTAAATAACATCCAGAAATCGTCCAATTATCTTGCACACAGCAGCCAGCAAACTCTATTGCCATGAAATTTCGACTGATCAAACTTTCCGCCATTTGCTTAAAAGACACGAGCAATCCCATTCCCGTGGGAAAAAGAAGGCATACGCGAGGAGTAAGTACATCAAACTATCGGATCCTATTCGACCATCGGCAGAAGCCCTCTGCCATTTAATCCTCTCGAAAGAAAAGTGTATTACGCAATTACGAAACAACCGAATTCTTGCGGAAAGCAGCGCGAGTTTTCAGCTTGTTCCCCGTATCGATGAGCTGGATTCTCCGTGCATCTCATCCACTTCGCTCCAACCACATCCCCTATAATATTCGACGCCCGTTTTCGCAAGGTGCAAACAGCGGCGATGCGAGAAAAGTTTTCAACCAGGATAAACAGAGGTTTCCGCTATAGGACGAGAACCAGGCTGCCTCCATAAACGGTGACTGTGAAACTGGCGTGGAAGAAAGTAGTAGTCGAAGATATAAGGGCGTATGTTCCGACATTGTTGTCACGATACTCTAAATCGGCCCAAGTTTTATCCAAAAGGGTGAAACATCGACGCGAGTGAAACATTTTCCGCAAATTGTTCGACATCTACGGCGAATCTGCCGTACGTGGCGTTCGAATGTGAACTTTTTCGGGAAATCTGAAACCCGTGAAATTATCCATTCGCGTTTATTTGCTTTATTACTTGCGTTTTATTACTCGCGTTGCCAGGTAAACGCGGTTTCTCCGTTCTTTTTATTCTTACCGAGTAACGTTCCGTGTTGGAAATTGCTAGCAATTTATTTAATTCTAGTACAGTTCGTGGCAATTCGTTACGTGTTTAGATTAACAACATCCAGTTAGCGAAAAACGAATGAAAATCAATGACATTAACCAGAATTTAATAATCGTCTCGGAAAACTAGTTACGCAAAGTCAATTTGACGTTGCGCAGAATATTTTGTTCTTCACTTTTCTATATACAACGAGAATATTACGATCAATCGTCGTAGAATTTTTAGTAATTACGACGTTCTCTTACCACGGCACAACGTGTAACTTCAAATTAAGGTCACTTCGTTTTAATACGTATCCTTTATTAGATACAGTGTCGAACATATTGAACGTGTCGTTCGCAACAACCGAAATAACACGACAGAGCTAACCATCGACTTACGTAGATATAATAATCGACGAGTAACGACGTGTGCATGTTTCGTCCTGCCATGAAGGCTCTCCGAGGACTGTCTCGCGGTACTTGATAAGGTCGGGTAGATGTGCACGTGCATGGTGCTAGTGAATATTTCCGTTATTCCGGTACAGTATCCTTTGTTCGCTGAATCCGTTGTGTAGATCCAATGTACATACAACGTGCTTTTAGTCTTTAGAAGGCGATATGATCTGTTCAGAAGCTACGTAATTAGAGGATTGAAACGAAATTTCGATTGAAAAATCGATCGAAACGAACGAAGGATTGATTTTTCTTCTTTCACTGCGCAGATATTTTTAATCCTACGAACAGCTTCGTTGGTTACGTAGCACGCGGCGTTGCTGATAAGTTTTAAGGTACGAGACTTACTTCTTCGACTTTCTTCCTTTTTTCCTTGGTTTGCGGAGAAGCGTGATAATTGACAGTTTCCACGAAGACGGATAATGTCCAAGACGAAGGATGATATTAAAGATGGATGCAACGAGTGCCATTCCTTTCTTTGCCAATTCGTCGATCATTTTATCACTCGTCGTGTCGTTCCCTCGAGTCTTCTTTGTATTTAGGTTTCCGTCAATCGTTGCTTTGACTTTTCGAGAGAAAGAAAGCCGATAGAGGAATTGCGATAGCTATGGAAAAGATAAAAAGGCCGTACGTAACAATAACGTTGACTCGGAGCTCTAAATTAGATGAAGCTACCGTGAAACGATTCTCATTGATCCAAATTTACTGGCCTATCCGCGAAGATCTCGAAAGTTCGGAAACTAAACGAGCTGTTTTGCGGGTATCAGTTCTTTTTTATGTCTGGCTGGAAAATTATAGCCATAACATTTCTCGATTCTTTTTAACGTTCCATAGCGAATCGATTGCTCGCGAAATACATTCGAGTTTAGTGCAATTTTACGAAAGATTATATAAAATGAAGACAAAGTTGTCGGTAAAATTAGACGATGTAAGTAGTTTGTTTTAAACGCCTGTAAATGTTTTATCTTCTTTCTTTCGATAAAAGCAGTAGTAAAAAGAATAGAATAATTTTCATAGGTATTGAATTTTTAGTTAACCATCTGCTACGTTTGTAGTAAAATTCCTTGTCGCCTTTTATTAAATTCGGTATCCTAGTGTTTTTCAAATTGAAGTTTCCAATTCCGTCTCATATCGAATGTGTTTCCAATAAATTCAACGCTCCGAAAGAAGAAAAAAAAAACAACTTATTCGATATTCCTGTCTAGCAGGTTTATTTAAAGACTTATCTTTATCGTATCGTCGCGTTTAACTTTTGTTATCTTTTATATCATTTCTTCTCTTATTTTCTACAAAAGAACCTACATGAAATAAATGACGCGTAAAATAAATCACCTGAAACTTTTAAGTGGCAACGTATACGTACAAACGTATTCTGCCATAGTTTCAAAATAAAAGTCCACAAACCATTTTTACCACCACTCGAAAATCGTGTCATCGTTCGATTTATAGAACAAGCGTTTCACGGAAAACGCCCCGTCGATGATTCCCGCTCGCCGACGAAACAAAGCAAACGGACGAGCAACGAAACACGATAAAACTTGTTTCGTTCGTTACAACGTTCCTCGGGCTGGCGTGGTCCCGCGTGTGCTCTCTAATTTGTCAGCCCTCGTCGACCTACCCCCTAAGAGCCTTTTTCGCGCAAGAATCACGCTGAACCGAAGCGGGTCGCGGCACGTGGATTCGTGAAACGTGATTCGCGTTCTCGTTCGTGCGCGTCCAGCAAAATCAAAGAGTGTATGTCGGTACCGTGACTGTAAATCAGTGGTATGGGCGCCGAGTTACGAGCAGAGGAGAAGAAACGCTGCTGCAGCACGAATGCTACCAAAGGTATTAACCCCGAAATTGAGTGGCTGTGGTCTCGTTCGCGAAACGAATGCCACCGGTTCTTCGTTTCCTCGCCTCTTCGATTCTAACGTCTTCCGAACTTTCGTTGTTAGGGGACCCACTATAGTCAAGGTACGAATGCCTCGAGAAGCTCTTTGCGATTGTAAACTGTATAGAAGACAGGAGGAGCTGGATTAGGTTAATATTGGAGAAGCCAGTTATTCATCGATAACTAATTGCTGAATTAAATATAAAAGTATGGATTTGGAAATGCACGTGCTGTTACATGCGCTACATAAGTTATACAGCGAAGAGATAAAAATTGAAAATAAAGTTAGTCGTTCATCGAGGAACTTCGATCAAATACGAAGAAGTTTGCGGATATATTGCTATGCGGCATATAAATTGCATAGGGACAACGTAGACATTGGCCAAGCTGATTATTCATCGAGTATCTTCTATGGAACATAACAATTGAAAGTTCGTGTTATATCGGTCATCAGGATGCTTATCGAAAGTAATTGTTTAAAATTTCGCGCCAAAATCGGAAACAGTCTTTCTATATTTAGTGGTTTAACAAAATCGTTGAAATATCTAACGCGCTTACTTCGTGCACCACGCTTTATAAGGTTAAAGAATTCCACGCGCCGCTACTGCAAATGCCGCTAAAATTTAGAAATTAACGACGTTGCATCCAAGTTTCATCGAGATCTCCGCGCATAAACAACCGAGTTGTCTCAACGCGAAAGAGGACGGTGAAATATTTAATCAAGTTGTTGGTAACAAAATAACAAATTCGCACGCCGAGCTTTTTGTACGATATTACACGCCTCTTCGTAAAAATACGACGAAACGATTTCATATAGCTTTTCCAAACGGCAAACGATCTTTGCGTTCGTACGTTTCTGTATGGATTTGTCGAATACGACGATTTACAAGCATCTTGTACCTCGGCCTGCACATATGAAATGAAACAACATGTAGGTAGACAGAAATAAGTTTGCTAGAGCCAAGGAAAGGATTCGTAGCCATCTAAGCGAAAAATTGTGCTTTCAGACAGTCATAAACGTGTCAGTTCGTCTCTCCGTCGGCTATATAATGTCAGATTAATGCGTTAGCAACTTACCACGAAAGAAAAGAGGGCATGCGTTGGTCCCCAGGTGCGTTTTCTCGAACGCTACATTTTCGAGCCGATCGTAAGACGTCGATCGTAATAACTCAGTGAAACCGATTTCCTTTCGCTCGGGTTATATAGAATATACAAGCTATCGTATCTTTCGACTTTGTTTCTACAGAAATTTGTATCGTTGAAATGCGACATTAAATTAAGTTTCGTTTCATTTTGTCTTTTATCTGAAATGTCTCGTTGAAGTTTGTATTTAGTATTTAACGAGCCAATATTTCTCATCAAATTTAATCGCGTCGTTAATTATCAACTGCATTAAAGAACAAGAAAATTACTATACGTTACTATACATTATCCCACGTGCTACGATATGTCTGTGGATAGCACAACATAGTCGAACGTTTATTTATTATTTACCTCTATCAGAATGTCTGTTCAAAAGTAACTTTATGATCTTATGGAAATTGTTTTTTTTATCATTAGATAGAGGACGCCTTATCAAAATTAGTAAAAATAAATTATTAATAAAAAAATAAATTAAAATTCAATATTGGAAAAAGAGAAGTATTAATACCAAATAGGTTAAAAGCTACAACGAAAGCAAAGCGATACGTTACAAAATATTAAAATTTATCGTAATGTTTTAATTTAATTCACGTTAATCAATTGCCCAATATTTTCGTATATTTCGCATTAAGTTTTTAAAATATACAATCGGTCACAGAAGTGGGTCATTTTCAATTTCTCCGAATACTTTGAATGCGTAACATTCAACGAGCGTATGTAGACATTTGTGACTGACTGTATGTAATTGGTCACGTATCCAATTGTATTTTTCAAACAGTCAGAGCCATCAAAGGCACCGGATAAAATAAAAAATATTTCTTGAAATATTAAATTTGCTGAAATTTTAAAACTACTTATATATAATTTTACGTCAATTATCCAACAGATTTAATTTAATATTTTTACGACAAACTAAAGGTTCCGAACTATTCGGCGGATATTCTTCGGAATTTCTTCTTAAGAATCTTACAACGTTTCCATACGCTCGGTTGCGTTCTATTCTACATTTTTATTTTTTCGTATCTTCATCGAAACGAAACATATTTAAGACAAACTTAACAGAGGTGAAATTACAAGAAAAATGTGGAAATTTCATGGCTCGTTTATACGTGAAATCCACCAATCGTAAAAGAATACGAACGTACTGTTACAATCACATTAAGACATTTTAATTAATTAATTACATATACGTTCTTACTTTTGGGCTTTTAACTTTTAAACTGTACTTTTAAATCGTAACTTTCGTTATGTAAAATATTAAAATATCGGAAGGCAGGAGATTTCAAAAGCTGTACGAGTTAATAAATTTTTACGGAACTTCAAATACTTGAAAAGTCACGAAATAAATTACGCATCCGCTCTTTTTATGCTACTCTGATACGGTACTCTATCGCATTGACGGTACTCCGAGAAATACAATTTTGATAAAACGTTCATGGTTGAAAGTAGAAATTCGTTACTCGAACGAAGAATTTAATTTCACGAGTTGATTCGCATACAGCGAAACGTCCAATCACATCTATATACATATTGTATATACTATTCCCTGTGCCATTGTGTATCGTAAATTCAAATAGATTTTACACGATCTCTACAACTCGACGAGAATAAGAAAGAATAAGAAACTCGACACGAGGAAGACATTTTTTGAGAAAGAAACAGAGATAGGTATCATTTGCGGCGTAAGAAAAATTTACTCCTGTTTATTTTCAATTTCATGCGATATACGATGTGACCGGTTCTCGTGTTTAACTTTAATTTCCAGTTATAAATTGGATATTTGGGTTCAAAGTGAGGCCATCCTATCTATGACCACTACTATACGTTTGAATATAGTCAATGCTACGAACACCAAAACGCTTAAAACATATTTCGCGGTCTTATCCTCCGCAAACCACTTTTTTTTTTACTATGAAACTATGAAACGCGTCTGCCGTTGAGTCATAAAAAGCCTAGCGATCATTCGACGTTATTCCGGGTATCATAATCTCCAAGCATCGATCGATCGCGACGCGTCGTCCAAATCTCAGGACAGAGATTCGCTGTAAAGTCAGTAACGAAGCAAATATAAGTATCGTTCGAATGTATCAGCCGTTTGTTATTCAAAGATTTCTTACGGCGAGATACTTCGTCACGTAGCTTTAGTTTGTCGTCAAACGATACCAATTGAGATCTAATATCGTCGACAAGCTCGTTGAAAGCGGCTGAATGCAGAATCAAATCTTTTACGATTACAATAAGCGGTTCGTTTACGAGAAAACTGTTCCCGTTAAAAGGAGGAATGGATAGAATTGAATAAAAGCTCTGATATGATCACGTTTATATTTTGTTGTTTTTTCTCCCTTTTTTTATGTACCTACACGCACGTGTGTGAGTGTAAGGTAACGATAGTTTGTAACGAGCGTAGTTTTTTATTCCAGTTACCTATCATTTGTTCCAAACTATTCCCTTAAAAGCAATTTTTTTACTATTTTGCGCATAAAACGAAATTTTTACTTTTCTGCCGCGGATATTCCAACTGAAAAATTTGAATCCTCGGTACGCGTACCGAGACATTGACGCACAAACGAAATTTTACTCTCGAGCTCCTTCGAAAAGGATTTTTAGTTCTGTTAAAAGCAACTTTCGATGTTTGACTTAACGACTGCAATGGCATGTTGTTAACGTTAAAGGATGTCCCACGTTTGTAAATGTTTTAAATAACTTATACGCTGGTTTGTGAAATGTATATTTAACGTATGTCGTATTATACGACGAAGCAATTCTCTTTAATTTATCGAAAGCAAAAATTTAGGGATTAAAACGACTCGACAAATTTCTGGTATAATTTCGTCGATCCTTTTATTTCATCATAGTCGTCGCAAAATTAATCACGTTATTCGTTTCAATGAATCCTTTCGCACGCAATATTGCCAACTTAATAAAACGAAAAGAAGTAAACGAATTATTCATTTGCGAGACCACGCGATTGAATTAAACGCGTAATTATTCCCAGCTTATTTCATCTTTCCACCAATGACAACACCTTTCATTCCTATTTCCTCATTCACGGCATCACCTTTCAATTTTTTTCGCCTCCATTCAAACTCATTACAATTCCTTTCGATTCAATGATCATTTCATTTACAGATTCACAAGTTTGTTCATTAAAATTCGTGCATACGCCGCAAAGAATTTTCTTTTCAATGCTCCTCGACAAATCTAACGACAAAAGACGTGGCATGCTTCTCGTGCCGCGTAGTAGTCGCAAAAATTCAGCTCATTATTATCGCGGCAAGCATTCTGACGCCAGTAATTATAACAATAATTCGAATAACAATGCACAATCAATTAACGTAGACGGGTGGCTCGGAGCAACGGTCCAAATGGAGGATCTTTCAGCGTCGCGTCGCGTCGCGTCGCGTCGCGTCGGTTCCGTTGTTTCTTCCTCGTTGTTCCCACGAAATACGTTTCGCGTCTTCTTTTACGCTATGTATAAGATTTGCGGTACGCCATACAAACGAAACGTTATGCAAGCGATATACATAAATGTAACGAGGTGACTCGTTTGCACGAGCACTCGCACCTCCAGCAACAAACCGAGATATTATTCAAAGTAATTACATCAGTTACGAAAGGTTCGTTATGCAATAACTACGATCAATTTGTACAATCACGCGACGAGGAAAGAGCGAGCTTTGCACCACCGAATGGGGAAAGCAGCTCTACCCTAACGAGTACGAGTTTCAATATTTGGCAAAACAGGCCGTGTGACCGCGTGGACGAGCAAGTATGGAAATGCGTAATGAGCTCGAATTGTTCTAGCAGATTTTGAAGGTGTGGATTTTGTGTCGGCAAGTTTTTTGTTGCTATCCTATACCGAATTTAAGAGAAACGACAATATCGAGAAAATAATGGTCAACGTGTATTTATTGCGGATGCTTCGTCCATCCAATATGTACAAAAATTAGGAAATTGAAATATACTTACGTATTATGTGAAAAGGGAGATATTTATTTATTTGTCTCCTTTGTGCAACTAAATATTCCGTTTAAAAATTAGTTTCTACGGATCAATTGTGAATTGATTTAAATCTTTCTGGCAAGCTTTCTGAATAAAGGCAATTGCTCGTTAAATTTATTATGTAATTCAATATTTTGCAACTTAAGAGAAGTAGAATTCTGTTTTTACCAAGATAATAAATTACAACTTACGAACAGAATGATAACGGAATATGATAAAATTATCGCACGAAAAGTTACTTAATTATCACCGCGTTACGACTCGATTCTACGGTAAAATAAAATTGTAAAATGCAGAAGTATTCTGCGACGATTCCGACACTCCTGCACGTACGAGAAAGAAACTCGAAAACAAATTGTTAAAACTTCTCCTTCTGTATCTTCTCCTGCTCCGAAACTTATCCTCGAGAGTACATTTGGATCGACATCTCTTGAAATCAGTCGGCGACTTTCTCTTAAATTTTAACGAGTTAAACGTATTTATCGTTCAAGAACAATTTTTACGTTATTTCTAAATCAAGGATTAAATTATTATTTTCTCGTAATCTATCGAATTCAGCTATCCGAATAGTTTGTACATACACTTAATTTCTTTATTTTATTTCAAACTTGTCGCTACTTCGCTGTATAGAAATATACAATTTATCGCAGAAGTGACGGATAAGAAATAAATTCGCTACAACGAGGATGCTAGAGCTTCTACTATCGCGCCGACGGACAACGACTATGTAAAACGGTATAACTTACGTATAAGTGCTTCACGTCATGCACACGCTGCTGAATTGGGGAAAACAACTGTGAGATATGTAGCAAGAAGAAGAATATCACACCAGGTATGTTCTATTTACGTAGTAACGTAAGTAACGTTAATGCATAGGATAACCCGAATAAAGAAAAGTTGAGGATATTCGTGGAATCGTATTTAAATTCTCAGATTCTCTAGAATCCATCAACTGCGGTAATTTTTGTTTAAAATTAACGTCTGAATAACGTATGTGCCTGAAATATATATTTCGTACGAAGCATAGTCTACAAATGTAATCGGAGTGTTCTATATTTAAAAGAGATACAAGAAAGCTGTTCGTTTTTCTAGAAAATAATTTTACACGTTATATTTCGTAGATTTTATTTTACGTTTAACATCGTAACTTGTATATAAGCTATAACGGTGAACGTGGCACATGTTGTGAAATACGGTTACTTACTATGACAGCTTTCCCTCCTAACCAGGCTGAAACTTCTCTTCCACTTCTGCTTTTATCGTAACATACTTCCATTGGAATTAATTTACAAACCTGCGTCAACTAAACGTTTCTTCATTTTCTCAACACGTATTAAATACTTCTAAATTATTTCATTTTTCTTTTTTAGTCACTTCGTATCATCTACGCGAATGCTACGATTAATTGCCGTTAGTATAAGTGTAGATGTAATCGACTCGTTAACGCGACATCTCTCTACCCCCTCTCTTTCTTAGCCACTTTTTTCAATTTGATATGCAAAGAGTCTCTTGTTTCAACTCCTATCTCACCTCCATGTAGGATAAATGATGTACACGTTTCTTATTTGCAATGGACGAGCAAGTAACGCGAAATTGATGCAATTTTTGGACGTTGATAATGTCGAAAAATAACTTCTTCTTTTTCATTTGAAACAATTTTACAATCAATTCTCATTGAAAATTATAAGTAAATTATTCTGGCGTGATACTATATGTATGTTTGATTCTGGCTGAATTTAACGTTTAAATACCACGAATAACTGGCCACGGAATGTAGAAAAAACGTGGAATAACAGCACCAGTGGCTCGTAGTTATACAACAGTACTTGAGTTTATTATCCGTTAATTATTCGTTCAAGGACGGTATTCCTCGTATTTTATATAATCAATGTAGGTATAATATTTTTCAACTGTTGGACATAAAGGATATAATCTAACAAACCCCCGCTGGGGGTAGCCACCCACGTGATAATCAAACAGCTAAAAAATTCTACTAAATGTCCAAATTGTACAAATTGTGAATGTGAAATATTAAATAAAAAAAACTGTTGGATGATTTAGCCAGCTGTAGCGGTATGGGTAGCAAAGGTGAGTAACCTTAGACATTTATCACAGTTCCAAAACTTTTTTCCCAGCAGTAATCCCCAAAACACGTGTTTGTCAGAAAGAAACGGGGTCGAGGGATAGTGTTTAAGCACGAGATGCCATAAACCATCCTTGTGTCACTTTTTGGACACTCTTCCTTCGCTGACCGCCTCTTCTCTCCATCCATGTTATCGTTGAGAATTTATGCCAACCAATAAGAAAAACTTTGTTATTTCCCAAGGAATCCCAGGATCGTCAAGCAGATGCTTTGATTATAGCGAGCAAATAGCACAATTTGAAGTTTTCTTAACTTTTTATACGTAACGGAATATTCCGGCAAAAAGAACGCTAATAGTCAAAACGAAAATTCAATTAGTTCCGATGAATCTTACCTCGATGATCTTATCTCGATGAAGAATAAAAAATGATCGATCGATTTTAATTTTAAACCATTCTCCTAATTTATCAACTGTACGAATATCGTACGAATATGAATTGGCTCTATACTTTGAGAAAAAATATTAATAGATAGATAGATTAGATTAGATCGGAGAATAATAAATAAAAATGAAAAAAATATACATGTGCGATATATGAGAAAAAAAAGGAACGTTGATATGGACATGGAATAAATCTCATTGTGTGGCTCGAGAAGAAGATTGAATAAGCGGTTTTATTCTGTTCTTAGTCATTAGCATGTGCACGACCATAGCGAAATTCCACGCACGTGCGATGACCAGCCATTTTCACGCGGAATGAAAAAGGGGGTCCCGTAATCTGCCGGTGAAACAAGCGGCTAAGCGCGATAACATTCTCGAGGAACGTTCCTTCTCGTAATCTCTCGCGACTAAGTAATGGATGCCAGCCTGATAAAGTCTCACTCACACCACCGTCGACTAACCAGCGACCGCATCACCCTTCCGCGAGTAGTTTCAACTTCCCGCAAGCCCAAATTATACACAGCTAAATGATGGATGACTTCCCTCGCATTCCGAACACCCTGAACCTGTTCTGTTGGCCACCGTTCGTTTCAAACACCAAAACTTCCGTTTTGACAACTATTGTTCAGGCCCCCGAAGTTACTTGCAAAAACATTTTGTTGCACGTGCGCCGAACGAGATTCGTGCTATCGTTATCGCTACGAGCTGTGATAGTTGAGGTAATTATCCGCCATGGATTATATCTGGAGAGGTATAGCGAACGTTGTATAGCGAGACATAAAGTAACTGATAAAAATAACGAGAATCAAAGAACAAATTTTATCCGATGCTTGTTTGTCAACGGACAAATGATAAAAAGAATTGATCTACCGCGATAAAGGTAGATTTGTTGAAAAATCTCGCGACCGCGTTTTCATTGTATATTTGGAAATCTTAGAATTCTATTTACAAATTCCTGCAAATAATCAACGATCGATATGTACGCATCTTCCGAGTGTCGGATAAAAAATTATAGACGACCTTTTAATTAATTGACTCAGCGAAGTCAGCAATTATGTTTACAATTATCGCGTCGCGAAGCTCACAGAAGTCGGAAATACGAATTGATAAAATTAAAACTATGATACGTATTATTGGATTAATTCGTAGACGATGTACTGGTATATCGATAACATCGTAAAGACAACCGTATGTGTACAACCTTGATAGTAGATCATTCCGTGACATTTTTTATTGCATTGCGTTTATCACATTTTTTTTTTTTTTTTTTTTTAGAAAACATTACTACGTATATTTCTTTGTAAAGGGCGAAATGTTCTATTTACATTATTCTGTATATCACACAACATGCATTCGTTTATTTTTGTACTTCACATTTTACATATCAGCGTGAATATCTGTGACGATATATGTTATTATTTGATGCGGCACTACCATCGGATTAAACAAAAGTGTTGAAACATACAGCAGTCTCATTTTCGTTACTTTCGACGACACGCTTCGTAACAGTATACATATCTACATGAAAATCTCATTATCCCGAATAACGCACAAATTTCCTTGAAACTCGTGCAATAAATGTACTTACCAGTCATTGTCAGCCAAAAATTAAACGATATATCATATATTATGCCTATTATACGAACGTCGCATCTTTAATAATATTTAATTAATATCGTAAATGTATATATATATATGTATGCGAAGGATGAGGTCTTGAAAGAGCGACCAGAAGTACATTTTACGGAATAATGAAATAACGTTTAATAAAAACATACATTACGGCGAAAATAAACATTGACCATTTAAAAGCAATTCTTTGCCTTCATCTATTCATACATTTGTACCTATATTTGTACAAATTTAACGCAGGGGTTGATGCTTAGAGGCTTTTTATCGCACGGCTCGTGGTCACCGTATTATTTCGAAGTTAACTCTGTGTGTTAACTCCTCACACTGAGCCAACCACGACATTACTTTTCACTCTTTTTCAGTTTTACCACCTAAGTCTGGGTAAAGGATGGCTCGTCTGTAAATGCGAGCAGAAAGCCGCATTTATGAGCGTGTAATTAAAATCATGTATCTCCTAGACCAGCGAAATAAAAGTACGAGATAAAAGTTGCTAAAATGCTGTGGAATAAAATTGTCGGCCTTGCCGATCGATGTAAGCTAATGTAACGCTTATGGAAAGCTAATGTAAGTATTCGATCGAAAATTAATCTCGTTCGTTACAATTTCGTTGGATATATGTACATTAATTTGAATATTTTAAAAACTTCAACACGCGGTTATTTCGTATCGTTTAACAATCATAATCCATATTCTTCTGTCAAATGTATTAAATACGTGTATAATAAAATCGAAATACCTACACAATTTTGCGATATTCTTCGTATCTTTCCTGCCTGAATATTCCTGGCTGGTTGAACAAAATGATAATTTTATTTAACGATACATTCAAGAAAGAAACCTATAACATATTGCTCGTGTTTTTATTTTCTGACTGAGAATTCAATTATCAAAAAAATTCGTATAAAGTTCGCGTTGTATCTACACGAACGTCATAAAACGTCCATACAAATAAATACAAGTAAATTACAAATAAATTATTAAAATACAAATAAATTACTTTAGATATAAAGATTAGTTAACGTCAATCGTCGATCTTAGTCGGTCAACGGGTGGTTGCCGATTTGAACACAATTCTGAAGGATATGAATCTCCGAGAAACTTGCCACGTATCTGTGGTCGAATAACTGGCAAAGGATAATTGCGACAATGGTGAAAGAACTTTGGTCCGATTTAATTGTGACGATGGTCTTCCCGACACGTCGTAATTAATCGATGAAAAAAATCGAATAGGACGAAGAACGCATAGTTGTCAACGCGTGGAACAATTATCGGACGTGAATCGAAGCGCAGTGGATTGAAGTGGCCATGAGGCAGTCCCGAAGAACGAGCATGGAAATCGGTTAACGACGACGACTACTAAACTGAAAAAGACACTTCATCGTTCTGCTCGATAAACAACGATTGGAGGTTGAAAATTCTTGCGCGCATAGACAAAACCAGTTGTAGGAGCACAGCTATACCGTGAGAAATCGTTAACGAATCCAGCGAAAATCGTCAAGGAAGAAGAAAGAAAAAGATCTTAAAAGACAGAACTACGTATTTGCTTTTCCTAAAATAATACGATTCCGTATAAAGAGAGAAAAGAAGAAGAAAAGAAAAGAGAAAGATCTTCGAACCCGGAAGGATTAAATTAGCTTTTCTTTGGCAAAGGGTAGCCACGCGTGCAATCTACTTTCCACGCAATTACCGCTCCACCGACGACGCTTAGTTCCGTACAATGTTAATGGATCATCAACGTTATCGCGCTATTTCCATTGAACGGATCCAATCACCGAAAATTATTCGGTTGTCCAGCACGCCGCTCGGTTATCATTAATCTTCCTGGGCGGCTGGAGCGGCGGAACTTGGCCGCTATTTACAATCGGCCTTTCGTCCCTCTTAGACGACGATGTCTAGAGTTCAGAGCGCCAAGTATATCTCGAACACCGATGTGAAACTGAATTAAGTCGTCGAGAACTAAATTAACGGAGCATAGAAAATCCACGGGAGCACGTACGCGCACAACCGACTATGCGTGTCGCCGTCGTTAAAACGTTCGAATTAACGCGGTTCTGGCGTTTGTGCTACAATGGAATTAATTTCCCGGGAGTTTCGGCCGCCGCTAACGAGTTTATGTTTATAGTTTACGTCGAGATCACGGCGCAGGATTCGATGACGACGATTTTCAAAGGCTGTTAGGTTCTTTTTGCTCGCGATGTACTTTGAGAACGAAGCGGTGGGTCGTCGGAAAACTAAGCCAAGTTATGCTACGCTAAATTGAACACTTTCAAAGGTTACGCTTCCTCGGCACCTTAGCGTTCCAACGTTGGCATCTTCTTCCTACATTTGTTTCGACAAGTGATCGCTCGCACGGTCCAGGTTAAAGTTTACTATTCTATAAGTTTACTATACTATAAAGTTTACTAGTAAAGTTTACTATAAGAAATATTCTATCGAATAAATACATTAGGAAGACAATTTTCATATCTCAACGAACACTACGATCAATTATCTTCCATTATTTACTTTCACCGTGATTCCGTTTATCGCGAATTAATTCGAATCGTAGCATTAATGATGAATATATATAATTAACGCTAATCGTAGGTATCTCATTATCATTGTACTCGTGATATTCGTATTCATCCATTTACCAAACGCTGTTCCAATCATAGCCGCGTGATTTTCCTTCGGTCCGCGGTGGATTCGTTCGACAACCGGTGCTTCGTATCTGGTATAATAATGGAAAATGCCGAGCAAAAGTCATTGAATTCCGAGAACCCGATCGCGAGTTCCGGCGCTTTCGATTCAGAAATATGACAACGACGGAGACGATGATGCTCGTTGCGATTACCCGCGTCGCATCGTCTGTCGATTTCTCCCTACTGAATAAAACGCTCGTCGAATTCGATCAGATTGCACGCCGCGGCGCCCTGGAATCATATTTACAGATCGCATACACGTTTACGTCGAAAACGAACGATTTATTGGGTATATACCGCGTGCCAATAAATCTGGAAGCGTCACGTGCGAAATCGTGGCTTCTTTTCGTCGTCGATCGAGAAAAACACTGAGACGTTGTACGCCTCGATATTCTTTCCACCTTATCCTTCCCTGTTTTTCCGAATGGCCGACGTTTCGAGATAAGGATGCCGAAGAAGAGCCAAAAATCGAAAGAAAGGAGAACGAAACGAAAGAGAATTACGCCGGCGTCGAAATCTCAAAGTATCCAGGCACTGGCCTACGCTTGACAAATATATTTTATCCCTTGAAACTTATCATCCAAGGAAATCATATTTTTTATCGTCATATTGTTTATCAATCATTTTTATTTTCTTAAATATAAAAGAACTAAAGTTAAACAATTATAGATTAAGCGTTTTATCGTTGTTTAACGTTGGGAAAAAATAGAAAAATGTGTGTTTTGCGAAGGTGTTTGATAATTACCGATGCCACAATGCCGCGTGCATGCCCGTGGATATGCCGACCAAGATAACGAGGTCAGTCTGTCGATCTGTAGACGACTGTTGCAGAATAAAGTTGGTAACGATAATAACGAGCTGTCTGCCTTTTTCCCCTGTCTGCCTCCATGAAACAAAATTCGTACGAGATAAAATTCCATCCATCAGATAACATCAAAAATGAAAGTTAGATCAAAAAGGTTTCATTCCAAGTATATCTTGTGTATTTCTAATAATTTAGAATAAATCCCAAGGATTCGCGAATCGGAAGATGCATTCGTTCGTAGATTTTCGATCGGCTAGTTATTCCTCACTGTCGACCTTTATTCGGCATCGAAGCACTCGCTTTCTGTAGCGATGAATAAACAGCGACACGAGTCTTCGAGACGTTTATATGTTTTATGAGATGGAACGACGCGCTACAAGTATTCCGTTAAAGTGGAAATTTCGAACGCGTGCAAAGTAGCGATTTTCCTTAAAGAATAACGCCGTAACGATTTAATAACGATAAATGAATTTCGATAAATAATTATCGTTTTCTCTGTACAACGATTAAACGTTCGATGCTTCTGCGAAATTGTCATAACGTTGTTACGATCGTATTATATTTCCTACGAAGATATAAATTCCCAACACTTGTAATCGTCTACTGATAGGCAACTATTTTATATTTATTACTGTAATATCAAAAAAAAGGGGGGTATATGCTTGGTCTGTCATATATTTAAGTTCGAATTTTCTCGAGATAGTATAAGTTGTAAATTTAAGATATAAACTAAGAATCGTAAGAGTGCCTGGGAAGAGAGAAAGAAAAAGAGAGAGAGAGTGTGTGTAAGTAAGATTGTATGCCTTGGTGACGTTAAAGCTAAATGAGTAAAGGAGTGGGAGAAGGGTGCGAGGGTTGAGGGTGAGCATTCTTTTGACCTAAGAAGACAGAAATTGCGAGCCGAGTGTGAGAATAAGACGTACGAAGATATTGTAGTCAGTGTTTGCATTGGGTATTAAAATGTTAATACCCTTGTTAAAATAAAACTAAACTTCGCTTCAAATAGAACATCCTTTCTTGTCCTCGCTCTAGGCTATTTAGATACTAGAGATACGATCGCCAACGTTACAACTTTATTAGGATTATAAATTGGTAGATTAGGATTATAAATAACGAAAGAAGAAGAAAAGAAACGCGTCCTAAAAAATGTAGCAGTTTTAACGCGAGATACGTTAAAGCTCGAACCCGATTTCCTAAATGTGTAATGGCATCTCCTATCTCCGTGCCATCTATTCTACGTAATCGGTACGTCGATCGCCGGCTTAAACGAACTTCCCCAAAAGCCATGGAAATCATGAAGCGTCGAAAAATTGGATAAGGAAGCTAGTCGGAAAGGAAGTCAAGGGTACGTGCCAATAAGCGCATTCCGGAAGAGCGGGATTCATCCGTTCACGGATTACGCCGGAACAGATTCTCCATTTCCAAGGTGGCGCGGCGCGGTGCGGCGTTGCTCGATGATACGTCGAATGGCTTTGCTGCCCCTTCCCCGTTGCCAGGCTAAATTGCGTCTGTCAAATCCGCTCTGGTAAGTCTTTCCTCGATATTACGGATTCCGTAACCGACACCAACCACGCCGAGCGATCCTCGAGGCTTCGTTCCGTTTGCTCGTTCTTACAATCAGCGTAACATTCCTTCCAGCGCTCGCTGTCAGACCTCGAATCGGGATTATTCCGGATCGGTCGCGTGTGCCAACCTCGACACGCGCATCCTCGCCCGCTTGCCGCCAGTTTTCCGCAGTCACGTGGAAAACTTTCAACGATACCATCGTCGTTCTCTCGACTCGCGACTCCTTCGAGAAAGTTTCCTTTCGAGAAAGAACACGTTATTATCCGCGGCCAGACCCGCCACCATAGCGATTCCAATCGTACCACCGTTTGTTTTGACGTTAATGGACTGCGTGGAATGAAAAATGGTCTATAAAAATTGGTCGTGTTTGCTCCACTCTTTCTTCTACCTTTTCTTCGCGTTCATGCTCGATTGGATTGTTCGAGGGCGAGCGTGTAGTGGAGTGTGTGTGTGTATGTGTGTGTATGTTCGTGTATCAATTAACACGTTCGCTTCGTACGTCTTCGTCGACAGTGGCTCGCGAGAGTATTTCAACGCTTATCAAGGAAGCTTTCGCGTATATTGCGCGTGTTGCGTTAAACACGTTGAAATTTCTTTATCGCTGTTATGTTTACGAAACATAGTTGAGAACGTATGTATAAAACGATGTCTACAAAGTAGATTCAGACTAATCTTAAAATAAATCTTACAATTTTCTGCATATCCGATACCTTTAAAAATAGCTTCGGATATTCGTTCGAATTGATCGTATTAGATACAGAATGAAAACTGCCGCATCGCTTTTCTTTTCCCCATCTTCTTCTCCGTTTCATTCTCAAGTATTGTTACTCCAATCTGATGAAAAACATCGTTCTTTTTCGCGACATCTCCATACACCCAACTGTACGAGTGCGGAGGTTCTCGTTTCATCAATCATACCTCGAGCTTTCGCGTTCAGCGTGAGCCCAGTTGAGAGATAAAAAATCATTTCAGCTTAAGGATCTCGGTTGATTGAAAGCTAGAATCGTCGCGAAACTCGCGCGCCTTGTACGCAGCCAAGTAAATATATACTATGTATGTATGTATGTATGTATGTATGTATTACGTATACTTGGTGGAAGCGATATAGCGAGGTCGTAAAGTAAAGCATTAAGTAGAATCACCGATTGATATAGCCACGGTTACAGCTGCACTAATTCCTCACGTACGTAGACACTTGTCGTAACTTTGGTAATAAATTATACCGAGCCACCATATAACAAGTCTGTCTATTCGTTCGTTACGTCTAACGTTTTAAATGGGATATTAATTCTCCGAGAGTTTGCTAATTTCCTATTGACTTTACAGATTTGCCAATTTTACGATTCATATTTTCGATTACGACAAACGTGATCGTTCGGTCGTCCGCTATTTTGTACGACAATGAGTCGTATCGTGATTTTCGTGGGTTTGCCAAGACGTTCTCCCTGGAGAAAAAAATACCGGAACGATCCTCCACTGGTATTTTTGCCCAGAGGGCGGAGGGATGAATGGAATAGAGTTTCTTAATCTCTCTTTATTGGCTGTAACTGGCTGTGACTTCCGGCCGTGCCTCGCAAGCCAAAGCCTTTTTCTTGTCTTCGATCTTCACGCTACCCCTCGTCACCCGCACCGCGCACCCTTCTTCATTTGTTACCACCCTATCAGCTTTCGTTCCACATCCGCGCCTTCGATAAGAATGATCGAACGAGATACCTACATCTTCCGAACCGATTCGACGCTTCGCCTCTTGCATTTTCCAACTTTCATTTAGTCCTTTCCGTTTAATTTGACACGTGAGATGCCAAGCGATCGCGTGACACGAGTAGATTGAACAATCGATTATACCACGGTGAGTTTTTAATTGGCTTTCTGAAAATAATCCCATCAAACGTGACTGCCGATGTAAATGTAATTTGCTTTACTCGCATGATAACGTATATTGTAAGAAAGAGTGTATTTTTTGTAAACTTGTCTATTTTTAACGTAGATATATCTTCGAGAAAACTAAACTCGATAAATTCATGTACGTGCTTGTTTCGGTAATTGCGTTTTTATCGTTTAACAAGCTTCTAATGAAATATTTTTCTTTGGACGTCGTGTAATCCTCGCAAATTTCTTAATGCAATCCTTTCAACTTCCTTCCATTATGGAAACAGACTCTATTTTATCAATTAGCGATATCGGAACTACGTGTAGTCTTTTTCCCAAGAAAACAAGAGATACGTATGAAATAAAACGCGTAATCTCAATCTCAAACCGAACAAATTTTGTGCCAGATTAAAACAAGCGGAACTTGTATATTTTATTACGAAAAATCCACGAATACCAGATCTCGTCGCCAAGAGAAAAAGAGAGAGAGAGAGAGAGAGAGAGAGAGAAAAGAAGAAAACGCTGCTAATCGAATCTCCGTATTTCCACACATTTCGAAGCTGGACGAGAAACAAGAAAAAAATACACACAATCAATAACGTGATATTTAACCGGAATCACTGGCAGATAGAAAATCGTCATTTCACTACTGTCGCGCCTCTTGCCTACGAGATGAAGAGTAACGAAACGCGTCGTCCAGCTAACTAACCGATTATCCGTCGCTATCAAATATCGAGAACTAATTGGTTTTGGGAGCGACCACCACGGCCACGGGATCGGCGCTCGTTAAGTTTATTCGGTTACGATGTATCCACCGATTGCTCGGCCGTCGATCGGGGACGCTTGCAAAATGGCCTCCGTTGACGTAACTATTTTTTTTCCCCGTTTCCCTCTATCCTCTTTTCTTCCTTTTTTTGCGTTCGTCGATTAACCTCGGCTCTATCGTCCTCGGTTGAGCAGTCTGAATTCAATCCCGATCTAATTACGAGGAAAACTGATCTCCCAGGCGTCTGGGATGCCTTTCGTCGATGGTTCGCGTTCGACGCCGTAACTACATGTAGCATTCCTCTTTCTCACAGACGAATATCCAAACTCCATTTCGTACGCTTAATGGCCACGCGAGAGTTTACTTTCCTCTATGAAATTAGCTTTCACGCCAACCATCGCATTTTCAATTTCTCAGATAATGGATACACCCACGAGAGTATGCTTAATGCAAAAGTGGAATTCGTAAAATTCTTCTAACGTTGTTTGCTTTATTAATTTACTTGCTGATACGATTATGTTATACACATAAATATCTGTATACGTACTTTTATACGATTGCTGATATGGTTGCTGCGACAGTGGCAACTGATACAGCTTGCTTTTCTATGTAATTTGATCTTTGGTCGAAAATACCGTAAATTATACAGCGAATTCTCTGTTAGTTCTATTACAGTTAAAAGAATTCTCTGTGAGGAATTTTCATTTTCTTTTTTTTTTTTTTTTTTTAATTAGCGCTCAAGTTCATTTATCGACTTTTGCTCGAAAATGTTCGATTTCCAAGTCATTCACTTCGACTGACGTAAGATGTCTGAAATATTATCAACCTACTCGAGCGCTAATCAATACGATCGAATCGAGTTTGTCATTGATCGTATAATATAGTTACAATAAGTTTCGGTATACTTATTGACTTCTACTTTCTTATACCATGATTGATTACGTGAATTTATGAAAGTTCGCGTAACAAGATGCATACGGTATCGAACAATCAATGCTACTATGTGTTATATTACAAACTGACCTTTCTAGATTGGTACAAATATAACGCAACACACATAATGCAATTGTTCCATTTTTTCTTCGACTTTTATTATCAAACTTAATATCGCGCTTTAGTATCAGTTCTTTCGGACTAAATTGATTCGTCTAAAATTCGTCTAAAATTATTCACTTTCTACGACCTACGAATATTTATTAATTATAACGTCAAACGTTTTGCGTACGTATTGCTATTCTTATAAATAAACAAAATCGGTTTTGCGTGAGAGAGAAGTAACAAAACGTCAAGATTAATTCAAAGCAGAATTTAAGCTCTTTAACATGCATGTATAAAATCATAATAAATCGATCACATCGTAAGTTCAGAAAGACTGTGTCACCGTACGATATATCGAAAGCATTCGAGTAATAAAATGAATTTAATTAATAAAAATGTACAAAATAGGTTTGAAAATATCAATAAATTTTCAATTGAAAGCTTTTATTATGTTCTTTCGGTTTCATCATGGAAATAAAATATTGACATTTTACATGGAGAAAAATGACTGTTATTACAGTAACGGTATGCAATTCGATATATATTTCACGAGAGAAGAGTATAAGTTTCAAATTTTAATTTTAACTCGCATCTTTTCTGTTGTACGACGAGTTTCCCGCAACTTGTATCCGTTAGCTCTCTCAATTTGAACGTACACGTTGCTTTCCTCGCATATAATTTCTGGACATTCTGTACATATTTACTTACACGTATACTTGCCAACATCTCTAAATTCAACATTTAGTTTGTAATTATTAGCTACTCAAAATTCAAGTATTTGTAAATCGTTCTATATTTATAGCGGTTCAAAGGTGCGAGAAATGTATTTTTATATCCTACGTCGTAGGAAAATAAATAAAAACAAACACTCGTCGTCGTAATGCAATTAGTCGAATTTAGGCAAACAGACATTTACCTACTAACACACTTACCACTGTACATTGTTGCGAGTACAGAAGATAGAAAATGCTGAAAAGTTGCAATTTTTAATTAGATTTTGTAATTACTCCGGTTTAATTAGAATGCGAAATTTCGACCCAGCAACCGATCAATTTACATTCCAAAGTGCAAAGAGAGCACGGTTCTTAACAAATAAAAACAAACGTCTGCCTTTAACAACGATTGAACCGCAGTTGCAATGTTGAACTCATCGAACCGCAGTCGATTATCGGGCGAACTCGCGGGAATTGTAACAAGCAAACAAATTACAAATATAGTTTCCACAATGCGCTCGAACGGTCAATCAATCACCGTTATCAACCGCTAAAACAACAATGTGTCGCGTGATTACGCGCATCGTTCGCAGCTGCATTCTATCTGCGATTTCTAAGTATTCAATGCGCAATTGTGTATCTCTCTGCAAACTGCAAACTGCAAACTGCAAACTGCAAACTGCAAACGTATTTCGTACAAACAAATACAGATTAGAAATGCTAGTTAGTCAATAAATTATTACACGATGCTCCCTAAAATTCGTACTTAATTACTTTTAATCATCGTACTCTCGGTATCGTTCTTTTTATTTTCAATCTCAATCACTGTCTTCTCGTCTTCGTTCGATCGCTATACCCATGTAAACTAAATGTAATGTAATAGAATTTAATAGTAGGCAAATAAATATATATATTGTATATACAGGGTGGTTGGTAACTGGTGGTACAAGCGGAAACGGGGTGATTCTAGGCGAAAAAAGAAGTCGAAAATATAGAATAAAAATTTTTCGTTCGAGGCTTTGTTTTCGAGAAAATCGACTTTGAATTTTCGCTCGGTACGGTCGCTCCGTTATAACGGTAGATCGTTGTCTCGATGGAAAAATAAAAAAAAAATTTTTTTTTAATTTTTATTCTATATTTTCGACTTCTTTTTTCGCGTAGAATCACCCCCTATCCGCTTGTACCACCAGTTACCAACCACCCTGTATAAGTAAATAAAGGACTATAACGATATAACTGTTGTGGCAAATCTGTCTTTCTATTAAGGTTTCGATTCTTTTATGATAAAAATTTTCGCCTCAATTCTTCCTATCTCGCGCTGGAGAATTATTCCAATCCATAAAGAAATAACGTCCGCAGCCTTTAAATTCTACCCGATAAAAGTAAAACGTGTTTCGATGCTTTTGAAATATAATGCGTGCGGTTTCTTTTGTAAAATGGTGAATGGGCACGCAAAAGTTTCTATTAAAGATATCTGTGTTCGACAAATTATCGATGTTGCAAACATGTATATGCAAAGTTGCATGATTTTCTATTGTACGGATTGTAAAGAGCGTTGAACAATAGGTTGCCTACTTTTACTTGTTTTCTGAATGTACAATACTTTTATGTTTATCTCTTACCGTGTATATGTACACCAATGTACGTGCCATTTTGAAACGCTTTTCAACAAGTTGGACGAAATATTCCATCGACTGTGCATTGCTTCGATTAACGTGTTCAACGTTGGGTATAAAACGCATTTTTTTACAGGAACTTTAGCATTTAATTGCATTTGATTTACGATCGTTTTCAAATTGTCATTGCCATAAATTATTACAGCGAACGAATGCACGCAACGGATTATTAACAATGGAAACCGAAGAGACGAATCCATTAAACGGTTAAGCGAAATACAAATTCCACAAGAATCGCAGTTTTCGCTAATCGTGAGCGTAAAGTATTCTCCTTCGCATACCGTAAACGTAAAACGTTAAAATTATCCCAAACGCTTGGCAATATTAAAATATAGTTTATCGTAAGTTTAAAAAATATCCTTTCAATTTCTCGTACAGTCCCGTCTGAAACTTTCGCTACAGAGTCGCCATTCGCGTGCTACGATAACGAAAACTGTTCAGAAACAAATCAGCGAAAATGTTTCAACGGAAAACTGGTGTTTCACGCACGATACGTTTCATCGACCAAATTCCAACAAAATATCACGTCGACACCAGGAATCCGCTCGCAACAATTTCTCACAGAGTTCACGGAACAACCCGTACGTATCTAGTATCTACGCTTCAATGTGTACAGAGTTATCCATGAATAATGAGTAAGAATGTACCGTTTGCGTTGGAGCACGTGTACTTACGTGAGCTTCCTACCCTCGTACATGCTCCATCCCTTCGCGCGCGCGCACACACACACCCACACACACACACACACCACTCACCTCGTATGCAAATGCGACAGATGTACGCGCGTTAAATAAGATTCGTTGCAACGATAGTATCTACAAATATTTGGCGTCAAGCGAACACGAAATCCGACGATTTAAGCTACTGTCACCGAAGCGTACGGTTTCACGCTCGTGAGCCACTGTTTGCGTTAACCGATGAAAATAAAGTAGAGCCTCGTAATGAATGACACGCGTATGCGCCGAACAAGCACTCGAAAATGTCTTATTTGTTTTGTGGACACGTTCGAAACGGTCTTCGATAAGCGTTCTTCTATCGCGTTGCGAGCTAGCAAATAATAGCGCGCAAAGATCATTGTTACACATACTTTGACGTTGTTTCACTAACGATTTCCCAACTACGAACGAGTATCGAAGAAATAGAAACTATTTTGGAAAAATCAGTGTCATTATTTTAGAGATTGTTTCCATCTTTTAATATATGTATTGCAGCACGCGAATTATCGTATTCTAATATGTATATTCGTTTCATCGAAAATGTTCAATCAACTAATTGTGATCGCAAGTATATCAAGGAACCGAACGATTGCAAATATAATACAAGCAATACGTTTGATTATCGAACGAATAAGTTAATTAATTAAACGAATTCTAAAGAGTATAAATCTCGATTATATCAATTATAATATTAGCAAACTCAGAGGCTTAAAACTTATTCATATCAAGGCAAACTATTAATAATAATCGTTTAATATTTATCGTTTCCAAGCGTTACATATTCTATAGAATTTTAACGCTATTATATTATCGAACAAATTTGACAAATCTCTTGCTCACAGCTAATTTTTAATTTCCTATTGCTGCCCAACTTAACGTCGATATAAAGTGGAAAATATATTGCTAAAATATACGATACCCTGTAAACAGTTGCAGTTAATTATGCGATAATGAGTCGATCGTGGATCGATTCGCGACATCTGTAATAATGCCTCCTATCTATGTAATTAATTTCATTCAGCTGGGACCACCAAACGAGTAGCTGTACGATCGTATTAATGGGTTCATTAATTTTCTTAATCAAACGTTCAGCTACCTATATTGTTGCCAAATTCAAGCCGCAAACCACGTGTAAGTGGAAACTGATGAACATAAATCGTTGCCGCGAAGGCGTAACGCCATCCAATTTCTACCAAATGATCTTCCTGCGATAGTAAGTATTAAACTATCAATTCCAGTGCAAATATGTAAAGCCAGCATTTAATTCGTCTTATAAAATATATTATCCGTTACACGTTGATATGATATAATTTTATATATTTGTAACACTTACGTATCGATACTGCGAAAAAACTTCCGCGTTTTAATCACCTAGATAGGATCATCCAGATAGGAACGATAGTCACGAGAGGATCGATTAAGTCGGATCAGCGAAAAAGTGGGTGATGCGACGCATCTTCCAAACGCTTCGATCGTACGATTTACAAGCCAGAGCTACGATTTCCTTTGTGATAATAATCCCGCATCCCGTAGTTTGCCCGTCCGTGTTTCTATCCGTATTTTCGAAATTGCCGCGTGTCATCCGCATCAGCGGCGGCAGGAATTTTCAGATCGCCGCACCCCGTCGCGCCATCCTAGGGCATTGTCACTCCCTTTCGTTGGACTTTCTTTATTCCGATGGAAAGTTAACTTTAATTGGGTCGACATCGATCGCTTTAATGAGAAAAGTTGTGGAATCAGTGATAGGAAGAAGCGACAAACGAAGGGAACAGGGTGTGCCTTGCATGACTATCAGGAACAGGGCAACACGCCGTAACTTGTTTTCCCTTTAGCCGAATACATTGTTCCCCGTCTTTTACAATTTTTTCGCTGTCTTTCCCTTTTTCCCGTTGTTCCAAATTTCGGAAATTTGTACAAATTGCACCAACAACGTGCAATGCGAGAAACGAAGCTCGTCGCAGTATCAGAAAGATTTTCTTCGGAAATATTCGCGGATGGTAATTCCAAGCGATGTAGCGTTCAAATTAAAAAATATCGTCTACGGCCAAGTTAAAAAGTCTGGCAGCGTTGGTTAGGAAATTGCGCGCGCGAGATATTGTCGCGAATTTATTATGAAAATTTACGCACCAAGCACGCTACTAGAGTATGCTCGCGTCTTGGCGCGTAATTGGAAGAAACAACAGCCAAGGCAGGAGCAAGAAGAACGCAGCTTGCCAAGCGCATTTTAATTGCGTAACGGCCACTTCTAATTATCGCGTCATGTTAATTTGCTACCAGAAGGACGATCGTTTCAGCGTTGTTTATACGGTGAGCCAAAGTTTCCGTGAAACAGAGGGAAATAGACAACGAGGCCGCCATTGCAACACGTAAATAGAAGCGATACAAACCACGGGAACAACAATCGTAGTTTGATCACGTGCAATTGCTGCTGACCGATATTATCTTCGATAATAGAATCGTTTGATGTAGTTGCTTTCTCGCGAAACGTAATCAAAATATTAACTCGTTGGCGGAAATGCAGCGCTACTACACGGAGAGGAAAGAAAATTTCGAATTTATTTTTCATTCGAATTTTAAAGAAGAGAATTTTTAAGAAATTTCTGAAGACAACAGATTTCTCAGGTGTGGAATTACTTTTGGCCGCTTGAAACTATTACCGAATTTGATTATTGGAAAAGTCCAAGCTCCTACAAGGAGAATCGCAATTTTCTTTTCACATTTCCGACGGCTCTGTCCGTATTCAATTTTATATTTTCTTTATTCGTTTAATTCTTTTTTTTTTGTGTGTGTGTATCTGCCTTTTCGAGGAGATGACTAACAATGTGATATAACAATTTAATTAATACTTTCAATCTAAATGCGAAAGAAAAATTATTTTCAACCGCATTAAAAAAAAAATTGGAATATAATTTCTCATTTGGTTATTAACAACAAGAGTTTCGTAGTACTATGTTATCTTATAATGTGTTCTGTGCTATAATATATACCTAATAGGTCGTAAAATATATTAAAGATACACGATATATAATATAGTTATCTACGATTTCATAGTAAGTTGTGGAAAAGATGCTGAAAAAGTAAGCCGACGCTTATTTCCTTTAACTTTGCATTCTCAAGTAAAATTCTTGATTTAATTTCTACGGAAATTGGATACGACGAAAATTAAACAACTCCAGGCGATTTGCGTTGATATTGTTCTTAACAGTACGTCGTTGCCAACCTCTGGCAAACTTGCAGAAACTAAATTAGCGAAATGAAATTGTCAAAGTTCAACTTTATTATACAGGATGATTCTGAATTACAGTGCTATGGTACTTCAAAAGATGAATCCAGATTCAAGAACAAAATAAATATCTACGATATAAATAATCGTGGCTTTACCTTTCGAAGATGGTACTAAAAACATTATCAACGAACCACCACTACGATAACATTTAAAATATTCGTATAAACGAACAAAATGAAAATAAAGATTCAATGATTCTCCCCTGCAGTCGTTGTATCGCACGGATGTCACACCTGTACCGATAATGGCAAGCAAAGTTTTCTTCGAAATGAAAATACAATTTCTATATTTACTTCGCACTTTACACTTTTGCCATAACCTTTTAATAAAGCATTTAGTGGTTTCACGGTAGATACACATGGTACGTAGATTTGCTTTTATTTGCACAACTCACTATTTGAATCGAAACACTCTGCTCAACGCTCTGTACATCTATTTATTTTCATACCGTTTGAATTATAATTGTTTACATACAGCATATTTAGATAAAGTTAATAATTCCAGAATTAAGCAGACCGAGTTTACGCTAGAAACATTTCAACAGAATTTCCTCTAAAATCACACTAAAAAGTAAAAAGAATCACGGAAATGGACAGGCATATGAGACGCAACTCGCGTCAATTGAAACGTTCGCTTTGAGCTTCTAAACGTGTTCTTTCCTAACGAAAGTTCATAAAAATATGTTAGTAACCATGCCGTGTATGTTCCGTGCGAAAGTACAGGCAGAACGAGGCGGTTAGTTGATGCACCACAGAGTGAGGAAGGTGACAACGTGAAAGAAACTCAACGAAGAAGAGGACGAAGAGGAAGAAGAAGAGGAGAGGAATGAGAAGAAGAGTAGAAAGAAGAAGAAGAAGAAGAAGAAGGGAGCGGCACGAGGGATGATAGACAAGGGAGACTTTGCCGTCTCTGTTCACGCCTCCTTTTTCTCTTTCCCGTGTAAAAAGCCGTTGCTTTCCTGGAAGAGCTTTCGTCGGATAAAGACACTTCTCTTTATGCGGTACGTGGAAAACCGTGGCGTCGCGTCGCCAAGACGTGCATCTAACGCAGCGACAACGAGTTTTCAAGAAAAAGAACCGTGCCCCTTTCGCGCGTCCCGTGTCCCTTATATAAACGTGTTTTACGAACTCGCCACTTCGTGTGTACAAGCGCAAAGGGGCCTTGGACAAAGAATACCGAGCCTGTGCGAACTTAAGACCGGATCGTTGATTCGTGAAAAGCTCGTGCCTCCTGACTTCGTAACTTATATTTGATCGAGTAATAAAATCATTCATCTTTCAGCAGCGTGTGCCTTTCGAGAAATATTATCATAAAATTGGTTAAAGTATGTTATAAGAAATATATATACGTATTTATTTATTTATGGAAAAAATGGGATATACAAGCCACTTTTTAATTAGACAGATTTTATACAAAGGTAATTCATATTAACGAATGGCTCCTATGACAAAAGAACGTGGACATATTCTTCTAAATTCACCGATCCATCGAAGCCTTTTAACCTATGTAATTATTTATTTTTACAATATCCCTTTCATCGAGGAAATAGCTACACTGGATTTTTGAAACAGAACGATATGCAAATTATTGCAGATTTAACGTAAATAGATCTTTTCGTATTCGGTTAACGAACAGATATGACCAATTAACGAAATATCACGATTAAACTACCTCTGACAGTTTCTGTTTATAAATTTTTACTTTTACTCCAAATATAAAATATTCTTATTTGTACCTATTTGTTTTCCTACCGCATGACCCATTATGTTACAATCTAATAATCCGTAACAAGACTGTACGATGTACAGGACCGTATTCCGTGCAAACTAACGAAGGGTAAATATTTGAGTGCAGTTTCAAGTTCATTTTACCATCTGGGAATGGATACCATCCGAAAGCCACACGTATGAAAATTCACTAAACTAAATGGCACGCGTATGCAGAATAAACGAAAAATTATAAGTTATAAGAATGTTTTACTCCGTTGCAGAAATGTTTTCAATTAGTATTGCAAGCTCACTGTGTATCTGTATCGATTTTACGCCTCTCGTAAAATACGTGCACGTTAAAAAGCATAAGGAAAATTTGCGAGAACGTGTCGGATGGTGGATCGCGGCTATTCTTCCACGTGCAATCACGTTTGCACCATGCGTCATAAACATTCGTAAATCAAGCAAAATTTCGAATATAACGTTTGAGCGATTTTATTCAAGAAAACGCGAAGTCGTGCACGCGGGAGATTGTAAATAACACGACTATAGCGATCGTTCGCGTTATTTTCAAATTTCCTCGTTTGCGTGGAAACTATTCTTTTTGAGAAAGGGACGAGCCACTCCATAGACGCGTGTAACTGTATCCACGCTGTTCTCAAATCGAAGACTTTCCTATTTGTACCATTTTCTTGCGAGTTTCTCGGTTAAGTGATTAATCTTAATCGTAGCGGCACGAATTAAACCTTTAATCGTAAGCGTAAATCTCCCCTGATACAGCCAGCCTCGATATTAAACGACTTTCTAAAGAAATGGAAATGGAAATCCAACTTAAAGAGCTCGAGGGACGTGGCAGCGTTAAGTAACATCTCCCTTGCGTCGCGTCGGTTACCGCGGTACAGAAACGTTGACAAGTTGAATAAGCAGGCCACAATGCAGCCATCAGCCGAGCCTCGTCCCCGTCTCTGATACGATCTTTCTATGCTCAACCCTTCTTGAAGGAACGCACGTTCGTAATTCGTCGAAGTGAAATTCATTTTTAAGGATCCATTATACCGCGATACAGACGGTTCCATTCTGGAATATTCAGGCCAGCTACCTTACCGCGGCGAGCTTTAACTTCCACGTCCATGCGAATATCGCGCGCGGAAGGAGAGATGCGTGACGCGAGGAGAGGATCGCGAGAAAAGGAGGCAGAAGCGTGTAGCGAGGGGCGCACCGCGAGTTTTCATAGCCGATCGATTTGGCCGCGAAGCAAAAGACAGCCAGCGTGCAACGCACAGCCAACGGACAGAGAGAAAACGCTATGAAATCCTGCAGATCGCGAAGCAACCGGGGCATTCCCTCTGTCCGTACCCTTCCCACGCTCTTTTCCCTTTCGTATTTTCGGTGTCCATCGTAGCGTGAAGCAGTGATACCAACCGACTAACCAACCAACCAAACGCGATCGAGGAAGGACGCCGTAACGGATAGGAAAGAGAAACGAGGAAGAGATGCTGCCAGAAATATCTTTTTTTCTCTCTCTCTCTCTCTCTCTCTTTCTCTCTCTTGTTATCCCCCTCAAACGCTTTTCTAGCTGCACCATTGCTTTCGTACATGGAACAGGTTTTTCCATTTCGATCAGTTTGCGCGCGCGTTCCTGATTGTGCAATAGGGGATTACGAGAGCGTTTCACCCTGTAACCGAGAAATTCGATTCGTGAAACTTGCGAGCTTTGCTCGAAGACGGGCGCGAGGCTCCCGATTCTTGGATCGGCCGGATCTCGTCATCGTCAAATTATGCTCCCTTCGATGATTTCGCTACTCGTACCTTTTTGCTGAATTGTAACGTCACGGTGTAGATACCTCGGCCTGACGATGCGGAGTATAGGACACGGAGAAGTATCAAAGTCGATTATCGTCAAAATAGGCAAAGTATATTTACAGTCGAATAAATGGGAATACATACACGGATATGTGTATAATGGACAGAGAGATATAATTGAAAGCGATGAAGGTAGATACGTATGTTCCCTAAAAGTTCGTAGAGAACCGATACTGTGGATCTACGTATTTTTTAAAGGTATTTTCTAAAAAAAGATAGAGATTCTAGTAAATGGAAAGGATCAGTTGCGTTTAATAGGATGATCGATGGCACGACAGAGCGGATAAACTCGAAAAAGGAGTAATTAGTTACTCGCCTTTGCTCATTCTCGCTGAGGAGATTTCGTTTCCCGACACAGACCAATTTTGGGACAGGATGTGTAAAGATCACAGTTACTCGAAGCAAACTACAGCAAAGATAGGTCTATTAATCACGATGGTTATACAGTTTGATGTAAATTCAATCGCAACTTCGATATTTCGTATACTCGATTTTATAGCATATTTTTTAACAGTTCGTTGCTCGTCGAAATAGAAAGACCCATCGGAATGACAATGATGCTTCTATGCAATTGATTTGGAATTTCTCCGAATCATTTATATTTGAAATTTTACGATCAATCGTGCGCTCTACTATATGGTTTGACGATCTAATGGCTTTAGGTAAATCTGCAAGCATCGACTACTTTGGCAGAAGTGTGTTAGGTTTGGAGAGTTCGGGAGTTTCTGAATCCAAAATTCGGGGTATCTAAACTTCGAAAATTGCAGAATTGAAAATCAGTAAATTAAAGCAGAACGTTTCACCCTTGACGAACGTTGTATCCCTTTTTGAACAGTATTTTCAGAAGTCAGAAGTTACGTCGGTCGTGTTGAAATAATATCTACTCTGGATGTATAGTGTTTGTAATAAGCTAAAAATAACTCCACTTTCCCGGCCGTCCGTTGTTTAATTATCAAAGAAACATCAAATATTAGCATTTACCTTCAAATTTAACTTAATAGAAGATACACCAAACTTTCGAATATTCGCAAATGTAAACGTCGCTGTCGTGGTATTAATCGGTCCATCGCATCGGCGGAGATGCCTCGCACACCGCACAAAGTTTCACAAATCATCGTCAACGTCCGTCAATAAAGTCGGATTTCCGGAGAGAAGCAACAAGATCACGAGCACCTCTTTCGCGAATTAAAACCACTGTGAATATTCGTTTCTAGCAAGCTTACAAATAAAGAACTCTTTCCCTCGATACGCCGGGAATGAACAAAATCCCGGATTTCCTCGATACCTTTCTACAGCACAGGGTAACCGCATCGAGCAAACGTCGAGTATCGGATGAAAGCAAGCCGAACCATTGGTCGCGTATCCGGTACGTGGTCGCGGAAGTACCGGTCGATTTTTCTGCGTGTTAACTGAAAAAGATTTGGATGAAAGTTTACGAGATACAAATCGCGAAAATGCAGCGTTCCACGACTTCCTCGTTGTCGTTTGCTATTTCTCTAATCTTTCTTCCGTTTCCCTATCTTCCATAATCTCTACTCTGCCCTTTCTTTTTTTTCTTTTTTTGTCTTTCTTCTCCCCCGCCATTGGTATTTATATTTTTTTATTTTTCGTCGTCTGTTTCCTCCATTTTATCCAGTTTTTATTTTTTCGTTATATATATATATATACTTGTTTTTTGTTTTCATTTCATAGTCATTGTCGTGTGTTGCCAACGAAAACGACCAACCCGCGCTTCGCTTTCAATTTCCCGGCTTTTAATACGGCCAGGTTTGCTGTTTTCCAACGGTTTGCTGTTACTCTGTCGCTATTGTCGTCCCAACGTTGCAGGCACGCCCGTAAATACGTGGCTTATGCTATAGCCGGAATTAATAGCTGGTGAGATACGCCAACAGTTATTACCATAATGACCGTTGCATAATTCGAATCAACCATAGAAAACGCGTCGCGGTCATCCACCGGTACCTGATGCTTTTTTCCTGTTCTCCGACCACGTTGCACGTGGTTCACGAATTCCCGGCGAAGCACGTCGATACCGGCTCAGAGATGACACCGAAACGACAACTATTCGTCGCGATGCCACGCGTCGTTGAGCAAAAGAGTCGACACGCGCGATGCGTTCAAGAGCAAGAGTGCAAACGCAGGCAAATCTTTTATATTCGTAAACGCTACGTTTCTTTCTTCATTCGATATCACAGGTAGATCGATTTTTTCGACAACCGTGACATTTGTCGAAGTGGTTACCACTTCTAAGAAAACTGGTCTTTTTAGTTTTCTCAAGCACTGAAGCCATCGACAGCGCGTAGACAAGAAACTGCGACGAAGTCAGGCCATAAACGGTAGACAGGCGACGTTGGCTTCGGAGTTTTTCAGTTATTGGGTAACACAGCTAGCGTGCAGATCTATACCAGCTCAAATTGTATTCTTACTTATTACGCTTCTATTTAAATATATTTTCTGCCTTACAATTTATCCACGAGTTTTTCTCTGCTTACACATCGAATAACCTCAACACATACGGATACGAATATTCGCTATATGTCTATTTTACAGTCGAATACGCGACATCGTGAAACAGTAACCTCGTGTCTCGTTGTACTTTTATTATTGCCAACGAGTTAATGCGAGTTGATCCGCCAAATGGCCACACGGAGTATTCGTAAAAATATTCTACGGATAAAATGTAGATTATTGTTAATATTATCGTCCTTCGTGGGGAAATATTTACGACGACCAAACTGTACTGCGATTAAAGTTTCGCGTACAATTCTCAACGAAGAGAGAACGCTTTTAAAAATCGTCTCACGGGCCGCGTGTTTCTCCTTTTGCCATCCTTCTCTGACCACGCCACGTGGTTATCGAACCGTTGCGATGTCACGGCCAACGAACCGATGGTAATTAAAACGTATACGGTTAATTACGAAGCGATACGCAATTTAAATGTTCCTCGCTGCTTTTTCCATGCGATTCGAAAATCGACGATCGCCAGATCGTACACGGAAATCGATTGCCAATATCCTTCGCTCGATTGAACGATAACACTGGGTCGTCGAAAAAATTCGAAGAAAAATTGAAACAGAAAGTAATTCCTCGCTTTTAGAAATAAATATCTTTCCTTCGAATATCGCAAAGAAAATATTATCTAAATCTCTGAATACATCGATTTTCCAGAAAATAAAATGTATTCCTCAAAATCTAAGTTTTACATTTCCATGCAACTATTTCTTTCTGTAACGAATCGCGTGAAATGTCTCGATTGATTTATCTCTTCCGTAACACGTAGCTCATAAACCGTAGGGAGCTAGTTGTTCAAATATGTATGTATATCATACGGATATCACGCTGCGGTTGGATCTATTCTCGAGCATTGCCTTTTCTTAAACCGGCTGATTCGAAGTTGTACGGATATTCCGCGCGTCTCGTTGTATACGACAATTTATATGCCAAGTCAACGTTTCTTCCTATTTTCAGAAATTATGTTTTTTCATTCGTTTATAGCTTTAAGCGTTTATATCTTTGCACATTTATACGCTTTTACGCGTCTACGTTTATAAGCCTAAGAAATTCTGACTTTCCTTTAACACCAATAACTTTATGAAGCCATTAAACACTCGTTCCGTTGTCGGCAGTTGCCTGTCACGATCAGACACTCAAAACTTCCTGCAGACTTAATTCTCAACTTAGAAACATTTCGCATCGAACACATTCAGTTTATATACAGTCCACTTCAAAATAAATATCGCAGTTCTTCACACTAATGAGCGATTCTTGTCAGTCATTTATTTTACTGGCAAATACTCTTTGTCGTTCCATTATTTTTCTGGCAAATAATCTTTTTCAGTTTATGGTTGCAGTGGCAAGTAGTCTTCGTTGCCACATTCTTTCGAGCCCGTTCAGTCTCGAACAAAAATTAAACAGCATTTTCAGCAACAGAGTAAACATTTTCGAGATTATAGCGTCTAACGGTATTGTATTTCCACGAAAGAGACGGAGATAATAATTGAAAATAAAAGGCACGACAAAGCTTCTTCTTCTGCTGTTTTAAATAAAATCAAAATAGTTAGGTAACTACTGTTAACAGTTAGAAGCCGATCTTCCCACGTAATGTAAACAAATTGGAAAACAAGAACGAGAGGAAAATGGAAGGGCCGGTGTTGGTCTGCCAATTATGGCATAATAAATAAATGTAAAGTTATGGGTCGAGTAATTAGTTGGATAGAAGTTAAAGCGAGTTGGTGCGATCGAGGCTTCTCGTCAAGGCATCGTGCCAGGCCGCGATAGAGTTCGTCTTATACCACAGTATATATTAATTACGACCTTCTGTTCGCATTATGCTTGAAAATCAAAAGATTCGCGCGGAAGGGCGCGAGTTTCCACCGGTGATGAAAATTTCGATATGTTGTCGGAGCATTGGGAAACTGGGGCGAAATCAAAGCTACGTAGTTTCAACGTTAGATACGATGTGTTACACAGAAACTGAAAGGAGATATTATGCAAGTTTGCACGTTTATTCCGTCCGTTGTTCTAATTAGCGCGATGCTGCGTACGTGATATTCGTCAATTTTGATAATTATTATCTGCATTAATAATTAAATTTAATCGTGAACGATATTTGCGGTTGAAAGAATTTTTAATCATAAAGATTTGAGCTCCTGAATATACATGAGAAAATTATTTTTCGCTGTATTTATTTAAACATATATATTGCAAGGAGCGACAAAAGGCAAAAGCACATTTTTTTCGATGGAACTGCATTTTTTACGCATGTCGATTTTTCAGAACGTTCTACGTAAAAAGGTATTGGAGTACAATGTTTAAAAAATGAATAATCGCAAAAGCGAGGCAGTGGAAAAAGAGAACCAACACTGGCCGTGAAACAATGTAAAATCCAATGAAAATGAATTATCGCGTGAAATTATCGATGTTTAAGTAACTTGGCGAATGTTCTTAAAGTTTCGTTCCACTGCTGTTCTCTCGTATCCGACGAAAACGTCGGAGAAACCAATCGGTGAAAGGTGAAGCCCAGAGCAACTGCTTCTTAGCTGGCAGTTTCATAGAACTTGCTTCGTGACAAGGGGTCAAGCCATGGACTACGTCGACGAGGCTCTAAGTTTAACAATAAGTTGTTTAAGTGGCAAATTGGCCGAAACGCCACCACTTACCGTATCGAATTACCCTGGCTCGATGACAAGGGCCAGTGTTGTTCTTCTTGCTAGAAGCGTCAGGCTGCATCGCGTTGTTTCTCCACTTTCGTGATCGTTGCTGCAGCCTCTGCAGTCACGTCCTCGTATTTACGAGTTTTACCGGAATTTCTCTCATCTCACGGCAGCAGAGGTTAGCCCATAGCGACAGTGAACTGGGTTCGATGCAACGAGCAACTGACCGTGAATACGTCGCTTGGTGACGCCCAAGTCGTGCGAAAACTGGCAGCTCGTGTTCCGCGCGTTTAATACACCTGCTGTCATTAATGCGCCATGATCAAAGGATCAGCTCGACATTAATACATCATTATATTATACGTTATATACTCATCCTATGATCGATATTTATTTTTATAAATTTAATCTACGTAATTTTTATAAATGTAATCTACGTACACCAATCTTCGAATTAAGAGTGCCATTCTTTTTACATACTCGTACATTTCATTTTACTCGAACCTCTCTTTTATACGCGTGTTTTTTATTCAATATGAATGCTTTTTGTCCAAAACACGTGCTACATACACGCGTTCAATTTTCTCTCGAAACCATGTACAGAACATGGTACAGAAAGTAATGAAACGCTACGTAGAAAGCGTGCGCGCAAATTAATTTGCCCAGCCGGAGTCTAAGAATCTTTGAGAAACGCGGTTTTTCTCTTGCCTCTTGACGTTGGAACGCATCGAATACGAATCGCGGTTAGGCAACGAATGCCAGGAATTAAACGTTAAACATTCTGTCACTCTTAATCATGTCGAAGTTTTCGAAGATCCTAAAGATCTCAAATCTGAAAAGTTTTTGCTCATTTTGCTCAATTTCCAGTCGATTCTCATCATCCGCGTAAGACACTTTTCGGTATTATACGCGTAGCAGGGGAAAATAACACAACGTAATTGTAAATCAACAATTTAGTCTTCCGATCTTCGTATTGTAATTTCTGCTAATACACGTAGAAGCAAATTCTTAGCTCGTGAATTCTGATACGTTTTAGCTGCGATTGTTTAATTAATATACATTACGTACGAACAGGGTAAATTTTCTTGAATCATAACTTTGATAAATACGTAGAACAAAGATATCGACCTTATGGACGATATACAGCATATTTTTAAAAGAGATAGAAAGATATAATTTCGAGCTGATATCGTCGACTGAAAATTCGACATTCGAGATCCTCGGCTTTTCAATAGTCTCTACCAATTATGGCGAACCAAGCTTCTACCAAATTATTTCTACCAAATATTTCTACCAAAATATCAGTTCGTACTAATTATAAGTTTCGGCACTCGAAACATGTAAACTTCAACTCGCAGCTAATTTTATGGCTACGTTATATCATTTCCACCTACAATACATCGGAGCAAGCCGAATTTCCCTTGTAACTCGCAGATGCGTATTTAATGTTACACAGAAGTTCGTCCCCCTCCGGTTCTCCATTACTTTCACTGCGTCCAGCCTTGGGAAGAGACTCGGTTCTGTAATTTCACCCTTCGCTACCAACTCATTTCCATCGTCTATCGCCACCCTTCTGCTGTTGTTTCGTTACGCCACGCTCTTTCTTCCTATTTTTCTCCTGCCACTCCAGCAAGATTGTACCAAAATATTTAAGCGTTGGAACATACACTGTCTACGCTTTATTTCAACCAACACTGGATGATTTCCAGCAGGACGTTGTTCGAGTTATTAAACGTTTAGAAAATGGTTTTTTAAATGGCAAAACGACTGTGACATGAAATATTGTAAATTAATTTGCCTATATTATTTATAACTCGAGTATATGCAAGATATAATATTAACAATTTTAATTCTTCGTTATTTTATTTCACGGGATTAAATATGACAGAGAGTTACGTATTTGAAAGTATTTTACTTTTAGTTGTTCTAAAATAAAAAGAACAAGTAGTCGAAATAAGCAATTTTTAAAACAATTATTTTTTATTTATTTCGTTCTTTATGCTTCGTTCGAAACAAAATCTGTCCAAGTCTGATTTTCACGTATAAATGGAAGGTCTTTACGCTGTTAAGGTTTATATTATTTTTTTAGAGAATTAAAACTGTGAGTTCGCGAATCATTGCGTCACAATTAACGATATAAAATAAATATTGAAACGAGAAAAAGGCACGATATAAATGCGATCTATACATCGATCTCATTGATAGACGATCAAAGAGAGTCGTATATCGTGCGGTCATACTACTGCGCGTACCACGGAAATTTCTCTAATGCTGAAATTACGAATTAATTGTTCGATTATTCATTGTTAGAAATTAGCGATCGAACATTTTTTCAATTTTAACTTGTTTCGACAAACTGTTACGAATGATCGAGATTTTTGGACGAAGTTCTATCTGGTTTTTTCTATTTTAATTATTTCGACGATTCTAGTATACACGCTGTGGCTAAATTCGCGATACGAGCGAAGCTAAAAAAGAAGGTTTCATCACGCACAAACAAGCCAAAATTTTAAAGTACATTTTTTGTCGTGAAGTACAAACGCGCTTGTACATACAAGCGCGAATAGAAGTCTATTTATTCGTAGCAGGCCTGGACAAAGTTTTAAACGAAGATAAAAAGTAACGATCTAAAATAATGAATCTATTATTTTTGTATTTTTAAAATAACATAATCAGTTTCTGCTTTTTTGCATACGTTTCAGTCGTAAACCATATAGATGAATTATTTTATGACGTAAAAGAATTGTACATTCTAAACTAAATAATATTTCCAATAAGTTGGTCGCATTAAACCTCGTTGCAAGGTGTATAAATAAATTAATAATATACATGCACATATAATTTAACGCCAGAACGATGAAATTTATTAAACCGAAGAATTGCGGTTCTCTTATTCTGAAATATAATAATATTTGAATTTTGATCGTCGTATTCTTGGAAATGCATGAACTTTAACTTTGGAAATCAATTTTGTAACGTTGGAATTGCACGCGATTGAAAAAATTCGAGGAAACAAGTCCCAGACGATTCAAAGAACAAACTGTTTCCTTCGCACCCAATGTCTCGAATCCTGCCGATAATTTTAGATTATTTGTATTTTTCAATTTTAGCTCTCCCATTTTCCTCGGCGTCCGCAGTTTACACGCAACGAAATATTTTCTCGTTTTTGAAAAATCCCCGCGCTGCCACACATAACTGACGCAAATTCATTTCCGCGCAACGCTCAAAAATTTTCAACGAACCTCCACTTGCGCGCTGTTCCATTAAAAATTGTTCTTGTTTCTATGTTCTTCCTTTTTTCGACCGTTTCAGCTTGTGTTCCGTAACATTTGTACACTAATCTGGCCGTGCCTTCCGAGTCACCCTTTTCACACGCGAGTACAATTGCTCGTCAAGTGAGGAAAGTTCGCGCGATATCTCGTCACGTGCCATCCCGTCACCCTGCGTTTATCTTTTTGCCGGCTCGGTGAAATGTAAACGTTTTCGTCGAGTATGTGAAAAATTAATTATACAAATGTACCATGTGCGCGCTATTTCGCTCGTCTAGCGTTTCTTTCGCTACGTTTCACGCTCGTAATTTCATTTATCCTACCAGATGTTTGTGACATTAAGATGAAAGATCGCGTTTTCCTATTTCTCATTTCATCCTGTAATTCTTTGCCATCGTCAGACCTAATGATCTGTTGACAACGGTAGAACGCACGAAGATCGATCTTGGTGATTTTTGCATTGCCGAAAACCTATCGGTAGCTATTATTTGACGGAGATCTTCCGAAGTCTTGTTGCGACCCTTTAATTTTACCTAGCTAGGTATATATGTACGCAAACCGATAAACTGTCATACTCTATATTAGGAATATCTAATATCTCTATATATTAGGAATATTATTATTTGATAATACCTTGTCAGATTTACGAATCCTACGTCGATCTTTCCGCTATTCTATACTTTAGTTGCATGTTATTTTCGATATTGATTCGTCGAGTTCAGTATGATGGTATATTTTGTCAAAAGGGGAAACGTGTATCGAATCTGAACGTTCCGTTTAACGCAATCTTGATTTTTGTATCGAAAGAAAAGAAGTTAAATTAAACATTGAACGTTTGCACGGTGCCTTGTCCGTAATATATCGCAATATTATTTATAAGGCGAAATAATTTAGCATAGTAACAGATTTGATAAACGAAATACTAATTCTTCGCAAAATATCGATTTTCCTACATTTCTAGAATCATCGTTTCCCTTTCTCCGGATGAAACGCGAATAAAAACCTCTGGGAACGAATTGAAAATAAAAAGTGTCCGTTCCACATTGTCAAAATGTTCTTTCTTTTCGTTGCCCAAAGAAAATCAATTCGTTGGTCCATTTGCGCCAGAATTGTGAGTTCACTTGCATTTTGAAGTCACCGACGTAAATTACAGGCCCAACGACAGCCCGGCAGGAAGGTAGTCGAATAAATTTTTTAGGCGAAGGAAACACCAAGTCCCTTTCTCGTTTCTTCGTCTTGCTTTCCGTGTAGGGACGCAAAACGCGTTCATTCGACCATAGGGGAACGTGACCCTATGAAAGCGATATTCACGCGACTCTGTGATCGCCGGCATCGCCTATATTTTCCAGCAACCTAGTAGTTTGCAAACAGTTTCTGAAACAAACAAGAAAGGTATTTCACTCCTAGCCGTTGTATTTTCGATAACCCTCGAAAACGATTACTACATTTTCCCTATCGAAATTCGAGAAAAATAACACGGTAAAAGATGTTAAAGATTCCACGTTGAAATTTCCAGCAAACATCAAACGTTCGATTCCTTCTCGTTCTTTGTTGACTCGTAAAAGAGTGCTGCCGTCGATCGATGTTTTTAGTGAAATTCACACAGGATATCGTTGAAATTTCTTCTCCTTCTAACCCGTGGCGAATTGCTTTTACCATTTTCTCTCCAGTTTTGTTTAGTATGAAAAACTGAGTAGAGAAAATAGGATATCGTAAGAAGGTGAAAATACAATGACACTTTTACCATTTCCCTTTTATGTTGGAAATATTGCATAGGTCGAGCGATAATCCGGAAACGTGCAGCAGAATTTTTCAATTTTCCTCCGAACAAACAACACCGCCGCTCTCACGGATTCAAAGGATAACAGAGATCACCGAAGGAAAGGTCGTCGAAAGGAATCACTTTCCGCAAGAGAAACAATATTACCCCTCTCTTCCGCCGGTCTACGTTCACACGTCCTCGTTGCGTGACTGCTAAAGCTACCTATTACTTTCTCGTATAAGGTTTCTCGCTTTAATTTCATTATCAGCCATTTATTTGATTTTCTTTGCGACAAGAGCCATTCTATTCTTTATTCTGTTTCACGTTGCCCCTCTCAACGATCCGGTGTAACCGAAAAAATGTTCCCCTGTGGAATTTAACGCAGCGCGTATACACAGTTCAATTTGAGGAATCGCAAAGTAGAGGGTCGGATGTAATACGTTTCACGCTGTTTCAAAGAACTTCTTAAATTTTTATTCAAATTTTAATCGATTACTAATTCGATTTAACTAACTCGTAATCGTTCTACGTAAGGATCTGTAAAACGCTTTTTAGAGAATAATTTAATAAATATTTATCGAAGAGCATCTTTCGTACGGAGAATCGCACCGTTTTCCCTGGAATAAATTCTTCTTCGACGTTCAGCGTTTTTCTTATGCTGATAATTATTTAGTAAGCGTAGACTACGATTCAAGTCCTGTAATATGCGTTCAACTCTGCGTGTTATGAGATAATATCGTAACACTGGATATGGAAAATAAAATGTCATTAACGATAGAAGATCGTTCTTCTTAATAGGAAGCTTAATTTTCTCCCTCGATTTGAAATGAACTTTGCGAGACAAAGTCGATGGTAGAAGAACTAGACGATTACAAGGCGTCGCGTCACAAGTCAATGTAATCTTTAAAAAATCAATGAAAGTACCGCTATATATGCACACATATGTACGTACTTGCTTATTTTTCTGCAATCGACGTATTTTTGTCATCGAAATAGAATGTCTCTACTGAAAAAGACATAAATACTGGAAATACTAGAGAACCTTTCTAATATTATCATCTTCGAGACTGATATCGCTGAAAGCAACGTCGCAAATTTTTCGAGCAACCCAATGCCTCTTCGTGCAACGTCACTGAACGTAACTAAATATTTCGACACTTTGAAACACGCGTGTTACGATCTATCCATAAATCTCTGGCGATCAACTTTTAAACACGAATGCTCGATTCCAGACTAATTAGCATAATCGAGCGTTAGCCGAATTATCGTAATACGCAAACGATGCGATTTATACCCGAAGATGGCTAAGAATCGCAGCTGAATTTCGAAGTTTATCGTTGTGAAAGAGGCTGCTATCGCGCGCGGGTCAGCCGTGTCACTTTTGGCAGTGTGCCGCGCGACATTAATCCTTAGGGAACGCGAGCGTAAAGGTGGTCCAGGTGGGTGTGAGCTCGCGGCAGAAGAGAAAAGTCTGGTCCTTCCCATTCCACCGTGACGAAAATACCCCTTTTGTTTCTTCCAACGCTGCCGTCCTTTTCTTCGTTCCTCGGCTACGTTCGTTTCTTTCGTTCGTGGATGCGCGCACACGGCTTCTTCCTTCGACTCGTGTGCCTCCACCCTCTTTCTGTCTTCCTCCATTCGCCCATACGAACAGCTTCTCCGAAGGCCAGGTCCGTGTTCCCGGGATAATGAAAGGACTCTCGAAACGAAGTCCATTGACGACGCCGGCCGATCCAGCTCGTTTAATCCGCACAGAGCACACTGCAATCCACTCGTATATCACGTGGAAATAAAGAGTTTACCGGCCGTGGCTAAAAGCATTATCCTGTGACGTGCCAGGAGAAAATCGCGCCGGTTACGTTCACGTGGACGTGCGCGGCCAAAAGACGCTATCGTAATTGCACCGACCACCAACTTTGGGTTTCCACCAATTGTCCAACTGTTTGCCTGTGTTTCTGTACCGGCTGATTCACGTACCCTATTTAGTTTCCCACGAAACGAAGAATTACTGGCTTGGTATATATGAACAGTCGTTACTCTCCAGTTTAAACTTAACGAGTTAATCGTCGTGTCATGATATATTTGCGGTTCTCCGAGCTTCCAACGTGTTTTTAACGGCACCTAGGTACGTAAATTGCGCTTTGTTCCGACATTTCGTCGACATTTCACTTCGCTTCTTCGGAACGGACCTGAAACAACGTGCTACTAGAAATCTATTCCTGATCGAAGTAAACCTGAAGGACTGTGAATAATATATCGTCTGATCGTCGTGAAAGTTTCAAATCTAAGATTATCAACCATATTAACCCTTTCGCGCTCGATGACAAACACGAAAAGATAATAAATCTTTAGTTTCTCCGGAGGCCAGCGTAATTTACGCTACGTTACGAAGAAGATGGTTTAATTTTCAATTGTGTTCGAACAAAGTTACCGAAGAAATTCGCCTTTCCTCCAATTCGAACGTACAATGAATTTTTTATAGGATAAAAGTTGAGAGCCGCGACTGAATAAAGAATGTAGGGTAATCTCGCGAATTCTTAATTGGCGTTCTGATACTCTTCTGACGCGGCGTATAAAAGTCTAGCTTATGCATATAAATGAAATAATAACGTTTTAAGTAAATAAAGAAAAAGGAACTTCTGTACCTTCGATTGTACGAGCTATATATGTACTTGGCATATATCAGAAACTCTGAACCATTTCGTTAAACTTCCTGGCCATTTTCATCGACGTTCGTCTACGATGGTATCTTAAGCGAATGACCTAAAAGGAACTGCAATTTAATCGTTGGTAAAAGTACGAGTATCGCCCAAATGAGAAGCAACGTCTTCGACTTTGCAACTCGTCGTTATCGTTGCTCGACGACGTTAACGTGTTTTGATCGCTCGTTCGATTCTCTATACCTCTGTTATGTATTCAATAAGCGAGAAATAACTGTACAAAGAGATTACGTGATTATTACATATTAACCTGTTTAACCGATTGCAACTTTCTTCCGAAATTTATCGACACACCGCATCTTCGAACCAACCAACGTCGAGCCAAACTGCTCGTTCAGATTTCGCTCGATGATCTCGAAGAAGTGCGAGTTTCGCAACGTCGCCTATCTTATCGCACATTAATTTCCACGAATCGATTTCGTCCTGCCGTAATATTCCACTATACGTAGCTATGCCAATTATGCGACGCTTTAAAACGATTCTTATCGAAAACTGACAAGTATCGGAATACTTTTGAACGGTACATACACATGCTACCACGAGCTCTCGTTTTAATTTCTATTTGAAAGGAAAGCTACAGCCCCAACGCTGCCGCACCTTTTCACGCACACTTCGGTGGGTTCTCACGAGCATTTGCACGCGATGCGAGCCGCTGCATTATGCACCAAGCACAAGGACCACATTACGGCGCATCCATTGCCGAATCCAACGCTCTCGCGACAGATAGCTGCGACGAATTATCCCGCTAAATTCTATGGCAGTCGTGGCCGCGCGGATTATTTTCTACGGAATATCAAGCTTCGCTTTTACCCTGTGCCCCACACCCTTCCTTTCACCCCGATACTTCCCTCTCTCGCCTCCTCTCCTTTCTTTCTGTTTCAGGCAGTCGCTCATCCTCCGGTTGGCCGCGTCGCGACGCGATCGTCGTAAAATGCTCTCGCAGCGCTGCGCCGTCGCGCGAAGAAGTTTCTGAGAAACCCGCCGGGAAATTAAAACTCCAACGAGTAGCTCCGAGTCGATGACAGCTATCCTTCCCCAGCCTCTTCTTCCTCGTCCCTATCATTTTCCTAATTCTCCTTCCACCAGCCTTCCTGAAAGCCCATCGTTAACGTAGGGCCGAGCTATCGGAATATTTCATTAACAATAGAACTTTTACAGGATCAAACCGGTCCGTTGCCCCGCGCCACGCCGCAGGAAACGAAAGGACGGGGCTGCTATCGGTTCGCGAGTCTCGTCCGTAGCCCACGGCTAAATACAGCCGGATAATTAATTGATATCGATTAGGTATTTATAACTGCAGAAGTCTTCGACGGCGTAATACTTTTATCTACATTTGCAACTATTGTTTCGTTTTATCGTGGAGAGGGGCAGTCAAAGTTTTGCGCGGAATGAATCAAGTCGAAGAATTTCTTGAGAAACAAGAAACAATTGCTGGTATTTATCGATTTAATCGCGTCTAATGATCGTACGCATTTCATGGCGCAGAACGTTCTCTTTTTAATGTCTCTGGTAATTTATCGTTCGCTTTCTCTGTGTAATTTTATTATTCTAACGACCCAAAGTATTTGGTACGCTGTATACTACGATACCGTTATTTATTCTTAAAATTGTGGAAAAGTATAACAGTAGAATATTAATTATTTCCGATACGCGATAGATTTTTATATGTTACTTTTCATTTAATTTCTTTTTCTGAAATAACGGTATCTAAACAATGAAATATCCTCATGAATATACCTAAACTGCTTCGTCTTTGTGAGTAACGCATAAAGTATAATGTGCCATTGATAGTGATATTGTCATGCTTGTACGATTTGTTTACGTCGAATTTTATTTATTGATCAACTAATTACGAATGAGCATTACGGCTTGTTTACACGAAACGTTATTATACATACGTATATTTATTTTTCTAAATTATAACTTTAATCATTCATGTTCAGCTTGTACACTCCTTTGGAATTCGTTCGTTGTGCACGTGATTTCGCTGGTATCGAAATAGGGAGATGTTTGCCACTCATTCTTGTCACGATCTTACGGAATATTACGTAACTCCTCAGAGAGCAACGTGAACAAATTTATTGGATAATCGTTTATCTACTATGCGACGAACGTTGAAATAATTTCAATATGCGCGAGACATTGAACGTATCGTTTCATTGTTACGTTTAATTATCGAAGCGCAACTAGTGCGATTATATTACAGAGATTCTCACCCGAAACTTACAACTGGTAGCTAGAACGTACCGTATTTTAAAATTACGCGTCACTTTCTTATTTATCTTTACGAGCGTGTAACGCGGATAAAATAAGCATTAAAAAAAAAATCATGGCTTTGCACCGAAAGAAGGCAATTTTCTATCTTCTAAAAATGTCCCACCGGATAAAAAATCGCGTTATCAGAAACTTGCTACGAACTCACGCCGCGATAGTTTTACTTTCGAGCTGATCGTGGTAGAATATTAAATCCAATTTAATAATACGATGCTGGAAGCAACGATACAAAATGGAACAAAGCTCTCCGTTTGCAATGAATAGCAAGAAAGAGCCGAACTCATATCCCAAATATTACAGCGGGACAGGTTTCTGTCGTGAAGCTTGCACTTCCCTTTAAGCCACTTTCAGATACTATCCTGTATTTCGACCTCGTTGCTTTCTACGTTCCTGATCCTTCTCTTCGTCAGTCAGCCGAATCGTCAAACGATTCCTTAAAATTGCTCTCCTTTCGGCAGAAGAGGAGATCGATGATGGAATTTCGCGAAAGAAAGGCGAGAAAAGAGGAAGAAAATCGAAGGAAAGAGAAACGACGTTAATGATAGAAAAGGAAGAACTATTCGACACGGAAAAGCCATGGAAACGAAACTAGCGAAGAAAATCACACGCATCTCCTTTGATATTACGTAGTTTTGCAAAGAATATCTACAAGTTGATATGATTCTGTTTCGACAAATTAAACGTACGCGTGTTATAAAAATTCCAAAATAACGAATACACAATTTAACGATTTACTTTACACAGGCTGTTGAAAGAAAAGAGCGAAAGACGTTTGATTCTTCAAAAGTTATTCCCTTCGACGTAAAGTCCCCCAAATCTCTGTTCGAACGTCACCATTTCTACCCCAATTGATTACTAGCTGGTATATTTACCTAGTATCGTCGATAACGATAAGATTTCATTCCAGTTCTATCGAACTGAAACTTACTTCGATAGGCCGCAACTCTGACCTTGAGTTACCAAGCGATTACGCATGTCCATCGGGATCGCGAGCACTGTCGACTTTCGCGCTCGCAAATTCTCTCGGTAGACTCGATCGGCGCGAGTCGTCGACGATTCCTGCGAAATAACCGTGGCCGTGATGAAAAGGAAACGATCGGGAACGGGGACCGCGTGGAAAGTCGGTGAAATTCCACGAAGAAGCGACGAGAGAAACGAGCGCACACCGGAAGAAAGGAACGAAACTGTGGACACGCCGAGAAACAGAGAGAAAAGGGACTAGCGGGACCAAGGAGAGAAAACGAGAACGACCGAGAGAAAGAGCAGAGAACGACAGTGGTCCGCGGTTACCACGAACTACACAATAGTTGGCCGTTTCACAATGGAGCAGCTCCGGGCTGCGGGCGAGCAGACGGAATGAGTTTTTCTCCGTTTGCCGCCGAGAAGACTATTTTAGTTCCTATTCTTTCGCCGCACGACACGCTCTTCCCTCTCTGTCTGCCGGAGACCTTTTCTTCGCCTCGAAGCGTCCCATTCAGGGCTTCGTGTGCCGTGTCCCGCCTCCATAAAGTTATTATTTTACGAAGCCCGCGATGGAAGAAAGGTAAGGGCAGACACAAGGACAGAACCCACCTGGAAACTCATTTCGAACGAGCCGCGGCGTCAAGTCGAAATTAATTCGTTTCCGGCTCGCCGGCACCG
>NT_176737.1:1693840-1722757 GCF_000188095.3 Bombus impatiens
CTCGCCGGCACCGCCATGACGAATTCGAAGAATTTCGGGAACGCCAACTTTCCAACGCGCCACTGAAGCCCCAGAGATATTCGACAACGACCGGCCAAGAACGGGGTTCAGGCTGTGTACTGGTACAAGTTCATTTACGAAGGCGAGTACTGGTATTCGTACCACGATAAACATCGATTCATTGTCGGTACGTCCACCGACCGACCGATAATTGAACGGCAACCTCGAAAACAGTCTAAAACGCGTTTAACACGTTTTGGGCGAGTGTAGCTTTTAAATTATACCGTTTCACAAGGTTCAAACGTTTCGCGTGTTTCTCGTATTCATCGTTGTCACATCGATTTCTGACGAAATAGTTTCAACCTGTGCGTACTAAAACGAACAACAGGCACTCGCGGAGTCGTACTTTACCGTTGATTCAGCTTCGACGAAAATGTCCTGCGGATTCTTATGCGGGATTTCCATTTAGTCGAAGCAGCTTGGTGAATCGTATTTGGATGGAATTAGAGACGTCGAAGGATTTGGGAAGGATGCGAGAAGTTTACTATTTAATTAGGATCTGATCAAGTTAGTGTAATTATTTCAGAGAAAGCCGAGGAGGCGTGGTTATAGGGTTTCACAGGTCCTCAGGTATGAAAGGGTTCCCGACCAGACCGGCGTGAGACTGAAATTAATTTGTTTTCAGTTAATTTCAGGTTTAACCGGACCACCTTGATTGCTTCGAAGATTGTTTAGTCTAACACCGTGCCGCGCCGCTCCGCGCTTGTATAAATAGACGTTTCTCTAAAGCGATTATTAATTAGAACGCGATTGCGACTAATTATCAAGCGGAGAGGCAAAATAATTCGTTTCGATCTTTCACGCGGCGGGGCATCTTCTAGAAAAAGTGGACTAATATTCAATTAGATGTGGTTTCGATTTGACGATACGCCTATTACCGATGATTAGGGTAAATCGAGGAACGTAATGGCAGCTTTCTAATACGTTTTTCAGAAGTTGGCGTGCATTTAACCTTCCGGGACTCTGTTGTTCGTCTATCGTAGATCGGACATTCTATTTTATTCGATACTTTCTAATTTCGTGTAAAAGATATAATTTGCTAAGCCTCTAGATCCTAATACAACTTGAAACGTTAGGTAAAGGAGCCGCCTTCGAAACAAAGAATTTGTTTCTATTTTTTATAAAGTCCTCGCTTCTCCTACGCTGGACGACATTTCCCTTTTTGGTGAAAATCTCCCTGGTGCCTCGAAAATCATCTCTATTACACTCCATATACCGTGTAGAGAGATTACACTAAAGACTGTAGGGAATATTTTCAGTCGCTTCTAATTCTTTATCTTCTTTTGCAAAGTTCGTAAACGCGTAAAGTATCGCAAGCGCTGTTCGTCCAAAATTTGGTTAGCATTCTTTCATTATGTTGATCTTCCTCTCTCGTTAAAAATTAATTATCGTCGTGCAACGGCTTAAGCAAAGACGAACAATAAGTAAAACATCTTATTCGATCTATTTCAAAGCTTATATATGTAATATGCTTATAAAATGTGCAAGGCAAGTTACTTCGGTTACTTAGTGTTCTAATTACTTAAATACATCGATAAAAACCGATAAAACGTTATTAAAGTTAAAGTTGGATACGAACTACCCTTCTGCCAAAGTACGTTCGTATTAAGTAAATTTCAACTTTTTAAACACAAAATTAAAATGATAAATGGGTAGGAGGAAAAATATATTTGATATTTTTAATACTTTTCAAAGCAGTTGACAGGTGATTTATTAAAACAATCTTGGCCTGTGTGTATATTAATTTAATATCGTATAAACTCTAACACGACGCATTTTCAAAATATTCGTCCCACTTTCTTTACTTCGCCTAATTTTACTTCGTTTCGATTAATTTATTTATCTCTTTCGTCACTGATATTTTTTATACTCTTACATTAATTTCAGCATTATTGAGTTGTTATATTTCTATAATAATTTCACGACTACGTTTTACAAAAAGTAACGGATACAAAGTTCTAAAAGTGAAACAGAATCGCTTGCTTTATCAAGCAAAAAAATTACATCTTTAATGTCATTAATAGCAATTTCTCCGCGCAATATCGCGGAGATCATGCGTCTTTAAAGTAAATGTAACATTTTTTGAAATTTCTCACCGGAATACCAACAACAAATTCCTTCCTCCCAAGCTGTTCTCTATCCGTTTCTAATTAAAAAAGCTAAATTTTCGAATTGAAACTCTCTAAAAGTTTCATCTCCTAATCCACAATACGTCTGAAACAGATCATATAAAAATTGAAACATAAGGTAGATCAGTTTAAAATATTTTTTATTTCCCACGAAACACGGATGCACATCGATTGCACTAACGATTACCGAAGGAAACGTAGATTGCGATAGATGGTCACTATTTTGTGACTGCAGTCCCCGTGACAGCGTGACGAGGTACAGCAGCGATGCCGTGAACCTTCTGAAACAACCTATTTTGTTTATCGACGAGGGGCGATCCAGTTGCTGCGGCCTTCGAGTGTAACTTTTTTTTTTTTATTCTATCTGTTTTTCTTCGTTCGACCAACCTTGGACGAGTCGACAGGACCCTTGTTACTCTCGTCCTCGTCGTCGTTCCAGGAGCCGATTCTCGCGCTGTATGCCGGCACCGTACTCAAACGAAGACAAAGATTTCTCAGCGACTTTTCCATTTCTTCGCGGGTCACGCTGCTCTTGCCAGCGGTCACCGCTAAGTTCCTTGCATCCTCCAATGATTGCTCGAGTATATCTTCCAGGACCATCGAAAGAATGGTTTCCGCCTTTTTTGAAATGATATACGCCTGATCTGTTTATCGAAAGGTGAGGGCAAAATTGAGAAGTTCTGTGAAATTCGCGTAATATGAATTTTAAGAGTAAAATGTATCTAGATCTAGGAGGCTGTCTCGATAAGTTTCATTGCCTGAAATATCATAAAGTTTCGGGATTCCTTCTTTTTCAGCTATTATTAGTCTTTGGTTTCTGAACATTCTATCGAAAGTACGGTTTCTTCGCCAGTAGATATGCCTGAGAGTTTTAGAAGTTAAGTATTATAATATACAAAACGAGTGGAATTTTCCTACAACTAAATCCTCTCGCAATTTTACGATCTACGTTATTTTTTAACGGAGTTACACACGCGCGAGATGATCTTCCACGATTTTACGCATTTGTCGTGAAACACCCTATATACCGAAATTATTGATTCTTGCCAGCCGTTTAACACTCGATTGCCAGATGTAAAGTCGCAGGAAAGATTTAGGTGGCTTGAAGAGAAGGGTGAAAATATCGGATGTAGAAGCCGGCCTATGAAGATAGATATTCCAGGAAAAATCGTTAAAGGCAAATAAATGAAGAGGTAGGAAGGTTATCCGACTCGTAAATGGACTTTCGTTCAAGTTATGAAATATGGTCCAGTCGCTGGAAGAAATTACTCATTTGTTATTAGACTTCTCTTATCTTTTTCATTTATGCACAGGTACGTTATCCTATTTTTGATCGCGACAAAAATCCAACAGCCCGGTATTATTTATAAATATTTGTATATGTCCCGTGAAACAAATATATTCCATTTAATCGCTTGATTATTTATTTAATTCCACCGAATCTTCTATTTTGACGTTACGCCGTCTCCGCCGTTGCATCGCGCACGAGGAAAATCGACAATCCACGAAGAAAATAGACAGAACGATGAAACGATTCAGCTCGCAGACCGTCAGCAATCGAGAGGCCGTCGATGATTTTCCATCGCGATGGCGATTGAAAATTGAAATCGCTAGCCTTGAGCGGCAGCTCACAGGGCTGGTATATCGCGTACACATAGGTGTGGTTGGCTTTTTATAGGCGTGGGTGTATCTCATTTCGTAAAGTGCCGGACTACTTCAGCCTGGCACCCTTCCATCGGCATCTACGCCCTTCTGTCTCTCCTTTTACCGTGATTTCCAGCCCCTTCACCCTTCCTGTCACCTTGTCGCACATTTTTCGCCGACTGCCTCGACATTGCGCTTTCAACAAGAACACCGCGATACCTCCCCGTCTTGCGAAACGATTCTCTCAACAATTTCTTAAGACTCCGGAGTAGATGGTTACGCGTTACGCGTCCTGACGTTCTTCGAATTCGCGTAAGGTGGAAAAAGAGCGTGCATCGAGTCGTAAGAGACGCAGGCTATGAATAAGCGTAGCGATCCGAGCGAATGTTTAAACGTATGCTTTTTTTTTGGCGAGGACCAACGAATAGAGCAACATCGTAATGATAAATATTTTGATCTTGTATTAATTGTATCAATTGTATTAATTGTGCGATGATTGATCGTTGTACGATGGTTCAGGAGTGTTTCGCTCCACTTTAACGCGGATACCTCTACGCTTTATGTGTAGCTACTTTTTTTTTTTTTTTTTTTTTAACAAAATGTTTAAACGTATGCTTTTTTTTTGGCGAGGACCAACGAATAGAGCAACATCGTAATGATAAATATTTTGATCTTGTATTAATTGTATCAATTGTATTAATTGTGCGATGATTGATCGTTGTACGATGGTTCAGGAGTGTTTCGCTCCACTTTAACGCGGATACCTCTACGCTTTATGTGTAGCTACTTTTTTTTTTTTTTTTTTTGAAACTAATATCATTTATTAACGAGTTTCTCCTCTCTACTCTTAAAGCAAACGAATGGTTGATAAAATAACGTTTCGTTATTTTAATTCGTCGAGGCGAATCATTTAACGAGATAGCATTAATCAAATATTTTACTGTACTCCACATAGAATCATAATTTATGCTATTAAGCTTAACAAAATTATTCGGTGCAAATAAAATATAACGAAATGCATTAATTAGTTGGTGAAATTATAAATTATCTACACGCGCAAAAGTATGACTGGGAATAAACGTATTTCATCTAATTTTCTCTATTCAATTTTCCATCGTATAAATATTGCGTTTAAGTTTGCATTTGAAATAAATATACGGAAAATGAAGTCGTACATTCGCGATACGGTACGGAACTCGTACGTTCGAAGGTGGCACTATTACGTTCCAAGAATTTATACCGACGAATAAAGATGGTTTAATAAGATAGGAATACGAACCGAACAACGTGTGCATTAAAATATAATAGAAAAGCTGCGTTCGTTTTCGTGGTAATATGTCAAGAAAAACAAAAGGGGAAGCACGTAAAATATTTTATGACGTTGCAGTTTCGTGTTATAGCTTAGCACGTAAAAGTTTAAACATACATATTTTAAAAGCAAAGTAAATTCTAGCCTTACTCGCATTTTACACGGTATTTAATTAAACGACGCTGAGAAACAGAGCACCGTTAAATATCGATATAAATTAACCTTTAGGTTTCATTTTTATTTAAAGAAGCAGACAAATCCAGAATTATAAATATATGTATAATATCGACCTGGCCTAAGAATAACGAGTAATTAATTATCGCCGATTAAATATCGACGTCATCTGATTATTTTTAAACTTTTATAATTGCCGTTACAAAAGTTTGGAACTTCGAAAGGTTAACACGTTCACGATGACGTGCTCGCTTACTTGTATTCCTTTTTATTACCGAGCGCTTATTCTTGTCCCGTGTAGGTGGATTTTTGCGACGCATACTTTCGTCTAAAAGGAACTATAATTGTTCGTAATTAAAACATATCGCGCGAAATAATTTGGAGATGGCATAAAATTTTACGCCTTGATACGTGTGTCCGAACAGCATACTGTTGATTTGTAACCAGCTTCGGAACGATCGTGATACGAGTACCGAGACTAAAATAATCGATGCGTAGAAAAATAATAGAGTTATCGTATTATTAAAATAATTTAAATTTCCAAGGAATTACTTTGTATGCTATTAAACAAATTATACCTATGAATGGGATACAACTACATACGATGTATTATTATTTTTCTTATACTCCTCTTACCTTACAATTTACTACTCGCAGTGTGTTACAATTTTTTGCGAAATGAATAAATAAGTCGATAACCGAGTAAATAAGAAAGAATAAAAGATTGTACGAAAGAAAGAAATTCACAATTTTTGCGATTTCTAATTACATTGAATTTTTTATCGAATAAAGAGCATCATCGCCATCGTACGTGCATAGTCTATGTATGTCGTAGTAAGAGCGACGCTGTGGATCGCTTACTAAACCTATTTGTACAAGTGAATAGGCAGGATTATAATGCATCTATTAATGTCGCTATAATTTCGCGTTATAAGTTCCGATCCGCATTTGGCGCATCGATTTGAATTTTCGATCGTGAAAATATTTCGAATAATTGGCGTGTTTGGTCGAACTTTTTCGTGCCGTTGATTTAACCAGATCTTGTTATCGTTGCTCGACAAAACCACCCGTTAATTTTCAAACGTGTAAGAACGATTTTATCGATACTCTGCTGTCGTGCTGCTTATATTTACGCTTTACGTTTTAGAATGTCGAAAAAGTTACGCCACTGTTACCAGATAATAATTTGAGAAATAAATTCTTCGTTTCACGCACAAAGGACGAATACGTAGCGACGAACGACGTTTTTAAAAACGAGACGATATTTAGAAAATGAACTTTATTTCCTTTCGATAGATCTAAAAGTTGGAAATCCTAAAAATATGCAAAATTGAAAATTTGGGCGTAGGACACGAAATTGAAATTTGAGATACGCCTATGATCGTAGAATGTTTATCACGCGTTATATAGTGTTAAAATCGTAGTCACGTAAAGGTTTCTATTTGTCGACGTGACGTTGCATCTTAGTGGAAACTAAGGAGATACAATTTTTCCTGCAAGTATTCGCGTATACAGGACTAAAAGTCTCGAGTACGAGGATTACGGTCCAGTAAAATAAATGTAAAATGCATTCATGATATGTTCAAGCGTAACCTTAAAAGTATGTCTATTGCCCCGCGTATATATTATCCCTGTTTCCCCCTTTTTCTTTTCTTTCGAGTTGCGTTCATATTTTCAAAAGCGCACACGGTAGCCGCGTTTCAAAATTCCACCAAAAAGGGAATAAAGCGAGAAAGGATGGCGAATAAATTAGAATCGCTTCGCTACGCGCGTGTCTTTAAATTGTACGTCTTTATTAAATGTTAAATTAAACGCGGAATAAAGAAGCATAACGTTTCGTTTAAAAAGAAATGTTATATAACTAGGTGCGCTTAAGGAAGAATTATGTTATTTGCAGTACCATAGTTACCCGACTGTATTTTCGCGCGAAGGACCTCTTTTACTCTAATACGTACGATTAACATAAACGTGACGAAAAAAATAAGATAACAAAAATTATGTTGCGGTTAAACGCGATCGCAGAATGATATCGTTATTATTTTATTCTACTAGTCGATGTTATTTTTAGTTTTGAAAAATACTCACTATAAATTTGTGACTTTATAGATAATGTTTCCTCTTTGCTTGAAACATATAAAAAGATACGAATCGATAAAAACTTACCGAGACGAAAGAATTTTAAATACATCTTTACGAGTTTGAGAATATCAGTAACTCACAGTCGCGAACTCGTACTGCTCGCTTTGGCAAAGTTTTTCTCCCAAATTACGTATAATTCTTCTCGTTAGGTTGAATTCTAACGCGATAGTCTACTGCACACTGCACAACCGTAAATTCTTTACTTGCCTCGTACATAGAAATCTTCTAAAGCCAATAAGCCCATTAACAAATATAAAATATTTGGCTACCATATTACGTAATATACCAAAGACGTTCGAAGTCCTTCGAGATATCCAGATGATGGAACGATATTTGAATAACACCGAAGATACAGCTGTTCTATTTTAAAAGGCCTGCTTTGTTTCCTGTTTTTCTTTTCCTCACGGACCAGCAATTTGCTCTCATTACTTCGAACAAGCAAAGTTGCGGAGAATAAATCGCACGTAGTAGTCGCGTAGCCAACGTAAAACACGGAGCGAAAACGTCCAATAAATTGCGAAAGGAACAGTCAGTGTCAGACCGTGAAGAGCTCTTTTGAGTTGCTTCTACAAAGCGGTTAATACGAAACGTGGCAGGGCGTAGAAAAACCACTACTCCATTACGCCCTTTGAATCCGACGTAATTATCTTACATCGCTATGTAAATCGCTGTGGATAGTTGGTAAAATTCCTTAACACGAAATAGGCTGAAACACGAGGACGAGAACGTTCTTGGTCGATCGTCGAAAATGCAAAAATTCTCTTGTTTCGTCCGCGGCACGTTCCTTAGTTCGCCTCGACTCTGAAAAGAAGAATCGAATTTTGGCCAATTCGAATTTTACTAGTAAAATTATCGTCGTGCTCCGTAAATCTTTTTGTTCAAACGCGCAAGAACAGGAACACGTTCGTCGAATCTATCAATTTGCATATTTCTTCGCGTTACGCGCATTTTGCAGATTTTTGAATCTTTAAATTTTGCATAAACGCGCCAACGCCCCAGTCCAGCAACGATACACGCTGGCATAAATCTTTTGCCTGAATTAACTTTCTGAAGATTACTCGCTTATAAGAGATATCGGTTTGCTGGAAAATATCCAGACAAATCGCCACGAAAGAAGACGAAGGCACGATGTTATAAAATTTTACGATATCTCCGATATTGCCGATTTGGAAAGTCGGTGCCACGCCACTGTCCTCACGAGGCATTCAACCTCGGCAATACACTTTTTCGCTCGTCGACGTCCAAGTTTATTTGGTCGGAGAAAGAAAGTTTTCCCCTGTGCATCCTTGCCCTTTCTTCTCTGACCGCTCTTTCTCGGTTGATACAAATCCTTGCGAACGGAGTAGAGAGAAGTTTCGAATCGAGCTGCGTCGATGAAGAGATAAATCTCCTTCGAGCATGACGTAACCGTGCAACGCGCGGAATTTACGAGCGTGATGGGTCGAAAACGTTGCCCTTTGAAATTTTGATGAGGATCGGTGAGTCCCTGTTGCCTCGGAAACCATCAGGAATTTCTGAGCGCGAAATGAGATTGAAGGATGAGTGTACACGGTGCTCTTTGGCCGGTGTGAAATCACTCTTATCGTTAGAGTGATTCTGAATAAACAATGTTCTATAAATTTTTGTTTGCGAAACTATTAACCTTAAGGGCAGACTTAGTTCGCTTTTCCTTGGCAACGTTTCAACTTTGCGAAAAATATTTATTTCGAATCTAGAAGCTGCTTCCGCTTTTATAGCTCGCGAGCATGCGATATTCCTTCTCCCGCGATGTTTATTATCACGTATCGTCGATGAATCTTCGCGTATAGCTACTCGTTTTGGATTATTACGACGAAACGTTTAATCGAACGTCGTATAACAATGTGACGCGTCGTACCAATAGTTTTGAGGAATTTGATATCTTCGAATTAGAAGAAAAGAGACAAAATAAATGGTTACTTTTAACTCTTCTATTGTAAAACGTTTCTTCGTCTTAGAAAAACAGCGGAAAGTTCCAAAGATTTATATAATAACGATTAATCTAATCCGAGAAATATTATCGAAAACAGGAAGAATTCAGACAGTGAAACAAAAGCTGTCTATGTTATTCGATGAAATGTAAACTTCGGCAAAATAGATGACCCTTGAATAGTTTTCTCGAATTTACCTACGAATTTTCCAGACAAACCAATATAATGTCACTGCTTGCAACAAAATCGATACATTTCTGAGCTTCGAACGAAAAGAAAGAAATACGTTCAAGTTTAAACAACAGAAAATCGAACATCGCGTTCTCGTAGTTGAAAGAAATGGCTACAACAGAACGATCTTAATATTTTCAAGAAAAACAGAAGTTACTTCGCGATATGTCGCGCTGTATCGAAGCGGTTTTTATTTGACAACATTTTTCCTCATCAGCGGAAAGATACATAGAGATACATAGCGGTAAATTTCAGATACTGTTGCCAAAGTACGATATTCCGCGAAGTAAAAAGGATCGACTTTGCTCTGCGAAATTTTTCATATCGCGTTACACAGTAAGCAACGTGATTCTCTGGCTGTAAAAACACACGATAAAAGCGCAGATATCATGGCGGAATAATATTCCGATGTTTCTAATTTGCAGGTGCACGCAAAATTCGTTCTAGGCCTTTGGCGAGCTCGCTTTCGGTTCACGGTGATGGATATCGAACATGAATTACAGTTAACGAGAGCTTACACTTCGATCGTATTGCGAATTGCGAGCTTGTTGGCCTGTGAGCAGCGAGTTGTAAATTTTAATATTCGAAATACAACTTTATCCGCGAGTTCCTCGCAATTTCGTTTTATGTCGACCTCTGAAGGAACGTTCGAACTACTTAAATTCTTAATTAAAGGAAACGCCAGCTAAGTATTTCATATTTTATAGTTAACGTATTATCGTAGGAATAGTTAGAAGAAAAATTCTTTTGCCAACAAAACGAACACCAATTGTATTTAAACTACTTTTAATACAACGTTACGCGAAACTTATCACGCGAAAGCGACATCTCGACGATTCGTAGAGTTCGACCACCATATTCGACACTTTGGATCAGCAGGACATCCGTGCAACAACAGCTTGGCTCGTTATAATCTAATGACCATAATCAAGACGTCATCCCCGGTGCGACCGCCGAGGCAGAAGCGAATCGCTCGGTACTGCTTTATAATTAAATTTTTAATGCGGATATTAGTCTTCCGCCACGATGGACGACGCGTAGGATGTACGGGGCGCAAAAAGGAGAAGGCGACGACACGGAAACGAAGATAAAACCAGGCGAACAGCCCGGTGGTCTGGTCCCGCTTTCTCAACTCCCCCTTCCTTCTCGTTTCTTATTAAATTTCCAAATCAACGACCGCGAAATATCTCGACCGTCCGGCACAGTTCTCGTGTTTCCTTTCGCCTATTGTCCAAACGCCATTTGTACCCTAGTCACGATAAGTTACACTTTCAAAGTACCTCGAACGAATTTCAATTCGTAATTCCAGAACATGAATTGAGAAGTACAGAAACAGAGTCAAATATGTATCTACAACGACACGGTACATACGACAGAGTAACGTAAAACCATAGCAAGCTTCGTATGTGACATGGGCAATTTAAAGAAATTTACTCGTCGTATGTCTATCCGTAATTTTCCTCCTAACATTCACACTTCGATGGTTCTTCGTTGAAGTACGCACGTAGTAAGAAATTAAAATCAAGAGACGCCTATACGATAGAATGATTCGTGCGATTAGAACAATCTGTATTCATTCGGGCGTGGATCGAACTATCCTAACAAGAAATTAAATCGAATATTTGAAAAATAGCTCTTAAAGTCTTACGAGTACTCGTCTTCTGACACTCTGTATTACGATCTAACGTTAACGAATATAATACAACATGATATAACGTTTCTTAGTCTCCAGTCCATTTTGTATGCGCGTATATGGCAAGAAAGTTTCACGGGGTTTCGTCGACTAATCGCGAAAATCATTCTCTCGAAAAGAAAATACGCGTCTTGTGTTCTCGGCGAGAACGGACAGAATTTACGAGACGCCCAAACGTTAAGGCGTCCGTCATAAATTTTGGAAGGAGCACGAAAGAACCGGCCGCCGTATCAGCGTCTCGGTTCGCGCTGAAAATACTGTCACGAGCCGGTGATAAGCACATAGGTTATAAGGTTGGCCAGTTACTCGCGGAGATCCAGGAATATCACGAGGAAGGCAGTAGTTGGATATACAGGATGTTTGAGTTATTGATATCTGATGTCTTCTTTCGATCAGGCCATATATAAAACATAGAAGAACAAAGGGAATTCTCTCGTTTCATCCTAAGAGGAATTCTAGAATTTTGGATCCACAGCTTACTCCAATTTTGTCTAACATCTTCTCGCGTCAAAGTTTATCTATTGACCTCTTTTTTGTATTTCTGGTGCAACAAATGGCGAGGTACGAAAGACGAATGAATTTAGAATTTTTCAACTTAAAAATAGAATATTTAAATATTCAATCGCTGTGAGACCTGCAGTGATCAAGGATTTTATCCGAATGTTCTGTTATACGATCACTAATGGAAAAAAAAGAGGAATCGTGTCGAATCTTACACATACTCGTGTATCGTGAGAACTACTGTATTGTAAATTTATCACTTTCATATTCGGAATATAGTAGGTATAGTAGTAGTATATAGTATTCGGTATAGTAACTAGAGGACGATCCTGATTGCGATCGATAGATTTAATCGATAGGCTTAAGATGCCTTTTTGTTTTTAACCCTAGTTTTTGTAAGCGAGTGCGATAAAGGTTTTTTTGGCTCAGAACGGTGTGATAGATTTATCCAGTCAACAAAATAATAACTATTCTGATCCTACCTCTGAGTATAGAAATAACAACAATTATAAAGCAAACACTGATTTAATCCATCTTGAGAAATTTATTGCTTTTTCTTATTGGCGTATAAGATAGATAATACTAAATAAATAAATAACAATTTAATACTAAATAAGTAAATACATCGAGGATCATACTTTATTTGCAACTTCCTTCGCGATGATAAATCGGTAGAGGAAAATTTAAAATAAAGTTACAACAGAAAGCGAAGTTGAAAATAAAACAAATTGCGTTAAATGAGTTTCATAAACTGTTAGGATGATCGATTGTTTCGTCCCAACAGAGTGTGCAGGTTACGCTGTAAAAATTTCGAACGCGGTATCTGTTTAGCAGCGAAATTAACAAGTTGAAAGAAACGAAACGGGGAAAGAGTAATTATTTTCATGCTTTACGTAAGAGAATCGCCGACGAAACAAAGAGAAACGAACAAATGATCTCTCGAATATCCGTGTAGAAAACATAGATTGTGCATACTCTGTGTTTAACCGTATAATTGCTATCGTGAAAAATTAATTAATCCCATCGGCTTGATTCGCGTTGTCGACAAAACAACGTTCTATTTAAAAGTTCTTTCTATGAAATCTAGAACGTTGTTCGCAATTTTTATCCTTATTCGTTAGATTTCCACCATAATGCCGCCAACGATAAGTCGTACGGTACGGTCAACTGACGTGTGTCTGCGGAAGGAATACATTACCGGTAGTTTATTTCCAGGTAGCGTGAAACGAGATTCGCTAGGAACAGCCTTGTCCTAACGATGTGATTTATCGTTGGCCATCGTCGTCTAGATCTCCGTTGCAATGTCAAGCCGCGTGTGCACTGAAATCTGTGCTGCATGAATCGTGTGTACGCGATGGTATACGTTAAACGAGCCGCTGGAGGAGATCTCTAGATCCGCGGCAAGGGATAAGCGGCTTACTGAAATATCAGCCGGTCCAGCAAATCGCTGCCTATACGTCCAGAATCAGTCAACAGTATTCCAAACGTCGAAGAGTTAATGGAAGAGAAACAGTCTGCTGTCAAACTGGAATTGCAGTTGGAATTTATGTAAAGCCGTATTCGTTGTGATTCCGCAGAGAGCGCAATTCGATGTCCTCCGCGTCGTGTCCAGAGTTAGGAAACGACGCAACGCTTCAAATATGTCGCTTTTTTTGCAACAGATAAATCAAAAAGTACTAGAAATCGATTGTACGGTAAAGCGAAGAGTAACCAATTACGAATTCGGTTGTAGTTCGTTTTTATCTGTGCCGTGTATCGACTAACGTCGGCCATGAGGCCGAGAAACTGTATATTCGCGTTTGTGAAATTTAAAAAATTGCACGTCATCGATAAAGATAGAGTTTCGCAAACGTTACGAGTTATAAATCGGCCGACTTTCGTATTTGATATTTTCAGGTTACGTACAAAGTTAGTTATAGACAATTATATTAGAACCATCGATCAAGTTTCTCTTAGTTTTCGAGTAATTACTTGTGTCGTTATCGATATTAGTGACGATATTTAATTGTTAGTTAATGTGAACGTCACAAAAAATATCGAGTGACATTTTCTATGAGAAAAGCTACTCGGTAAAGCAGCGTAGCGAAATAAATCCAATTTTGTTAGAAGCCACGTACAATTAGTAATATTGCAGATTTCTAACGCAGTTTATCCTACCAACCGAATCAACGAGAACCTATTACTTACTTACGTTCCATCGTTGCTTCAACGTCACAGGGTATATTCTTGAGAAACCAAATTCTTCTTCCAAGTTTATTAAACAACGAAGTTTATTATTCATATATACAAACGTTTACATGCTCGTTAAAAGGTTCGACCAATTGATTGACCAAGCGTAAACGCGTTTGCCGGTGAAACGCGTTCATTCTCACACGATACACCAAATATTCATACGAAACAACGTTCAACACGAAAGCACGGTACCGACGCAACGCGACGCGACGCGACGATGGATATCGGGAGTACGGGAAGCTTTCGACTGGGAGACCAACATTCAAGGAAGAAAAATTATTGTCTATGTACAAACGTCGTGACGAACGAGACACTGCATGATCGCCTGTTATTCTCTCCTTTTTACATTTATATTTACGATTAATTAAGATCTATGTGAAAAATAAAAGTACGACCTTGACAGTTCAGGAGGGAATCTTAACGGTACTTATTGTCTATTTACAAACGTCGTTTACCATGCTTAACGTTTTTGGCATGAGTCAATCGTAGTTTCGCGATAGGATAGTAAACTGTGAGCCGCGTCCGTTCTTTCCTTCTTTCACGCGAATAAAACCTATCCATAGAAGTTTCCATCGAGTCTCGAGAATGTCGTTCTTTGAACGATCCCGTTCTACACCCATCTATAATTGGAGTTTTATTTGCTTTTACGAAGAGAAACGTTGCGATCGGTTACCTGCATTTTCGTTGGAAAATCAGCAACTACGTTAGGTTTTTGCAGAGTAACTGACGCTTCCAATTCGAGTTTCAACGTTGAAACACACATTTGTAATCAAAGTAATTAAACTCACCTGAAACGAAGAAAAGTGATGTCAATTTTGCGCGTACTCGTTGTACCGTTACAAAGAGGATCTTGAAGAACCTTAAACACGATCCTCGACAGAAGATACGCGCAACGAAAGAGAACATAAGTCCGCGTTTATCACGCTTCGGACAATGTACTCCTTGGTACGATCTAACTGAAGAATCCGAAGCATTCGAACCGGCATTTCATACGTTACGACCTATTATAACTGGTACGTACCATACGCGTGTGTTAATAACATCCAAATCGTACGGTATTACGCAGAGTTAAATTAATTGCCAAAATTTATTCCAACACATCCACTGTCTACCTTCTTCAAACGTGTATCTCATTCATTTCGGAAGCTACTTGTACGATCAAACGATGGGATGGAAACAAAAACCTGCGAAGCGAGCATCGGACGTTAAAACTCATACGCTGGAGCAAAATTCGTCGGTGAGTATCGGAAAACGAGTCGCGGCTCGTCAATTTGGTCAGCATCAGTCGTGACGCCACGATCGTCGACGAAGCACCAGGACCGCCTATATACAGCTCTCTTGGACACGCGAACTTCTCGTGTAAATATCGTGACTACGATGGACAGGAAGCGTGCTGGGTCGCAACGGGCTCAAGCTCTTCTCCACCTTTTTCACGTAGCCGTTAGGATAGATCCACGAGTCCTTTGTATGCAAGACCGACGAGGGCGTCGGATAATCCAGCTCCTCCAAATGACCGAAATCTTTCGTTCTGTCCGACTTGGAAGTCTCGTAATTCGGTTCGAAGATGTCGGGCCTCTTATCCATCTTGCTTGGAATCACGTCAGGATCGTCATCGGCCATATCGTTGATCGTTTCTCCTTTGATCTCGTCGCTGGTCTCCTTATTCAACGGCGCTATAACCACTCTGTCGTCTTTGTTGCCGTAACGCACCACTTCGGTGTGAGTTTTCATCGATTGCATCGGATGGTTACGGCGATACAGTGTCAGAGTTATGCCGACGATCAGGATGCACACGGCTGTTATTCCACCGGCGAAACACGCCACCAGAAGACTGTAGTCCATGCTGCCGTCGGAAGTTCCGCGATCTGCGGACAGAAGGAAACGTGACTCACGTAAAAGGCAAGACGTTAGGTAGACGATCGAACGTACGAGGCTTGGTCGAAAGCGAATCGGACGATACGCTCGTTATCAGTGCTGCTAACGAGGCTGTTAAAAGCACCGACGACTGGTAACGCGCATCGCGTACAATCGGCCGGATTTTCCCAACGAACGTTCTTCTTTCGGCGGATCGAGCACGGCGTATCGTCGTGGATTTTAAATTTACAGATCGATCACTCGGTAATTGAATTTCGTTATTGAATGGCAGCCAGTTTCCACGTTTCGTCTGAACGCTACGCTCGCGCAATTAGAAATGTAATTTAAGACTCGTTCGACCAGCCCCTATGGATTTTATGATAGAACCTCGACGATTTAATCAGCTGCTCTTCCCAAGAGTTTGTCGATCGAAATTCAAGTCGAAAGTTTGCCTCTTTTTATCTGCAAGTATATACTTGCTTGGCTTCCTCTTAATGACGGTAACTTGAACGCAACGATGAATAGAGTTAAAATTGTTAAAATTCATCGTCTAAGCATTCAGCTAGATGGTGGTCGTTTCTTAAATTATCTTTTCCGATATTTGTACGATCCCTTTTCGTTGTGACGAGTATGAATATAGATATACAGCTTAAAATATAGCGTAATATATTTTTTCATAAGAAATAAAGAATAACAAAATTGCAGTTGCGGTCGATTATGTCGTTCGGTAAGATCCTGTAAGATCCTGTAAGATCCTGTAAGATGAGATGCGAATGGTCCAAGGATCGTTATGTAAAAAGTTGAAAAATTCGATTAGGACTGTTTTTCTTACGAGCTCTCAATTGTCTGCGCAACATGAATAACGAATTGTACGTATCTAAATCATACGAATACGAATAAACATAATTCACAGCAAAATCTCGTTTAACGCGGTTGATAATTGCGGACGGGACAAAATTTCATACAGAAATACGACATTTCATAAATATTAATCTAATATTATGTTCGACCAGTTATCTACAAGCTCGAAAATTTAATTTGTAAAGTCATCATTTACATTTAATGGCAAGATATTTCGATACAAAACGCAGCCTCGCCAATTATCAAAATGAAAAGAATGGCTTTCTCGGAATTCCTTTCGGGATAAGAGAACGAATGCAGGATTATTTTCGTTGAAACGAGCATTCGAATCAAAGACACGGTCTTTCTTGGAAAAGCGCCTTAAGACATTTCCGGCAAGCTTGGATGGCTATTGGATCACGAGAGAAACGCGAACAACTTCCGGTAGCAAAGATCGAGAAGGAAATAGGAAAGCGGGCCCACTGACGACGATGGCCGAGCTTTTTGACATTCCGAAAACGCTTCGGTTCGTTAGCCAACGAACGTTTCGAATGTGCACGTTCCTCCGTATGCACCTGTACAGATGTGTACATATTTATTCCGAAACAAACATATACCAAGATAATTTGATTTGTGTACGGCTAACGTTTACAGGCAATTTGCAATCAGAGCAAATACATCCTAATGCAGCGGCTTAACTTTCAACGAAATTAGCGAAGAAAGGGAATGGCACTAGGAGAGATCGTCGGTATGTAAATACTTAGCTCAGATGGAACTGTTCCAGAAGGAATAATTTTGAAGTATCGGATTGAACGGAAAGAGTTCGTTTCGTGTGTTTTCGTTTTATCTCGTACCATTTTGTGCATATATTATCCTTATACTTACTGAATTTGTTAATCAATCGCATATACATTTTCACGAGAGTATATCGTGGGTGTTACGTAAATCTTAAAATCTCGTTAACGCTGTAATGAAACGCGAAGATCTAAAAACGGATATAGATGTTACGATGAAATACAATACGTGTAAAAGGAGATAATGCCGCTTATTCATTCACGTTTACAAAAAAGTCATTATTAATCACGTTGACAAATTTTAATCCTGATACTCGTCGTATTACTTACATTTCATATTACGCGGAATAACGAACATTAACGCAATGGAACTACGAAACTGCACATGATGAAATCTGAATAAAATAATTGCAAACAAAATATGTATATACGTACTTGGGTAGAATCTTCGATTATGTAAATAATAATTAGGAAAATATCAAGAAATATTATCCGAGTTCGTTTGCGCGTATATCATTCTGTAACAATATCATAGAATTATTCTTTTGGTGGATTATATCGAATAGATCTAAGCCTCCTTAGTGTCTTGTACTATCTTGTAGATCTATCTATCTTTCGTAGATCTTGAAACGATGCAAGAGGTTGAGACACGTAAACTTTTTCAGTTTCATTGTTCAAAGCGTATAAAATATCACGTACAATCTCAACATGATAGGTATTAAAAGATCATTTCACAAAAATTACCTCCTAGCGTAATGTAAATTGTTTTTAACAGCACTTCTCCGCTTTCTAATATCCCGAAGACCACATGTCGTATTACAATATTTCTATTATCCTCAAACACCTTCACTATTTCACATCCAGTTACTGTGGTTAGCATAACGCGTTTTCGTCTGGGATATTAGAATGCTATGCAAATGCTTCTACTGTTAAACGTAAACCAGATTCTACACATACGTACGTACATATACATATAGGGTGTCTAAACGATAGAACGTTCGAACAACGTGAATTCGGATAAGAGAAATAGGATCAGAACATAATAATATAGATGAACATTTTTTTAATTGAATGGAAAATGAATCCTGCGTTCTGTTCGTGAGCAGGTACGTCGACGTTTTGGTCGACGTATTAATCAACGATACACCAAACAACCGACAGTGTATTCTCACTGCGAATTGACCAAGGTATCCATAATGACACCGTGAATGAAAAAATGTAACGAACAAACGAAAGCTCGCCGAATAAACGCCGTTCAAACGAACCAGAGCGATACAGAACGAATTCATTTCGTTCAGAGCGAGCATTCGCATTTATAAAAGCACTAACCTGCGGTTCTTAACGGGACGCATTAGGAGGAAATGACATGGACTCGGCGAAACTGGTTGAAACGGATCCGAAGAGGTTCGCAAAGGTTGACGACAGGGTTGGAGGTTCGAGGCGGTGCAGACCAGCTTCGCATTATCAGTAGAACGTATACAGGCCGAGATCCGAGATGAGCTCGTGTTGCGAACGTGCCTGTCCACGTACACACCATTATACGTGCATGTACAGGAACGAATACCTATCCAAGAAGAGCGGGGAACGTTTGCGCACACAAGCCGAGATCGTCCACGGACCGAGATGAATAAACCATGAGGATGGAAATTAAAGGCGATAAATGCGCCTCGAATGAGACAGCAGCGAGGAAAGGGACTCGCTCTTTATGGGATTTTAATTCAACCTCCGCGGGAAAGGAGGATACGAAGAAACGTGTCGCACGGAAAGGGAAAGGCGACTCCGGCCAAAGAGAGCTTGAAATGATCGCGGATACGCGTATAATTGCGCTCGTGAAACGCACGGACCAAGCTCGCAATGCGATGCTACGGCCCGTTCAGCTCGTGATACAATTCCGGCTAATTGAGAGACGTGACAAATGTCAGGGACGCGTACCCTCTTGCCAAAGGACCTCGTTCGTGTTCACCGTTTCTGTACCCCAGGCTGAATACGATCGTGACGTTCGCCCTTCGGTTTTCCAGCGGTTTTCACGAGCTAAGATGGAAATGAATTCGTTCGATTTACCAAGTTCCGTATAATTGCTCGAGTAACTGGATATTGCCGCGGGTAACACGACATTATCGATCGTGTCTGTTTGCATTTCGAGATACGCGTTAATTTTGTTTCGTAATATCGTCATTTATAATATCGTCGAATCAATGGAGAGAGTGTGTATTGACGAATTTTTCATTTTGCTCGTATTCAGCGAATATATCGAGCTGTATGATATTCGTAAATTAGGGGATTAATGTACTTACATGCTGGAAACGGAGTTGGAAATGATTCTAATGTCGTAGATAATATAATAGTGTGTTGTATATTTTCTATTTATTCTATTACGAACCTACCTTTTGTATCATATGTGTTTCATAATGTAAAATACCAAATAAAGTACCAAATTTGCTAGATACATTTTCCAGTAAACGCGTAACTAGCAAGGGTCCGAATACTTCTACATCCTGCACACTTTTGACGTCAATAAGAAAGGAAAACATTCGTAGAACTTACCGGTGGTGTACATAGCGACTGCTTTGAGCGTGACTGGTTCAAGGACTACAGGGTCGCTTCGACCCTTTGCGTTGACAGCGTAAAGATGAAGCCTATATTTACGACCGGTCTCTAAACCAGGAACCTCAAAAACCGGACCGGACGAGCTGGATCTCTCTGTGTGGTTTAGGTAAAAGGTATTGAAGTGATAAACGTTCTCCTCGCTATACACCTCCAGCTCGTAATTAGTTATGGGCAAACCGCCGTCAAATCCCTCCGAGCATCTGACGATCAACCAATCCGCATCCCTCGATTCGGTGGCTTTGAAATCCTCGTGACCTATTTCATGGAAAAATGTGGTGAATGGTTTCGAGAAGGATGTCCGCGCTGTTATACGCGAGAGAAAAAGAGAATTCGGAAAATCGAGGGTAGATAGTACTTGCCACATAAAAGAGAGAACTCTTAACGAATATGGGTCGAAAAATTAATATTTTTAAAGATATGAATAATTTGTCGTCTAAACCGAGTGGCTTGCTCGCTTTGGAAATTATTATACTGCGTAAAATCTAAATTTGTAATAGTCTATTTGTACTTCGCTGTATTTAATTATTTACATATTTAATTATTTAATATTCAAGTATCTATTTAATTGTATATTTAGATTAGAAAACTATTTAACATCTTTGGAACGAATGAAGATACGAATGATTAGAAGATTTCCATAATCAAGATAGAAAAATTGCTATTTTTCATGTGTTTGTTTATGCGGTTTTTGACTCTGTACTTGTACAACAGTATTATTACGTAATTATTATTATTTATCATGCTGACGTTATCTTTTAACGAAGGACGTGGATGAAACAAGTCCTTTTGTAAAAAAAAAGGATTGCATGCAAAAACGCTGTGACTCACAGTTTCATTTCGCCTGATATATCTGCGTTATAACTATACACATGTGTGTACACCTCTTTTCATAGCTATGAGGCTACTTCCTGATCTTACATAATGCGTAATAATTAGCTGAAGGTACTAAGGAAACGATAAATCGGGCAAAATTTCGTATTCACGCAAGATAAAGCTCTAGAGCGCTGTAAAAATGTGTAAAAGCTATTTAGAAGAATTACGACAAGAATTACGACAAAAATTATTCGTTAAACAATCTGCTGACCTAAATAGCATAAAATAACGCAGCATTTAACCAGGTAGTCTACCTAAAATCTGAATCTCAGTTACGATACGACTGTAACAACAAGCGCAATAGAAACCTTAATAATAAACTGCTTCAACGGCTTAAGAGCTATAATCTACATCGAAGAGAAAAGTACTTGGTTGCGAAATAACGGCCTGACAGGACTGGACGTAAAACGAGGAAAAGTAGCCTAACAACGTTTAACGCGTCTCCTCGGTAAAGCAAGACCAAACAGCGTCGAACTTCCCCATCTGCAGTGTCGCTTTCCTGTAACGAAAAACCGAGCAGCCCTTCGAAACGCACGGCAATCGATCCCCGAAGGGGTTGCCTAATTTTACGATCGTTTTCACGCACGACCGAACATCTTGTCTCTTGTCGAGGGAACGCCGGAAAACAAGCTGTTGAACATAGCGTACGAAGCTATCGAGAGCGAGCTAGTATCCTCCTATATGACGGGCGTACGTAATAGCATAGTTAGCGGCGTTTAGGTGGAAACGAGGGGTTCCAGTGTCGCTTACCCATTCGATACGCGTACGGACCGGTCGACTGGAGGGCCGTGCAATTCTGAAGGGGATAAGGTTTCCCGGCGACGATGATCTGAAAAAGACAGGGCGTCTTTTGCACCCCTATCCGGTTTTTCGCCCAGCAGGCAACCGTGCCATAGTCCATGTCGTTTGCTGGAGTATAGTTCAACCTGGATCCATGCCAGTGGCTAGTGATGAGGCTGAGCGGCTTCACTTGCGTGAATCTGTTGGCCGGCACGTTCATCAGCTCGCCGGAATTGTTGAAGGTCCAGTGGAAAGTGATGGGCGGCGGTTTCGACTGCACGCCACATACCAGCGAGATCGTCTCGTGCTTCAAGGCGCCGACAACTTGGGTAGATGAGCCGTCTTTGCAGACAGGCGCGTCTGAGAATCAGATCGGACACATCTCCAATGTATCGTGTCAACGCGAATCCGAAACCCTAACCGAATTACGAGCTCACGATCTTAAAGTCCATCTACCGTGGCGAACATAGAAATAGGTGAGAAATTAAAAATCTTGTAGGAAAATTTTTATTTCATTTACCGCTCGATTATTGTTCGAAATAGAAATTTGGAAGTTGTTCTATAGTTACGGTGCTTTAATTACAATGATCTGGATAGCTCAATGGCAGAAAACACTCTCCTGGCAAGACACAATGCATGAAATAAAATTCAAAAAATACCATTTCTTTTTTCTACTTACTGTACTTATATTTTATGATAAAATTGTTTTCATTTCGTTATATTATTGCTCGATTATAAAATAAATGCGATACGTATATCCAATTCATTCGAGCATTTTACCCATCTTTTTTACCGATCTTTCACTGAATACCTGATTTTCGCGTATTTAGAGATATTAATCGATTAGAAGAAAAAATGTAAAAATTTACTCACACATTATGTCCAAGGTTACCGGTCTGCTGGTAGATTTCCCCTCGACATTGACTGCCATGCAAGAATATTCGCCGGCGGAATTTCTAGTCACGCTTCGCAAAACCAAAGATTGTCCGCTGGGAAGAAAAATTCTAGCAGTCGAGTTCTGATGCAGCTCCTTGCCGTCTTTGTACCATGCCAGCTTGTACGCTTTGGGATTCGCCTGAACGTCGCATTCGAAGTAGACGTCATCGCCCTCGTTTATGTCGTTTGCCTTCAAGCTCAAGCCCAGCTTGATCGTCACTATTGGTGCATCTGGGAATTTTATGCGCGATAAATCAATGTAAGAGTACCATTAGGGACAATTCCTACTAGTATATTAGACACACCTACTAGTATCGATAAATCTTTCTTCCTATCTCTCTCGTATTTCATATTTCTTGTTGTAAAATACACCAATTGGAACAAATGACATGGGATAAGATTTCAATCTATATCAGAGTCGAAAACGTAAATCGTAAGTGAGATAGAAAGGTTCGTCGACTGATCCATCGATACCATTATAGTTTCAACGTAAAACGCTATCGTTTATAACTTGAAAAACCAGCCTCGAATGATATTTTTGTATTTTGTTTTGTGAATTTTTTATTACTTATAACAATATGCTGAGTTTGCCACTTCGGATCAGCGCCATTGTAATCCTTGAATCGTGAGCTTTCGGTCAAGGTATTACACGTTTCCCTACTCGCTGTTCTAATAACTAAATTCGATGGCCAGAAGCGAGTACATACTCGTGGAAATAAAGAAACGGCTTATGAAACGAAAATACTGTAAATTAGTGGCATATTGAAAATAAATTTACCAAGAAAGTAATACCATTTTAGGCAGTGTTGAAACATAGTTGAAAGTTGAAACAAAAGAGCGTAATATACATAGAAGGGTGATATTTAAATTTAGCAACGCAAAACATGCCTAAATATTTACTAAAAAAGAAATACTAGTTTTAAAAATCCCTTGTAACGCCGTCATCGTGTCACAGTTTAAAGAAAATTCGCTTTACTCACAGTGAACTAGCAGTCGCCACTTATCTTCCAGGGCGCTGTTAGGTACAACCGGATTCTCCGCCCGGCAGATCAGATATTTTCCATCGTCCTCCATGGTGGGTACATAACTCAACACGCTTCTCGTGATGTTCGGACTATCTGCAAACTACGAAGAACTCAGAATCTAAGCTCACGTGTACCTGTCTTACAAAGGTAGAAACGAACCGCGGCTGGTATAAGTTCAAAAATGTTCTACTCACATTTCTGGCCATGTGTTTGACCTGATGGTTTCCCTTCCACCAAGTGATCACAGCCTCTGGCCTGGAACCCGAACTGGCGCATTCAACTTCGTACGTTTTTAACGCCGACAAGTGCGTTTCTTTGTTCGTAATATTCACTACTAACGGTTTCACTGGAATCCAACACGATTTACATAGAGGGATATTTCGATGGAAAAATATGCTTTTTAGTAAATTGCAATGAAATTTGGAACGTCGTTCGTCGAGCGATACCTATGTTATTTTAAAGCAGTTACGAATGCAATATAATTTACGGTATCGAGATTTTCTCTTGAAAATTTCATCGCCAAAAAGGAGCAACATTTCAAATCATCGTGGATAGCATTTGCGGATAATTACGTTATCGTCTCTGTTTTCGGTGGAATGCTAAAATAAATTTTATGTTCGATGAGATTAAAAAGCGACGATATGGAAATACGATTGACGAACATCTTTCTATTTGTCGTTTCTTTATCTTATAACGTGTATTATATTAAGAATATTACAAGAAAAAGAAGAGATCGAGAGGCGTTCAATCTCCGTTGAATGTCTGATCTTCTTCACACACGTCGGTTGCCCTGATCCTTACAGCAATCGATATATATGCATATATTATTAGAAATAAAAAGTAATGTTTATTCATTACGCTTTTATCTTCCATTCCTATCGTCCTTAATCTCACGCTACATAGAATTCATTTCAACTTTCTTCTCCAAACTTTAATCCCACGATGGAATCTCATTTTCTTCGAGTCATATTTTCCTCCCCATAAAATAACCAATTCGTTATCTTCGTTATAAATTTGAGTGCACTCGTTGTCGTATCACATCGACGCGTACTATTCGAATTCTTCTCATAACGCGGTATACAATAATGCATATTGCATTACTTGCTCCTATCTAGTCCGGAATTAGCCAGGTCCAAGTCTACTCGATAAATTTTCAAACTGCATTTTCTCGAAAACGAAATATCACGCGAAAAAACTGTATTCTCTCTATTTTTCTTTGTTTTCTCTGTTCCGTTTTATCGTTTTTCAACGTACAATCACCTCATCGCCGATTGTGCCGCGATTGCTGGAACATGTTCTCGCGTTTGTTCCAAATTTAATCGACGTAATCACGATAGTCGGCTCTCGTTACGGTGCTAATAAAATTTCGACATTTTTAATACAACGCGTACACGTATATCGCTATTTGAAATGTACGTAGCTTGTCTCAATCGTATAGGGCATCCTGTGTAACAAGTCAAAGCGACGCACAACTCCGATGAGCAAGAGTGCTCATCGACTAATCCCGTATTTCGACATGCAGTATCTGGATCATCGCAAAGTTTACAGAAACACCGCGGTTTATTAATAAGCTGGAAACTTTGACAAATTAGGACGTAGCTCTTTACGGAAGCTAAACATTCGGTAAGACAGTTAACAAGTTGAAATAGTTTCTTACTTACAATTAATATCCAAAATAATCTCGGAAGTTAGAGGAGCAACGAGATGCGTGTTGCTTGCCCGACAAATTAGCCTAGCTCTGAGGAACTTCCTGGTGACGTTCGTGATGTCGAGATGATTTATCGTAGTGTCCCCGTGTTCTAACGTGTACGTGTCGTCCGTTTCCTCTTCGAAATGCCACGTGACTTTGGGTGGCGGTGAACCTCCGATTACCTCGCACGACAACGACAACTCGCTACCCTCGTTAAAGGGCTGCAATACCTTGGCCAAATTTTTACCCGGCCCGGTGTAAATCACAGGCTTGTTCGGTGGCACTGTCGTAAGGACGAATTTACGTAAGTCATAATACCGCGAGTATCTTTCTTCTTTAAATCTTTCGAACGATTTCCCCGGCACACGTTATTTGCTTACGGAGAAATTTATTTTCAATGGTTTTTTAATTGCTTCGATCGCGCAACTCGCGCTATACGCAGAATTTTGCTAAACAATTGTACGAACATCTAGGATTTGTACAACGATCTGATCTATGATATCGTACAAGTGTCTGCGTTACAAAGTAACTGTTTTATTAAGCAGATTTAAATAGATCAACGTTATATTAACCTCAGAGCAATTAGAGAGAAGAGAGGAAAATTTCTAGGTATCTTAATCTCACAATGAACGTTCCGTTGCTTTGTTTATTACATTTTGTCGTTAGATGCCATCTCTTATTCTAGAAACAGAAACTGTGAAATCTACCGTATCTGGTATTAACGAGATGAATGTAATTAAACGCCATAAATGATCCTGCCGCCACGAAACAGCGCTAAATTACGGGGAAATGGCTTTTGCATAAGTACACGCTGCATACGCGCATGATAAAACTGCTGGAGATGACGCTCCGTAAAACGAAGACGCATGTTACTTAAAAAAAAATATACAAACGAACGATTCTTTATCCGCATAACAGCGACGCCACGAAATTGCCATAATATGTAATATTTGTCGAGCTCTCGTACCGTGTTCAATTAATTAAGTGAAAATCGCGTTACCATCGCGTCGGTGTCTAAGAGTAACAAGATATTCGTAACATAATGAGTTTCAACAACGCGATTATGTTTATATGTTGCAATCGAATAAAGACGATACGTCGTACGTACTATCCTGGATGTTTACGACTGTATAACTTGTTATAGAAAATGTTATATAAAAATAAGCTTTCCCTTTATCTTGTAACGATGGTGACTCGGATCGCACGGTTACAAAGCAACAGATGCGAAGATGGCGTTTCTCTGATGAAAACTTCATTTCGTTAAAATAACTCCGCTTTAATCGGTATCTCGTTCTAATGTACAATTCTGAATAGATATAAAGCGAAAACCGATTACGTACATACGAAAGCTTAACGACACATTCTCATCTATGAAACACGCTAACAAAATTTCGATTAATCGTCTTTCTAGCATCTGTACTTGCGATTGAACAAACATTTTCACGTCGCGGTGACTAGCTATCGACAATCGTCCCTGTCGCAACGAAGAAAGTCGGATCTGTTCGGCTAATAAAATTCTCTGACATTTCTCTTTTAATCCGCGGAATTTTCAATTCCAGGCGTTAAAACTAAATCTCATGAAATAACCGAAAACGAGCAAAAGGCGAGCTGCAAAACTAAAAAGTTCGAAATTAAAAGCGACAACGTCGAGATAGCATCGAGTTTCGGAATGAAAGCAATTAATCGCGATTGATCATCAAGTGGAAAGAGTAACAGAGAGAGAGAGAGAGAGAGATGAAACACACTGTAAAAGGAGAGATAGAACACACTCACCTATCACCGTGAGGTTAACCTTCTGATTTCTCGTCGGGCTATTTTTGTAATCCACCCTGCACCTGTACACGCCCGCGTCGGTTGCCTCCAAGGGATCGATCTCCAATTTCGCGGGATCCACGTTCGTCCTCATGGTCGCCCTTTCGTCGAATACGTATGAATCTGACCAAAGCTTCGCCTGAGCTATCGATTTGCCGCGAGCATCTAGACTGTATATCGGCTCGCCGTCCCTTTCGTCTTTGTACCAAAAAACCATGCTCACCACCTCGCTTCTACTCGCTGGATCGATGTCGCAAGGTATTTGAGCTTTGAAGCCAGCCACCGCCGACACATTCAGCATCGGTACTGAAAATTACCACATATATTATTCAAGCTTCGCGTTCACCGATATTATACTCCGAGGCACATTTTATTTCCATCAAGAAATCAAATAACCTTAATTAAGTGCCGTATTTAATCGCATTCTCGCATCACGCTACATTTCTAACTTTCCGCTGCTTATACGCCGTCACCTATCCTCGCATGCTTGCGTTACCTATCCTCGTTAGTCTCACTCACTTACTAGGTCAAACCTTATTAGCTATCAATTCATAACTTTCAAATATAGTAAAACAGAGAACAGCCATCGTAACCACGGCATTGCGAAATATATATCGCAATAAAAAAGTGTCGTACTTCATTTAAGAGGAACCCATAATCATCCATCTAACACGTGTCACTCCTTCATAATCCCAGTACCGTCATATTGTACGATTATTGGTGATATTGAGGAACATTAGGACGTGATCCTAACAAATATTATTGCCGAACACTCAGTTGCGCGTAAAAAACGAGCGTAACGAAGATTTTTAGCGCCTCTGAATATCTAATTTCGAATATCTAATGGGTTTCTTACTAGGACCAACGTCTTGACGTTTCCAAGTTATGGGCACGCGTTTCACGCTGTTACGGTTCTACCTGACTCGCTCGTATTCTTGCCACGGTACAGCGTCGGATTTGAACCACCCTCTTTGTTTGATGTTCTTTAATTCTTTCGTTCTGTGGTTCAGGTGTTCTAAGCTGAGAACCGAGAGATTTCAAGAGGTTTCTTTCTTCGTGTTGTTCTCACTTGGCATAAAAGATGATTTAGCTTTTGCCATTTACCGCTTGTCACGTTGGGACGAGAGTATAAGAGGAAGGCAAGCGATCCTGATTTCTCGTGACATGTAACACGGATGATAATTGGATCTTTCTTCGCGTCTGCGAATCTTTATTTTGAAAATATCGAAATGAAAAAGGTTTTGCCAGTTTTCTACTTTATATACATATATTCGTCCATATACCAAGCACGGAACACACCAGTTACCCTAAACGTTCTGCTTCATCTTCAAAGAAATACCTGCAGTTCGAATCTATCTTCTCGCAGCATATGGTTGTGTAACGCGGCTACATACATTTTCTTCCTAATTCAACTTGTAGGTAGTAAACGACGCCGTATCTGCAGATTCAGGCTACTACAACGAGAATCCTGAATCCCGTATATTTTCTTACCGCAACCGCGAATTTCCAGTTTTAGTCAGTCACTGACCGAGAGTCGAGTTACTGCAAATTGGCCGGAGCTCGGGACCGAGGCGCAGGTCGGGGCAACAAAAGTTCGTACAAGCACACGTACGATCAGCGGCGGCCGTAAGTGGGTGTACAAGCC
>NT_176737.1:1723437-1805723 GCF_000188095.3 Bombus impatiens
GTGGGTGTACAAGCCGAGACGGGGCCAATTAATCGGTCTACTTACCGATTTATGTCCCTGGTCCTGGGAGCCGCCGCGGCGTCGCGATTTTATTGGCTTTCATAGCCACCTCATCAATCGTCCCGCCACCTGGCCACCACCCGCCTCTTGACCGTCCGCGCACCAACCTCGTTATCCTTTCCCTCGTCGTCCTTACATACAACGTCTACTCGGGAAATTGGCCTCCCTTGCTGGCCCCGGAGATTAATCACGCGCGACCCTATCGATTTACTGCATGAATGTCCACCGTTTTTTCGTCCTCGTTGCTCCTGACTCGCGGAATCGAACGAAACGTTCGACGAGCAAGAAACAGCCAAGGAAATGGAAGATGTCGAGTACCGTAGGTGCGAGCGAACTCTTTTCGTGAGAATGGCACAGTTTGTTGGGTTTGTTGTAGCCTCGCGATATAAAGGACTGAGAGCGTTCGATCGCTTCGAACTCTTGAAACGTTAGAAACTAAGCTTAAGATTCATCAAAAAATTCGTAAGAATATTTCCGTACTTTAATTACTTGTTTCAGCTAATAAACTAATATTCCGTGAATATTTCCGATACCGTCGATAGTGTTGTTAGCATTTAACCCTTTTAAGTGCGAACGCGGTGAATAGCTGGGCTCGTCCGTGTGACCTGGCAGAAATTGTTTAAATCCTTTGTCACGACGTTCTAGAAACGTGACACGAGTTCTCGGCTCGTGGAACAATTGAGAAACGGGAAATGACTTGTAATTATAGATATACCTCAATCACATTTACATGTATGTATAATAGACGAAGGAAAATATGTTAATGTGATTAAACAAGAAAATATGCTCCAAATTATGTCGTGTTTGGTTTTGTTTTAATAAAAGAATAGTTACATTAGTAGCATCGGTAGCTTCTTAAATAAAGCAAGCTTCGTCTTCTTCGAGTTATGGCTGTTAATAGAAATTCACGAGAAAACAGAATTCAACGAACGAGGCTTCGTTAATAAATACAGGAAACTCGAAAAGAAAAACGTACGAAAGAGATCAGATGTATTTTACGTTTAACGTATTAATTGATTAGAGAAAGCGTTTTAAAAGCGTAGAGAAACCTGAAATTTGATTACGGAATTATTACCATAATGTAAGCATAAAAGTAAAATGAGTTCCAAATGTTGATGGAACATTCATGCAACTAAGCTATTGATTAAGAGGACACGACGTATTTCCATTACAGCACAAAACGCATTTCAACTCGTAATTTAAATATATCCATTATACGTATTAATTAAGCATCAAACGAATATGAAAATTATTGGAGAACCATAATTTTACTGAATTAATGTTTAAATGTAGCCGATTCTATATCTGTTTAAAAATTCTATCGCGAAATGGTAGGATTTTATCGTTAAGCATCGAAACAAAAGTTTTTAAACCAATAATAACTATTTAGCAAAAATATACATTCAGAATATAAAATATGATTCTGTAAAATAGACATTTATATTCATCGAACTGTTTTTATATAATGGATCACAATTCTATCTCCATATTATTTTGCAATCTTAATTCTAATACATCATTTTCTCGTGGTATCTGTGCGTCTCGAATAAGCATGAAAATAGTCGGAATAGTCGGAAATAGTCGAGACATCTGTACTTTATTTATGTATATGTATTTTCCATAATTTGCATCTTATGAATCTTAAATACGCAACTCGCTCGTATTACTTTTTTCAGTGCATCACTCACTCTTTCGTCCAGTATCCAAAGAGAATTATTCAAAAGTTCGTTCTAACAGAAAATTCAGTGTCACGCTTCATCGAGCACATATTACGCGACGTATTTCACAGCCATAGGCACTAAATATCTAACAACGAGACTGCTTTAGCGCAAGCAAGAATTTAGCTTCCAGTATTTAACACATTTCAAAGAGAAGTCGTATACACATATATAATCTATACGTACGTGCATGTATATACGTACGTACGTATTAATATATATTTTTTAATACATATATATCTGGAAAACTGTGAGTTTGCTGCGCTTTGCACCATATATCACCGTTGCAACTTTCAAGAACTAATTTTTCGATCGAGGTGTTACACGCCCACCTACTCGTTGTCTCGGTAGCTTGCCTAATATTTTATTTGCCTTCATTATTCGCTAATTATACTCGCTTTAAATATTTTTCAAACGTACATATAGTATTATCTCGAAATATCCAAATATTTAGCGATTATTCTAACAAGCTCGTGAACATTAGTCTTTGAAACGGCACGTTACCGCGTCGCTGCTAAATTACTAGAGGCGTTTATTTATCGCGAGCTATCTCATACATTTATGAATTATAGCTTGTTACATTTATCCGTCGAATCACTATTTAACAAACACAGCAAACTACAATATCATCCGCAGGCAACATAGAACACAAGATATCCAATTATTAGATCCAATCTAATCCTCGTCCGAACAAAACAAACACCTGTTAGCAACGCTACCGACGTAATATTGTCTCCACAAATACGGAACATCGTCAAATGCTAAATAATTCGTAATACGTTCGCCCAATACAAACAAATCGATAATCCAAGCCACAGATGCTTGGAAACAATTAGCAAGTACTTTAATTAACGCTAAGCGTAACGTTTAAAAGCAACGTATATAACAAATCACATAAATAGATGTGTATATATAACATACATAATCCAAGAAATTCAAGCAGAGTAGATTTAGACCTTTACATTCCGCGCTCTTCGTTTCAAAAAGTTTTATTGCAAAAGCTTCCTGATCGATCGATGATATTCTCCGACGCGAAACAATACTTTGAGCTATGTTATTACGTGATCGTGTGACGATAATGAAATCACTTGATGCAAACAGGAAGTCAGCATTCTCTCAGGTCACACGAACTACTCAGACCTATAGTCTCAGTCTTCCATGTCGTAAACTCACGACGCGCTATACGAGCAATCCGCGAGTACGGGAACTGATCTCTCCATTGACCCGCAACATCGTCTTAATCCCTCGGCTATCACAGTGATCGGGATGTTCAAAGTCCTAGGAGGACTGATCGAGTCGGAGTTGCCCAGCGATTCGCTGATCATGTTTCCATCTGTTTCTCGTAATTTGTGATAAGCCGATGTAATAAGCGTCGAGTGCTCAAATTCGTCGTAGAGATTGCGTAACGATATTAACGGCAGTCTTACAGTACATCGTGCGTTATTTAAAAAACTATAATTACAATTGTAATACATTTCATCAGTTTTCTTAAATCGACTACAATTTGGTCGTTAGGTTACAGTTGCTCGGAAACGAATAAACAAAGTTGCTCGTCAACTACCTTTCCTGGTATTATCTTTCTCGTGTCTTCTTTGACGCATAAGTCTCGCTCCTACTCTTAAGCGTCTCGTAAAAAGTCTAGAAGCATCTCTGAAAGTGTACGAACTCGTGCGTATCTTCCATATCGTTGCACTACGACGTCAACGTTTTTCTAATTTTGCCATATCTCTCTGTCCTTCCTATAGGCCTTCTACCGACGATACGCTATACAAAAGCGTAACCGGTGCAAGGAACTTCCATCGTTCGAGCAAACCGGATAAATGCGGCACTGAGTTATCGGTGCGAGAGGTGCCTACGCGCAAACAACGGTCGGACCGAACGTTTACGGATTCGACACGCGTATTTGGGCGGATATCAACGTTTACTCGAAGCAGTTGGATAGATCCGCTCTTAGAGCGCATCACGTATCTGACTACACCACTGATTCTCGGATAATTATTCAAAGCAAACGCGACCTCGTGTCGCGGGTCGGTAATGCATCGTATTAGCCGCTTCCTTCTATGTACAAGTCCATACGCGCGGATTTCAACAGACGTAATCTGTCGCGAAACACCACGCTGCGCAGATGCTTCGACGGATCTGTGATCTTATTCGATGGGAATGCAAATCGGCCTGATCGGATTCCGCGAAAACTTCGGACGGAGTTACGTACTCGGTTATCGACGATAATGCTTATTAAGAAACGAAATGTGACGCGACATTAACAGAGAACGATGATTTCTCTTTCCGTGGTGTCTGACGACGCGATAGCGTGATCGCGCTATTGCGAGACAGCGCCAATGCGTATCATCGAGCAAAGTATTCCGAGAGGTTTCGAAGAAGAAAATAAATCGAAGATTTGCTTCTGAGAAGATCAATCATGAAAGTGTATCAAATATACGAATATAGTACATACGCGCGCACTTAACTTTTAAGCCAATTGCGTCAGGAAGAAAAATAATAGATGTGCTCTTACGTCATATAATTGCTTGTCGCTGTATCTAGAAAGAAATTGTTTATTCGAAATAATATTGTATGTATAATTTTATCGCAATTATAATAAAAAAATCTACGTATAATTTTTAAATAATATCATATGTATATGAATGCTGTCAGATTAAAAAATTCCGATTCTAGCTAAAGCTTGCACGTACGTAGAACGCATTTAAATTTATACGAACGAGAAATTTTTTCTGTGAGAATTCATTTTGGACAGATGAAATCAGACTGCAACGTTCCCGCCTAGTTTTCGTCTTTTGAATATAATTCTACGAAGATACGAGATGGAATCTTTGAATACATGATACGTTTATGGTAGACAAAATAATAAGACATTTAAAAGGCAACATTCTGAGAGAGCACGAAGGCAGATATTTTTTTATGAATTATTAAATTCGCAATTTAATTGCGGCTATTTCACTTCAAGATGAAAATTAACGAGTCAATATTTGGATTGGAATTTTTCATACTAGCGAACATTGGAAAATCTGTGTCCTGGGACATAAAATACAACATAAAAATGCATCAAATAGCATTTTGTAATTTGTATGTTTGTTAATAAAAGTACATTTCACGATGTTCATTGCGTAAGGAAGATACGAAGAAAACGATGTACAAAATACCTGTAAGCCACTATCGAATAATTTTTTAATTTCATTTCACGATCATTAATAAGTAAACGAATATCTATTATCTATTAAGGAGATGAGCTCAGTATGAACATTATCAAACGATTACATCACGAATAATGTGAACAATCTCTATGCATACATACTCCCTTTATGCATATACAGGGTGGTTGGTAACTGGTGGTACAAGCGGAAAGGGGGTGATTCTACGCGAAAAGAGAAGTTGAAAATAAAGAATAAAAATTTCCCTTTCCGCTTGTACCACCAGTTACCAACCACCCTGTATAAATGACAGCGTATCAAATTTTCTACAACATCGAAATATTACATTTAAAACAATTCCTTTTCAAACGGCCGACACCACGTTCACATTTTACGTATAATAGTTAGCCACAGAATTTCCTGAATATCCTATCACACAGTATGCGAAGCCATTCGCGTAAAAACACGTCACGAGAAGCACTCAGTATCGAATCACGTCCCAAGAACAACAACAACTTGCCGCACCGGTCCGATAACGAGCAGTTGCCAGGATATCGCAAATTCGTGAGAATCCCGTAAACACGTCCGCGTTTCCAACGGAATTCTCGTCAACTGCAAGGGACGCACGCGTTCTTGCGACTGTTATCGTGCGCCCATTTAAACGCGCGATGACGCGACGCGATGCTCGTTCCGAGGAGAAACGTTTGTGTAAACAGCGCCATTCCTGCAAACACGGTAACAATCCTTTCCCAATAGCCCCCAACGACACCCAGGAAAACAACGTCGACTCGGCAAACACGCGTTCTGGTCGACGATGATGCAGGTTACACGAGGTTGTCACGCGTTAACGCAGCTACGCGAGAAAAGAACAAACGTGGATCGAAACCTATTAAGAAGCGCGTATGTTGCGCGATTTTCCTTTCACGCGAAAGCGTTGATATAATTGAGAATTTTATTTGCATAAGCAGAAGAAACAATGGGCTTGGTGCAAACGGAAAAATTAGCCGCTAGGTCGTTTCACAGAGTAAACCACCCATTTTGATAAACCGTTAAGACAGTTTTAAAGAGATAGTCGGGAATATTCTAAAATGAAATATAATTGACGAAACTATACTTGATAAACGTAAACAGCAAAATTTAATAAAACCGACGAGAATGTTATAATCTAAGTGATCCAACTATGAGACGTTTACGGAATCAGACCTTTGTATCAATCTTGTAGAATGGAGCAAAGCAGTCTCATTTAAGGTAGTAGATACTTTCGTTCTGAGAGATACTTGTACGGCTTATGTTGCCCTTTATCACAGACAGGAGTTTCACATAAGAAAAGCAAAATGTTTGAAGAACTTTACCGGTTAAATTTTCCTGCGAAGGAATACGCTCGCTATTTTCTACGTAATCTACGTTATATAAATGGATTGCGTTTGGAAATACGAACGAAAATTCTAGTTGAAAGAACGGCTGCAGTTTTACTAACGTCTTACGAGTGTGGATCATTGAGAGTGGAACTGCGTTTCAGTTAAATACTCGTATCACTAGAAGTAAAATAAAAATGAAAGAATTTAATCCGACATAGATGTAAAAAATACGGATTAAATACTTTTTCAAAAACTATATCGTCCACAACTTTCATCGGAATCGACAATTCCTTTGTGAATATTTCGGAAACTACACCCAAGCGACGCATACACGTATTCAGGGAAAACTTGCTCAGAACGAGGATCTTGACATATTTCGAGGTAATCAAACTCAGCGAGCTGTGCCCTGATGTAAAAGATAGTGCAAGTTCCTTCCAACTTACACCTCTTCCAAAACATACCCACGATGTAGGAAAACACGCGCTATACAAATTTACATAGGTATATTTATCATCCATTCGCGAAACTCGAGCAATTTGTCAGCAATTTGTCTCGTACAGCTTGCGCGCCATCCATCAAAAAACATTTCAGCCGATCGTTGATCCAAAAGAAAAGTCAAACAACGATAAGACAGAGGAGTGGGCATTTCGAATCGCGGAGAAATTTCAGGGTGATTTCCATCGTGAAAGCGTAAAAGCGGTCGACGCTCGAAAGTAGAAACCGGTGCGGTGAAGTGCGCGAGCGAATAACCGCGACAGCCGAGATCCTTCCGTGACGAAAAACGAACGAATAAACTTTAAGGCTTTTAGGTTACAAAGGAGGATTGTAAAAAGCGGGAAACAAGGAGTGGGGGAGGAAAATAGACCGGACCATTTCGACGTATGACACATTTTTCCCGATGCTGGCGTAGAGCTTCACCCGTTGCAATTGGATTTTACGCCGCATCAAGCGCGCCAGTTCTCTCTCGCGTTACACGCCGCCATTATACGCGGCCTGCATACACCGTTTCCAACTTTCGATCCAAAGACTTATCGCTCGCCTTTATAGAGTATCGCCATACACAATTTCGTATTACCCTCTTACCGTCTCGCCAATTTTACTTTCTTCCACTTTTGACCTCTGGGCTTCTCGGTCCACGGAAAGTATAGTCCTCGAAAAAACAAACGTAAAACGTTGATGGGAGGAAAATACGACGAACCATTGTGCTGCTCGTAGTTTGTACTGCAAAATTTTTATCGATCTGCTTCGCTCGTGATACCGTTAACGGGCCAGTTTATACAAATGTTTCAATCGTATCTTGAATCAAGTTACGAGGCTCGATTATGCTTGGAACAAGTGGAATAAAATTCGATCGTTCGTCAGAATTTCCTGATTGTTCTCCAAAAGAATTTCTTTATGCTTAGAAACGATGTACCGGACTACGGACAGTTGGCAAATTTGGATGACATAGCGTAGAATCGAACGAAAGGGGTCACGTTCGGCGAAGGGGTGTAACCGATCGTGTTCGCTCTCGCGATGCGCGATCGAGGTACATAAATTGATCGCGATTTATTCCTTCCAATTTTTCAACGTATTTACGCATAACTGGCATGTGTATGCGCATGTACGTGCGTAGAGATAGCGATATCGTCACAATGCAGAACAGTTTGACGACGTATGAAGCGATTTACAGTGAAGTAGCGACGTAACTTAACTTTCTCGACGTACATGTAACTGGAATACTGCTGAAAATACGCCGTTTAAGCATTTTTAGTACCTCGTATTCTCCCTTCCATCGTACGTTGCGCCTTTGAAAGGGGTGCCGAGGCCCAGCGCTATACGAGGGTGTGCGTCGAGATGGTAGAACGTACAGCCCTTGTAAACTATTCGAGAGGGTACGAGTTAAGTCGCGAGGACCGTTAAATTGATCGTCGCATGACCGTTTCGAAATTTCCAGATTTACGACAGGGTCTCGGCTATCGAGTCAAGGAAAAGTGCTGCTAAGAAGTTAAAAATACATGATATTGCAAATCCATTAAATAACTCGTGTACCCCTTGCCGTATGACCTGATCGAAATCTGACTGTTGATACGCGAATGGTCGTAACGCTAAAATCTTATTTCTAAAAAATAGCGACTTTTTGTTATCGTGGTATAAACCTGGGTCAACAGAATCTTCATTCAGCACATAGTAATATTTAACACGATGACTGCTGCACTTTATTAATTTAATATCTTATTTACTCGTAGTGCGAAAATTTAGGGCAGCGTAATTTTTAATAACTGCAATCTACGGTAATAATACACGAGACGATATTAATTACTTCAAATTTTAAGATGTTACATTTAATTAATTTCAAGTAAATAACGTGGAAACGATTTCTCCCGAGATAATTGGAATTCTTTGCACGTGAATAGCGTAGCGGCTGCTTTAAGGAACTATAACGTGCTATGTACTGCGATATTAGAAAATTTATCATCAGTCACATTGACAGAAATTTTAACATTGTGTATTAAACTATCGTAATTAAATAACGGCAATAACGCACAGACATATTAAAATTATTATTACATGTGCTTGTTATATCAACCTAATACCATGTTCTCTGTAGTTTAAGTTTTACAATTTATTCATAGTTTTTATTCAAATCAACGTTGTCAAATATGAAACACATAGAACTTTTTCATCATGTTCGAAGATAGCCCACTTTCGTTAGCCTCGTTACAAATAGTCCAAGTTAGGAATCTTTGTAGTTGCACAAGTCACTCGTCGACGAATAATGGGCTTTATATCAGTCTAATAGAATAGACAAATGAGGCGTAAACGGAAGGCGATCGTCCTGCTTCTTGCAAACGTTCCTATATATTATCTCTGGATGCGTTTACGATTGAGTTTACCGTAGTAATGTCCACAACCAAAATCGAAGGGGTTGAGATAAGGGATGAACGCGCAGGATTGTTCCTGGACAAACAACGCGTGACCAAAGGCGGCAGGATGGTATACAATGCACAGTGAGGTGTACGGGTTAAGAGTAAATGAGAAGCAAACAACGTCTAAATACTTGGCTTGTTTGTCGATAACGATGACAAGAGTAGGATATATTTTTCCGATAGAGAAAATAATAGCGATAATATATGCACTGACAAATTTGGGAAACAGCATACAATTGCCAAGCTATTATTTTATTTCTGTCGCGTCAAGTTCACAAGGCAAAGATGATTGTTCCAGATTGTTCCATGCGGAGGAACAAAAACGCGAGGATTTTCGTGGCTGATTTACGACGCTCGCTTTTGCGGCCGAGATATTATCTCGGAGAACGGGACTTTAGCAGCTTGGACGATTCTCTTCGATATTCGTAGCAGTACGTGCTTTTAACTTCCCACGTCCACCGTAGTCGCGATAACCGTAGAGCGCGTTAAAAACGCGGTTATTTCCGAAGGCTGATTTAGCAGATGGTAACAGTCCGACTGATCGATAGACACCCGGAGGAATTGCCGCGTCCTTTTCCTAGGTAAGCGACGCTTCAGCGAGCGAGCACGGAGATCGACCACTTTTTCGCGTTTAGCGAAAACCGATCAGCGTGCGTATTCGCGACACTTTTGTTTCGTGAACGTAAAATCGATATCGTTAAAATATTCGGAACGATGTTACTACAGTCTCGACCGTAGCCTCGAATAATTAACGTCTTCTCCACCAGACGCGGAGTAAGAATAGTTTGTTCCGTCAGCGTCGGGAAAGCACAGTCTCGTACAACTCCTTTGCAACGACGAACACCTTCTCCACGAAACGTGGAGCAAAGAACCGTTTCAATCTCTCGGCATTCGGAGAGAGCAGTCCCAGCTGCAATTCCCGACTCGTCGACATCTACAAGCATTCGTGGAGAAAGAATCGTTCCATCAGTCGAATCGATCGGTTCACGGTCTTTCCATCTGCATTTCCCCAGTCGTCAACATCTACCAACTTCCGTGGAGACAGGCTCGTTCCATCGGTAGAATCGATCAGTTGACAGCTCTGTGCGAATTCTTCGACTGTAAGCGATATGTCCAAGCATTCGTGAAGTATCGTTTTAATTAATGTTGATCATCGATGAACAGTCTCGCGCGGTTCTTTCAATCGCAAGCAGCATCGACAAGCGATAGCGCATTGTTATCTATTCGTCGTGATCATTCGTGCGTCGCGTAGCAGCAACCGCAGACAATTCGGAAGCTTCTCGTCTCGTTGACTGTTCATTGTGCTTTCAATCGGTATCCTTCGTGAACCAATTACTCGAGGTTAATTCGGTGGGTAACAAGTACAGTGCAGCGTCATCGATATTCTTGTATAGGAACTACAGTTTCTGTAGTTTTTTTCCTAGAAACAATATTCTTTCAAACTGCGATACCAGCACTGTATTTTTGTTTGATTTGAACAGCTGAATATTTTGCTCATCTTCTTGTTACGTTTCAAAAATATCGATTGCCATAAACTAAATGTTCCGTCACGCGTCCTGGCTAATGTTCTTGCTATAAATCGATACAAAACGCTCGTGTATATCTAAGAGAATCATGAAAAGAATCGACAAGAACGTCAGTTTCTAGTAAAAAATGTTTACAGTTAGTTTTCTCGATACGTCAATAAAATTTTCACAATATGTAATTTGTTACGTTGAACGCGCATTTCAATTTTAAACTACCACGTATTTTTCGCACGTGCAATCTTTATATATTGTACGATTATGAAAATTATTTTTCAAACATCGTTGCATAATCTTCATAGTACGCGCTTCGCAATCCGATTGTAAATAATTACGTGTATCTCACATATTCGTCTTTTGACATTTTTTACATAAATATACTAGTTAAAATAGAAAGTGAATTATTAATGTACTTACTATGTACAACATGCAAGCTCTATCCATCTGTATATTAGATTTTTCATCCAAATATGTCAATCTCCTAACTTTTACAATGAGTCACTCGTTAATAGACAAAATTATCGGGTAACATGTCCAATTAAACGATTAAACATTTCTGGTAAACAACAGAATCGCCTCGTTGCGTTGATTCCTCTATTAATTTATTTCATATCGATGTAGTCGAATAGGCCATTGCCAGAACTCTACTTGCTCCGGTTCCAGTGAAATTACGCCTAAGTGAATAACGGTATCGCGTTTGTCGACGATAAACCAACCTGCATCTAGCTAAAGCCGTGAAAGATGATATAAGGGGCTCAAATTGTCAATTTGAACCGTACGGTCCCCTTATTCCGGGACATTACACATTGCACGTATTCGCGCTCGTTTGCCTAATACAATAGCCATACTACTTACGATACGTGAAACCATGTTTGGCCGTGCATATGTTCCTCGCATCGTATCGCATCGTAGGGCGCACCGATGCTCGAGTATACTACTGGAATATGCGCTCGTTCGTAGGACTGGATAACAAACGGCGGAGACAGTGTGGTAAATGGAAAATGCAGAAGGGAAAAGAGTCGAGGGACGGAAAAAGAGAGCATCGAGACGCGGAGATAGAAAATGTTTCGTCTTGACCGTCTATAACGACGAAATGTTGCATTTTCAAATCTTTGCTTCCGGCAAACATTGTTACTACATTTGTGGATAAAGTAAAAAATAACGAGAAATACGTTAAATTTATTTAGGCGATAAACTTATCGATGGAATCGATAGAAGGTATAATTTAATCTAAAATTAAATGTTCATTTAATCTATTAGGCTCCTTTGTCGTCCGTTTTATTCGAGGTCACTAATTAGTTTTCTCTTTTTTTAAATAAAGTCGGCAAACGATACGATATACGATCGGATACGATTTTGTTTAGTAGAGTTGTTTCGTAGTTGTATATCGATATGTATCTTTTTAAATACGCGTAATGCGCGTACACGAACGTGAATTCTTCTTAATAGAAGAATTTTAATAGATCTTGAAGCCCGAGTACGAAGGAATCGAATCGCGACGTTAAATCGTTGCGGTGCACCGATACAAAGAGGCTGTGTGATGAAGAAAGGAAAATTAAGAACTGGTGGCGACTAAGATAAAGGGACAGGACGGAGGATAGAAAAAAGGGGAGGTAGGGGAAAGCATAAGGGAGAATAAACAGAGGTGGAAAGATAATATAGGAATACTGTAAAAAAGAATAAGCGAGAAACAAGAGACGAGGAGGTAAAGGGAGGAAAAATACGATACAAAAATGACTAGAAAAATATTGTAATAGATAAAATAAAAGAAAATAGGAAGAGGCAAAGAAAGAAATATGACGAGAGGAGGAGGAAGATGCAGTGGAAGAGAAAAATATGAAACGAATAAAAGAAAAATGAAAACACCTCGAGAGTCAAAAATATTTGTGCGAAACGAGGAAAAGCAACGGAGATAACAAGAGGAAGGATAGTGATAAAATATAGGAATTATACGAGAAAGAGAGAAAGAAATCTGATAGGGCAACGATAAAACTAAGGAATAAATGCGAAACAAAGAGTGGAACGGGTTTGCGATATAACTTAGGATAAGGAAGTTATTTGTGAAGATAAGAGAGTAGTTCTAGAAACAAAAGTATAGGATACGTATAGAAAATAAGATGCTCGCTAACAAGGGAGGAGCCACTTTTATGCGGTGTCTTTCAAGTAGAAAACGATGAGCGCACAATGGTGAAAATAATCCCTTTTGATCGATTTTATTTGAATCGCAAATATTTACAGCAGCAAATATTGAATTAATTAAATTTACCATATTTGAATCGTTCTAGTTTTTCACACTTTCCTTGTATTTTCAATAATCGATACAATTGTAAAATCCCGAACGATACAAAGAAGTTTTTATAAAAGTCACGATGTATTAAAATTACGAATATTATACATTATACATTATACATTATATACATTAAAATATAAAGATAAATGCATCTTTGATATTTCAAAAACTATCGAAATATAACGTTATTTTTCCTATATTTCTGCGCCAACGAGAGCTTGTTTTTTCAACCAATTCATTACACAAACCCAACAAAAATTCGATGAAAAATAAGAAATACGTTTACGACAAAGGCAGCTGGATAGGGAACGCGAAAGGAATTTCCTCGGTTCGATTCTCTTGCCAAAGTGAACGTTTCGCTTTCATAGAGGCCAGCGTGACGTAGAAGCACACGGTAGATCATTGTTTCGAAGATCTCGCGGTCCCTGTAGTTTGACCAGCCGTTCATCGACGAGAATCACGCTCGTTCATCACGATTGATGCCGGCCATGTTTCTTCGCGAACGTTCGAGGCCAGGAAACGTATAAAAGTCAGAACGTTATAGGAAATAGCAAGTCGATGGCTAGGCGGCTGACCTACAGAATGAATCCGGATCCGAGGGATAAAAAGGAGAAAGGGATTCCTGCTTCCTTCCAATCAACCGTTTCCTTTATATCGCGCTTTTACTTTATTTTTGTCTCTCGTTACGTTTAACCTTTATTATATTCGTTAAGCAACCATTTTTGTTTCATAATCGTTACTTTACCCTATTTGTTCTGTAATTCTAACTCTACGTAATTGTACTTTTCGTAATTTTACATTTTTCGAGACAGATGTAAAAAGAAGAGCTTCTGTAAGGTATTTTATAAAACTTGTAGGGAATCATAGTCATAAGCGCGATGAATCGAAAATAACCGAGAATCAACCATTAGACAGTGACGTAAACGTTTGATATTGAAAGTATAAATAACCGAATGGTTTCTAAAGAAATATGATACATAAATAAAATAAGTAATAACAATAGTACAGTGTTTGTTCGTCGATACGGGATTAGTACGCACGAATACGAGAGGCAATTACTATACGAGTATCTACTAAATATTGACTAATATTCAATAACACGATAGTACGTATGTATATTGACCGAAGCAAAGAAAATGATGTTTGTAGAGATACGTAGGATATATTATAAATGTTGATTCATGCCACGTATATTCTGCAGTATTGTGCTGAGAAGCGAGGAGGAAGGGGATGAGTATTCCTTTGCGAAAATTATCTTGGAATTCTGGAAAGTTAGTAAACGCCAAAGGTAAAGGATTAAGAGGTTTTAGCAGAAACAGAGCAAATGCGGTGTGTAACCGCTTAAGAATCGCGCTTTATGATATTGTAATACTTGTACGTTATAATACGTATATATCGTAATACTGCCGTTTAATAAAGCAATTTCAGTTTACCGATGTGCGGAATCCAGCCGCAAGATTCTAAATTCTTGAATCATTTGGTATAGTAAATATTTCTCGTGATTGTAGTTGGAGTAGACTGCAATTTAGTACAATTAAATAGACGTAGATTGTAACCGTGCGATACCTTTAGCGGAAAATATTACAACCAGACTTCCCTGTAGGTATACCAGCCGTTCAAATAAAATTAATAGAAATAACGGACTTAAAAAAATACAGAAGACATGGTAACAGCTATTGTAGATTATTGGAGCAGATTATTTCCGAATAACATCACGAAAATGCATTGTAACGTTATCAAATGAACTAAACCTTCGTCGTACGATTGACGAATCAATATCGATATATATTTCGTTGCAATATACATAGCGACGATGTAATATTTAATAAATTCAAGTCAGTCGCGATACAATTTCAAACAGCTTGGCCGATAGAGCAGAGACCGATCGTCAATCGTCTTTACGAAATTGTTCAAAAATCCAATTTTCCCGTAACTTGAGGAAAAAGCTTCGGGCGATCTGTTCTATTGCTCGCAGACCGCATCAGTGATCGATAACTCGAAAGAATACGATCTCTGCGTAATTATTTCAAGAAGCTGGCGGATTCAGTCACGCGTCGCGTCGATGCATCCAGTCACGCGATTGATATCGACAGCGTTTTTACCGAACGTTGACTCCGAGTGAAACGCGGCAAGATCCGGGCGTCAGAAGCGTACCAATGAATCCGGCTTCGGAAGGATAAAACGCAAGGAAGGTGCTTCCCCCTTCCAACCCTCTCCCATCCATCCCCCATATTCTACTCTTTTCGCCCCTCGCGCTCTGTTTCTTCCCTTTGAAAGGAACGCTTTCTTTGACGTTCTTCTTCTTGGATTTCTTCGTGCTCCGGAGACAATCGTAGGCCACGGACAATCGCGCGGACCAATCAGTCGCGTATTGAGTCCTGAGCCTCCCCTTTTCGTGCTGGTTCACACGGGCAAGAAAGAACAGGAGAAACGAACGGATCATGGCTGCGGATAAGGAGCGTACAAACCGAAAGAAGAAGAAGGAGAAGAAGAAGAAGAAGAAGAAGAAGAAGAAGAAGAAGAAGAAGAAGAAGAAGAAGAGGAAAAACGTAAGAAAGGACGAGGAAAAGGATGAAGGTACCGTGAACGGTGATTCTCGTGCGGTAACCTGAAATCAGTTTTATCAGGTCACGGCTGACGCGCTCCGTTGGCAATCTCGTGCTTTCCATCGGTCGCCAAGACCAGGCCACGGTTTTAACGATAAACGGCTTAAGCGAGAAACTGAGCTATCGAGGAAGGGCTAATAAAGGAGCAGGATTCTGCGGAATGTATAAATAATGCTCGTGAGAAAGGATTCTCGATTAAGGGTTAGATAGAGATGACGATTACGGTGGATTCCTGGCATTGTTAAGCTACACCGACTTTTCGTGTAAGCCGTAAACGGATCTTCTGTTCGATCGATTGCCACGATTGGATCTCGGTATCGAGAATGCAGTTTAAACTAAAGCGTAGCGTGTTTCGGGATACGCGTGAGCAGCAGGTATCCAAGTTTGTCGCATAGTTTCATATGCTTTGGACGCGATATACCGTGTAGAATATTTTAAGCAGACGGAACCGATAAATTTATAATATACGGATTAAAGGTAAGTTAGCTAATCGCGCTAGTTATTTCTATCGATATTTAAAATAGATTCGAATAGAGGTATTTTAATTTCTTTCGTTTAAATACAACGCGAATTGAATATATCGATATACGAATACGTTTGGATTAAACCATCGTATGGTCTGTTAATGAGATCGCTTAAATTATCATAAAACTGCTCTATGTAACCATGCTTTGTATTTACGGACATAGGGATAGACTAAAAACAAGGAATCCATAATGTACACTTCATCGTTAAATTCGCGTCGCTCGTAAATTTATCGCAACAACGGAGCAACATTTCCATCGTTAATCCTGGACGTTAATGTCTTTGAAATTGGTATTCGTGCTTTCGTTTCTCTTGTTTCTCCTTTTTACGCTTTCTCGTCATTTACCATCTTTTGTCTTTAACGATAAATCTTGCTGTATATTTGTCCAACGGCAACGCCCACGCATTTGCTTGTACAGTTTCTATTCTTATTACAATTGCCTCTTTCCTCCACCACTTGCTATTCAAACATTTTTCCTTTTGTTATACCATTCTACTTTTCTTAATTGATTTAAACTATTTTTTATTCGTTGTCGAAACTACATGACAACACCACCATTTTACCCGTCTAGAGGCAGTTCGATAAAGATTCTTACAAATTTATTACCAGGTCATCTTGCATAATAAATTATCACGCAGTAACGTCATATAATTACAAAATTATGTAGTAACAAAATTAACTATTCAATAACTACTAATTCAATTGATCTCGAACATTCTACATATGTGATGCACGTACCTACAAACGTTGTATAAAATTTAACGCCTTTTTTCCACCTCACCGTACATTTTCCACGTCCATCTTCGCATAACTTCGCGGAACTCCACTTTTCTGACATAACAGATTTACTACTGGGTAATAAAATTTCGCATTTATCGCCAGCAGTACTGCGCGTCTCTAAAATCTAAAATACCGAACTCCTTTCTGCGAAATATCCGAAATATCATTCCCCGTGTTGGATCGCTTCGAAAGGAAACATGCAATACTCGAAAGATTTAACAACCGCTAAGCAAGCATCGTTCGAAAGGCGAAATTCGCTGGTTAGAACGAGAGCAAAAGACATTACCGGCGGGAATCGCGTGGAATGTATAAATAATACGCGTAGGGCGATGCCCCACGATTAAGAACCACGACCACGTTAATTAACCTTACGACATACATATATACATTGACGAATACATGGCAGTCAGTCTTAATGTCGTAAATCCGCGAACATTTTTCATGGTTACCGACCCCATACATCATGCCTTCGTTGTTCGTGACACCTCCTTTGCAAACGAGTCATTAGCGGACTGCGGATTTTCATGTATTTATGGGAAATTTCAAGGTGCACAGATATACCATAGATACGCGCACGTATTATGCAAGAATATATTAAGTATTCAAAGTACGATAGTCGTTGTAATATTTAGTAGGTAGAGCAATTTTCTACCTAGATTCTACTTTTTCCAATTATGTTTAGAAAAATATGATCTCTTATTATTGTAGTACTCGGATCGATTTTGAAAGGACTCGATTTAGTCGTAATAACGACTTGATAAATGAAGAGGAAGAAATTAATAATGGCAGTAACGAGAGAAAAAAGACTTCCGTATAAGCTACGACGCGACGTCAAGGCGACTTGCATTTAACGACTGCCTGAAAACGATTAAACGATGGCGAACGATACACGACGCTAAACGTAAACGACTGATGATCAACAAATGAGTTTCTTTTTATTCTTTGCCGTTATCAATGCCAAGAAGCGATGTACGCAACGTCTGTGATAATAGGAAATAATCCATGTTAAGTCTATCGAAAATCTTAATTTCATTAACCCTATTCGACTGTCTCGCGTGGACTAACGGGTGAAGCTCGATCCTCCAAATTATTTCACGGTGACACCCTACGTTAACGAGATCATATAAATTGACCGTGTCACAAATAGCGTCACTCTAAAGTAGAGGATAATGTACTTAATAGTTGACTAACAGATCGTTTCTTAATTTAAGCGTATTAGAATAACCATACGTATGTAGATATTACTGGAAAGTCAGTATAGTAAAGAAAGTATATCGAAAGTCAGGAAATCAACAAAGATAGATCTATCATATATTTTTTACACGATCTTCAAGTAAAGTTATAATTTTTACACTGTTCAAAATTGAAAGAACTTGACAAATGCGTCACAAATGGTTCTTATGCCGGTAATCTAGAGATTCCTGTCGAAGAACGATACTGAGAAACAATAAGTAAATTAGATAACGATAATTTCAAAGTGAAAAATCTAAAATATTTAGAAAAGCAAGACTACTGCCATTTGTAGCGACATATTTAATATTTTATAAATATTTTATGAATTAATTTTCATATTGTATTAATAATAGTCATACGTAATTTACACTTTGATGGATTTATGGACAATAGCTTAACAATAATAAATTAGTGTTTGTTATTAAGAGCATTAAACATAATTATAAACACACTCGGCGGTAGAGAATGATAATTCATTTTAATTGTAAATATATACCTCGTGTTTATTGCTTAAAATTGTTCCAACAGAGCTGTTGAATTTTTCATGTATTCCCATTCAAATATAGTATTTACGAGCAAACAAGCACACTGGTAGCGCGAATTGCATGTATAATTTCCGCGAACATTTTGACTTTGACATCGCAGTAATAAATTAACGTAAGTGAAAATTAAAGTCAGTCAGATGGTCGAATACTTGAAAAGAAACGTTCGGAAGAGATGACACGATAAACAGGAACAAAGCGCAAGCGTACGAAAGAATTGACGTTGCTCGATACGTACATTCCAGTCTTAAGTCGAATTTAGTTCCTAAACGAAATGCACAGTGGAAAGAACAAAGCGACGACAAAAATTTAGCGAATAAATTAAATATAGCGCGAGAAGAAATTCCTTTCTAAATTTATTCGTGTCGAACGACAAATAACAACGTTTTCTGCTATTTGCTTTGTTGCTATCCGTCGATTCTAAGAACACGTGTATAGAGAAAAGGAAAACAAAAAATCCTTGCTTCCATTCCATGCAAACTTTTCAATAATTGTTGTAGCATCGACCAAAAGGGTTCGCGATCGAAGGTGATTTTTGGATGTATTTACCAGCAATTGGTATATGTGTGTACATGTGCAAAGATAGCAACGTTATCGCGATACTTGAACGATTTCGCGACGTGTGAAGCGATTTAACTTGACTTCTCCGGCGTATTTATAATTAGGATTCTGTTGAAAATCCGCCGTTTAAGCATCTAACAATTTCATTCGAAATCTTTTCAACATTTTTCGGCAACCGAAGACTTTGCGATAATAATTAAAAAGACCACATCGAAAGGAATTGAAACGTAAAATTTTGGAGACACTGCGCTGTGAATTGTAATTTTATGGAAACCGTATGGAAACTACCCTGTCGGGCGATTTCACGATGACGAAACGATAGGAAGCTGAAAGAGAAACACGGTGAAGCGTGTCAGAGATGGAACAGTCAGAGACCGAAGACCGATCCACGAACAGCGATCTCGATATCTAAGATCGCTTTTCCGATAGTTCGGACACTGAAATATAACTGACCTATAAAAAAGATAAAGGAGAAACGTGCCGTCCACGAGTCTACTCACCGCGATCGTTTAACAATCCTATCTTCTGAAATTCATCTTCCCTAAAAACTCTGCGGCCAAGCTTCAACTGGTTTTAGCGACAGCTCGGAGTTTCTGGAAAATTGACTTAAACGACTTGGACGCGTATAGATAGCGTTAAGTTGTAAGAACAAAGAAAAAGAACGAACAAATTTGACAAAGTGAGGAGACACAGTGACGATATTACATTGATTTCAATAATATTTCGTACAATGCCATTTGCATATATTAAAAGTGTACTTATTTTGAGAAATATTACATACCTCTTTTCTATTTCGGAACTATCATAACAATTTTTTAATATACGATTTCTCAAGGTTTCTCTCTCTTTGAAAGATTTTACACCATTTTGCTAAAAAAAACAAAAGACAGTTGCGTAAAATAACATGTAATATGAAAGTGACATAACGTATCGCAGTTTGTCAGGTTTTATGAGAATTATTTACAATAAAATGTGCTATAAAGGAAATATACATGTGGCCGTATGTATCTTGTCAAAATACATTGAAACGCGATTTTGAGATTGATATTTGGTATTATTAACAGAGATATGTATCGATTCGATGAATTATTTTGAAAAATACTACTCAATTACCAACTGCATATTTCGTACATGAAAGCCTGCTCGTAACAAATAACTTTTACATGTTTTAATTTTCGACTTTATTCGTTGCCTTTATCCAGACATTCGCCATGGACTTTATATAATAACATCACCAATTTTATAACAAACTGTACACAATGTGTACGTGTACAATATACAAATAAATAATACCTAAGCGATGAAAAGCTTGACACATTATAGCTACGAAAAATATTGAAACAACAGACAAGTAAAAACCTTCGAACGTATTAATATAAATAAAACGTTACCCTGCATTATTTTAAAATGAATAATTTTCCAAGGAAACGAGAAAAAGAAACGTGTTTTCCTGATATTTCAAACAGAGAAATATTTACTTCAACAGTTTTTCAACGTTACATTCGCAAATACGAAAAAGTTCTTCGTTAAAATAACAGATTAAAATAGTAGAAATACCATGTTCATGAGTTTATAAGCATACGACAATGAACTTTTTGCGACTACCTTCGCACGCATCTGTAAAATTCGATGATAGCGTCACAAGATTTCAGACAGATACAGGAATACACCGCTGTATTCTCATTCTCTGAAAATCAGATCGTTGAACGTTCCTCGCGGATACGGAAATATCCAAATATCGCGCTTACATCACTAACGAGAACAAGGCTGGCTGAAATGCTTCTCGACGAAAGGAACCATGGAATTCCGAGTCTGCGGTAGACGAAAATAAAAAAGTACAATACGGACGGTGGTGCGTAAACGAAAGCGCGATACGCTCGTACGAAAAGCCGAGGACCACGAGGAAAGATGGTAGGCAGAAAATCCTTCGATCGGTATACGTCCTCCTATCCTAGGATTATTCTATCGACATTCTAAACGCTAACTAATCGTTAACGCGTCTAGCTTAAGTTCTTGCTCGACTTTATCGAAAGTCGCCGCCAGTACATGATCGCCGTTTCCCGCGACAGCAATTGTTGAGATTAATAAGGGATTTCGATACGACGAACGGAATCAAGGAATTACATTGGTCACGAGAAAATAGTACCTACGTGGATAGAGTACAGGCCGCGCTGGGATTGCAGCGGAAGCTGCGAACTGATAGTTTGCCACGAGACGGATTGGATCCTTCGAACGAAAGGAAACGGATTGGATTTGAAGCAAAGGCGTCGAAGTTAAGTCTGGCTTTCGGTTGCTTCTTGTAAAAGTAGAATAAACAGAAACTAAATTAAGAACGAGGAGAACCGTGTTTCGCGGTTTGTTGCGGTTTCGGCCAAGGGTAAGGAGAAACCGCGACGTTCTCGATGCGTTTCATTTCTCTGATCCTGTTTCCCAAGTAATCTCTTTCAACGGCTGCTTACTCGCAGTGTAAATTTCATTGACGCTAGAAAATCACTCGGGAAAATCTCGTTGATAGAAGTTCGATTCGACCGCGTTTAATCACGTTCGTAGCCGTAACAGTACCATGTCGTTCGAAAAATATTTTGGTACAGAATTTCTGTAACACGACGAGAGAGTAATAATGTCTTATCGTATACAGTATGTTTCGTAAAGCAATTCGTAGAAATGAATTTTCCTAAAATATGCTACAAATACGTTATAAGGTAACTAATCGATTGAAATTCTGGAAATAATATTTATCACGGATCGATCTTTTATTTCAAGGTTTTATAACCAAAGTTTCGCCTATTCGTCTTCCAATGTAATTTATCTTCGCTGTAACTCGTTTAATTGGTTGCAGATATGAAATTACGCACATCTTTCATATCCCCGAAATTGCATGGTAGATCGCAGATGATAAGAGATCGTAATTTATGAATTAAATTAGATTTTACAAATAAAGATATCTACATATGTACATCCTGTCTCCATTTAAGATTGATCCATAGATAAGTTAAATTATATCTTTGGACTTTACGTGTCTCTTCTACTTTCAACTATTTTATGTTAAAATATTCCGTTCTGGTTAGATGATAACGTTAAAAAATGCACTTACACCTTCTTCCTACGATCTTCGAATAGGAACATATTAAAAATACGTTATTCGTATGAAACCTTGCACTTTTCAAAATCAGAGTCGAGCCAACAGCTCTTAAATCGAGAATACACATAAGCGTGTAGCTTTTTTTCTTTCTGCAGGGTTTTTCAATAAAATTTTCATTCTGAACAAAAAGCAAATCAAACATTCCATTTTAAACACGTTTTAATCCTTTTCGTTGCAATATCCAAAGGTATCTCTCGTATTTTATAGCAGCACGGCATCAGTACGAGCTACAAGCAGCTTAAATTAACGAGAATTTATATTTTCGTTTATTTGTAGCAGCTCTTGACAATTTTTTGCATTCCAATTTAACAGTGTAGTTTTTGAAATAGGCTCCTTTGTGAGGCGAAGGCACCTTCATTTTCGCAAAAGCGTTACACGCTCTTCTTTTCAACCTTTTTCAACCTACATCGTTTCTTCCTCCAAATAGTCATCGTTCGTAGTAAGAAAGCATATTAAATTTAACGAACATTCGACGTAAAATTTTAAGCACAGACACGTTTTTTTTAAGTGTCTTTCAAAGACGTTTCCCGCTTGAAACGTTGTCTGCGTCGCTTCCGTATCTCCGTAATACATTTATACGAAATTAGCTAATTTCGTGGAATCTTCGTCAGATATAGCATTGAACTTATCAACCGTTTAGTGTAATCCGAGTGGAAAGCGCGTGGAATCCGTCCGAATTTGACGCGGTTTATTTCTAAAGTATCGAACGGGGCTAGGGATCGGTACCGCGACAAATAGGATTACCAGTCATAAATTAGTCGTCAGAGGATCGCGATATGAAATTAAATATCGAAAACGACACGTTGCCCGATCTCTCGTCCTCTGTTCTCCGTGCGCTATTCTCAGCGGTTAATAGCCGCGCCGAAATTACCATGCGTTTCCACCGTATAATCAAAGCAAATTCCCGATAACTGCTATAACGATGTAAAACGAACACAAGGCAACCGCTTTATTCCATTACCCTTCAAAGCAGGAGTAATGACTCCCCACCTCGGCCGTGCATATCATGGTAACCGAGTAAATTGCTTGTTTTATATGCAAATCTCTTTACTCTCTTCGCCGTAGACGGAATTATAGCCACGTGATAAACACCACCGCACGCATAGCCGCACCGCCTCGTCATCCATCCGATAATCGACACCCAGTCTTCGCCACAGGTTGAGTGGAACGTCCAGCGATAAGGAAAATCGGCGTCCGCGCGATTTCTAACAAGATCGGGCGCGAATCATTCCTTCGAAACGAAAATAGCGAGGAGACGACGGATATTTGCGTAAATGCGAAATAATTTTACGAATAAAAATCAAAAGCTCGTCGTTGTTTTTCCACTTTTTATCGCTATTCTATTGTACTGGCCGGAATCTGAATTCGCAACTTGGCGAAACGAATGTCGCAATAAATTACGTTCGATCACTCGCGAAAGTATTTCGACGCTTGTTCGACTAAAAACGTTTCACGAATATGCTACGTACAGTACGTCCTACCTGATTTTCAAGCTGTGTACTTGGTTATATCTTTATATGTTTTATCGGCGGTTTTGGAAGTTCGATTACGAGAAACAGACGCGTCTATGCGCTGTGATTGTCAGTGATCCATCAGGGAGCGAAAGATTGATTGAAGGTTTCGTGAATGTGTGTATGTGTGTGTGTGTATGATTGGACATTCGCACAATAGGCGAATATAAATCGTACGTAAACGTTGATCTCGCTGTGGAATATTTATCGAAGAAATTAATTTACTGGTAATCGATGATATTTTACTACTTTCCAAGTAATGTCAAGCGACTTTTAGAGTATATGGAACAAAAAAGATAACGACTTGTTAGAGCAACTTGGAAAACCAACGATCTTAGATATTGTAGATCTCGTAGATATACACCGCGTTTCTGAAACACTGTACACTGTACATGTCTGTACACTGTCTTTACGAAAGACAGCATGCGAGAAGAAAAGCACGTTACATGCGCATATATGTATGTATGTGACGTACATACATAAGTGTATCGTTTACGTACATTGTTATCTTTATCGCAGTTTTCTAACTTCCACGATTATACGTCCGCAGATATGTAAGTTACATTTCTTTAAATGCTGCGATTAGACACCTTTCAATACGAACGCGTTAATTGCAAAATCAAATATTACATTGTGATTATGGTTCAGAATGATCGCCAACTATACGAGTTCCAAAGAAAAGGCTGGAAACGCGTTTATACCTTCTCGGCTGTCGATCCCTATGAATTCAAAGAAAACGCGTAAAGTGCACTAAAGGCTCGTATACCTCGTACCAGCTTTCGATTTCCGGTATTACTTCACTGGATATGGTTTCATTTTTATTATACTTTACGTTATTTATCATTATATTATTCTTATATTAATTATACAAATAGTTGTCTAAAAGTTATTTGGAAGTTTGCTCTCGTCGCCGATTTCCATAATTTTCGCACAACCTTTTCCTATGCACGCAACCGCCGCGCTGCTCCCTGTAATTTCTTGCCTAGTTTCCCAGATATTCGCGAAAACATGTCGTTACTTGAGCGTTGAATTCTGCCCGTATGAGTGTACGTATCTGTAGCAGAGTCCCAAGTAAGAAGTAAGTAAGAAAATTGCACGCATAACACGTTAGCAGACAAACGTAACAGTTTATTAGTGCGCAAATGGTTTTAACAAAATTCAGGTCATCGCACATTTGACAATCTGGACAAACACAAATTTTTTAGCTTAGGTGAAATTTGTCAAATTGACTTTCGTACCGCTAGATCGGTCGCTTGGCCCACAGTGTGCCGGTTATACGCATAGGAAAAAGTTGTTCAGAGTCATGCGTATTAAAAAGATATGGAAATCGGAGTTCTGTACATTTTTGTCACGTTCTGTGTACATTTACGAAAAAAGTTAATTCTCGTTTAACCGATCCACCGATCCTATACTCGTTCTTTTATATAGACGGAATCACGTAACACGTTAGACGAAACGTCTTTTCTTTGCTGCAAGAGCGAAACGGATTCTCGAATTGGTTAATGTTAATGGGTTCCGATTTTTAAAGGTATCGCGAACAGACGGATTTTCGATTGAAAGCATTGGCAACGAAACTGGAGATCGTACTCCCAGGTCTATCTAAATCCATTAATGGCCAAGTCAGACCGCTATCCATTGCGAAGATCGATCGCCGACAACTCGCACGAATCTGCATTTCATTTTAACCGATTCGTTGAAAGAATTACTCGACTACATACAGTACAGGAGCGAGAGAATCTACTGTATTTCTTGGAATTCCATTACAAAGAATAATAACAAGCCGAACGAAAACTATACATATGCATATGTCGATAGAACGAGAATACGAAATACTCGCCAAACATCGAACAAACTTCTTGCATTCTGTGCGGCGTTTGCTTTCGTTGACTTTAAACGTGAGATCTGGCGAGCGGCAGAATTACTGCATTGGTAATCTCGAGAACGAGGCGGATGACACAATCGTGGTCCAACTTCACGCAACCTAAGTTCGTTTGATCGTTCAAGATATTGTTTCGCAATATCATTGTCCAGGTTAGCGGCCAACGATAGCGACGACAGGCTCAATTACATTGAACAAATTTAGGTACAACGCGTACACGCGATAAGGAACTTTTCAAACGTGCCAATACTTTTGGTCCGCTGGAAACAGACCTTTACGTGTATTTTATTTCGTTCCATTTTTTTTATTTTAACTATTTTTAAAGTCGACAGCTATATTTTACAGGAATGTTAAATAGAAAATCACATTCTTTAGAAATTTACAAAGAATTTTATACAAAGATACGAGCCGTGCTAATATCCTCGTTTGGCACTGTATTTTAAACATACAGCGTATTTGAAGCACACGTAGGTATCCGACTCTTGCGTGTTTCGCTACATTAGCAATAGCAGTTTCTCAAAGAGACTTGTTAATCGTAAAATGAAATATGCATGGCAAATAAAGCTTTAAATTCTTCTGCCTCGAGTTGCGTCGATATTTGATGTACGACGAAATTTTCTCGTTTTACATCTCTTTCGTAAAGACTATGGGGCTTCAACTATCCTCAGCAACGTTGCAGTTCTTATATCCTCCAGTTTCTGTCAATACGTTTCCTTGGATGCTGGAAGCATGTTTGCAGTAACATGCGACTACTAACTTTACGACATTGCTGTACTGTTTCCGCCGTGTGTAAATATTCTTCTTTTACGTGCTGTTCGCGTTCAGTACAAAAAAACCCAATGGTATACGAGCAAACAGTGAAAACAGAAACATATACTCCTGTGTATGGTATATCCGTTTTAATTGAATACGATGGAATATCTCGAAAAATATATATTAAAATGAACAACAAATAATACATACTTGGAAATATCGTAAAACATACCTATTCATGGCAGGATATTAAATTAAATAATTTAATTAGATATTCATAAATATGGTATCGAATAATTTAAATAAAACAAATATACGTAGTTGCACGAAAGGTGGAATAACAGAACTTTGATAGTATTAATTTTAACGTTCAATTTCATTGTTTTACGTATAATACTATACATTTTATTATATTCTCTCGTTTTCGTATTCTTTTCGCTCTACGCACATCCTTCTCCTCATAACGTAATAGCATTTGTCGACAAAAGTTTCACAAAATCGTTCTCCTTTACCGGACGACGTAGGATCACAGATCTCGACGATACAGATACATAAAACCAGGAAAAGGAAAACTTTGCCGAAACGGGTACCAGCCAGGAAAATCACAGTCCGCCAAAAACTATTTCAACTGATCGCCTCTAACGAACCACAGTCAAGTTCGTTACTCTAACGTCAAGCGAAGTAATTTCCATTCCGGATTGATTAACCTGGAAAATCGCTGCATATCGAGTAACTTTGTCATACTTACGGTTGTTCATCGATCAGTGCCTGGTGTACGCATAACAATTGCAACCGAGATAACCGAGTATTACGTTTACATGAGTGTGGTTCCGTTAACCGGCCGAGTTAATTATAAATCCAGCCGCAACGGGGTTGCAAATCGATACGGAAACGTCGTTGGAAAAGGCAACGAAGCGGAGATACGGCCACTGAAAATCCTATGGGCCAGCCACAACCGACACATTATTCACAATTCGGCGGCAGTTTGCGGGTGAATTTTGCAGGCAGCTGCTTTCTCGCGAAAAGTTCACTCGTACGAGCACGTTCGTCTAGTTTAGACTTCACATCGAAACTCAACTTTCCAACGCAGCTCGAGCTCCGTGTTTTTCTCACGCGCCGCTTATCGCTTTCCAGCGAATAGTTTCGCCATTTTTTCCTTGCCTTCCGAGAGCCAACAGCACCGTACTCGTTTCCCGAACCGATGTCTTCCTTTTAAGCGAATTCGTCGTTCCTCGCGCTCCCTTTTTCCTTCCTTTTGCTTTATTTCGTTGCTCTTTTTCCAGTCGACGGGCACCAACCGTTCTCGCCAAGATACTCGATAATAAATCCTACAGAGTGATTTACGAAGCGATACCCATCCCTGCTGCACTCAGCCCACCTCGCCGACTCTCGTTCGCGACACCTTGCCTCGCGCAGTTTGCAAATTAATAACGTCGACAACGATAGGTTCTGTTATAAGACTCTTGCACTGGATGATTGCGAAATTAAGTGTTACAGGTTGCCATCGTTCTCACGGGGCCTGGATGATTATTAAAAAAGTTACCGGCGACGTCGTTGTTTTTGTCTGTCGTGTTGGAAGCAATTTGTTTATGCGCCCGTGCTCGATCCAAGTCCAAGTTTCGCTATTTGACAAATTTTATTCCTGTGAAATTACGCAACATCGTTCGATCAACGGATTGGAAAACGATTTATTTCAAAAAGCTTGAGTAAAAATTTAAGTGTTAGCTTCGTGTACACAGGTATCGAAATAAGAAAAAACTTTGTTTCTTTATCGGAATATTATTTGACTTAGACTCGTATTTTAATTATTACCAGTGACGCGTACACGTTATAGAAACGTAATATAAAAGTATAATTTCAATATTTTCCGCCCAATAAGTTCGACAATTTGGAGAAAGACACCTCTAGACGTTGATTGAATCTTATGGACGCCTTTTGAATCACTCTTGAATTTCCGCCAATTTTCCTCGCGCTTTGTATCCTTCTATCCTTAATATTTAGCTTTATACCTAGATGCCGTATCGTCAAATTTTCCTTGAATTTCACTAACTTTTCAAACAACCGAATACTCTACCAATAAACTCTACTTTACAATTCTAATGGTTTACGATTAGACAATCTCCATCGGCCACGCGGATGATGTATTCATCGATCGTGATAAACACAGAGGCGGAAAGAACAGGGTACGCAGAAAACGATTGCGTGAATACGAATTTCATAAATCACGTAACAGCGATCGACGACGCCATTTGTACATCCATTGAATTTCGCGAATCGTATAACCGTGGCAGGTTGAAAAATCATGCGAAAAGTCGCGCGAAATGTGCTTTGCTTTTTCCGCGCGTGACCGGTGCAGCGCTGTGCCGAAATTGCAGGCGCGTAGCGCCCTCGAAATAAAGCGTACACGGCCAACCACTTAAAATTACCATTTTCGTCAGGACCAATATTATTATTTTCAAAAAACGAGTGAATCGAATAACGATTCCGCGATTTCCACAGAGCGAACAGTTGGATCGAATGAAACCTTGTTGCGAAGGAAGCTTTCCAGGTTTAAAGACATTTTCCCATTTTGCAATTGTTGGTTTTTATAAGCAAAGTGCAGTATACACGAGATATCGCGTTTTGAGTATGATCATCGCACGCTACTTTAAACTAGTCGGTTTTAAACAGCTGTAATGTGAGCGTAAACTTACAGATTAGTGGAAGGGAAGATGCTATGTGTTTATTATTTTATTATCTTTAATAGAAATAATTTCAACAGACGATTTGTTTTTATATATAAAAATACCAAATATATGGTACGTCTAATATCGTCGTCGGATTAATTCCTTAACGACAAATGATTACCTGCTATAATGACAGCTATACAACTATAGCAACTATAATGGCTAACTGCGAAACTTTCTTTGTATAAGAATCACTGTTGTCGCTAAACTGTTTACAAAGATTTAAGTAACTTTTGGAAAGACGATAAATTACACAATGTAACAAAACAAACTTGGCACGAACGGTATTCGTCCCATACCGAGCTGCAACTATGACGCAGCTGGTAGATAAATGAGACAAGGGAAGGTTTTTACGTTTCTTAGTTTCCAATTTTTATCATTTTTGTTCGAGTAAATTATCTAATTACAAATGTGCTAAAATATACTTTTGTTCCCCTCCTTTACATATTGCAAGATGCATTGAAAAAAATACAATGCAGGATAAATGTAAACATATTTTCTCTTATTTAATTTCTTTTATGGACACTTCCTAAAAATTAGTATTATAAATGTAAATATACATTTAGAAAATTAAAAGTAAGACAAACATTTCCAAAACAATTCCCTCGATTCGTCGTTTTATTTTCGGCATGCTCTCTCCACCGAGCTAAGCTCGCGAATTTCAGTCTTAGGATACGTATGGAATTACACTGTGAACGAAAGTTTTCCCCAATCTCAAGTACTATGAAAAGTCTCCTATTTTTAACATCGCCCTTTCGCCGCACAACAGAAATTCGTGCGAACTGAATGCGTGTATTACGAAATGCTTCCGGTTATCTCCAGTTGCCGATCGTTACGCCGCGTCTCGCAGGGTAGGTGTGCTGAAACCTATTTTTTCATAGCGTCCCGGTTGCCACGTAACCCCTGGCACAATGCGCACGCGAATGATATCCCGAGGGAAGCGTCTTCCCTTTCACTTGTACTATATACATAAATACTTATTTCTCCTGAGATGGCGTCACATGGCGTCGCGTCGCGTCCCAGCAAGCTTCTCCTTGTCCAGAATTCGTACCACGCCTTCTAAACTCTTTTACGTTAAACGCGATATCGGCGTTTTTCGTCTTTTTCAAAATGTCGCTTAATTCTCCAATTAACTTCTCAGACATTTCCATATATCTTAATGTTTTGTTATTGTTATATGTCGTAGTTTTGTTGTTAGCGTAATATTTTGATCGAAAGTGATCAACAGATAGCGGATATTCGTGCAAATTCGTATCTTTACGAACGTAGGTAATTGAAAAAATGGCATTCGAGCAGGAAATTGTTTTATGTCGTAAAAATTGCGACGACTATTATGTCTTGCGTTTCTCTCCGTATTCTGTATATTCTGTGTATCGTTGCGCTATCAAATGTTCCATAAACGTCCGAAAACTGGCAGACAGGCTAGTGATCGATCATCTTTTGCACTTATACGCAAGTACAAATTTTTATCTCTTATCCTGTATAAACGTTACAGCTGTTGGAGCAAATGCCTTTCTTGTCTTCCGAACGACGCTACTTCCTTTCGAAACCCTGGATTCGTGACATTCTTCCGTATTTTGGCTTCTCTGGCTTTCCTATATTTCCTATATTTATATAACGATATCCAAACTACCCCATCAATTAACAACAATTTATTTTTATTTCAATCGAACGAAAGCAAGTACGCGTCAATACGCGTTATCACCTTCTCGTTTATATTTTAGCGACTTGATGGGAAAACAAATTGCTTTCATTTGTTAATTTCCTGCGATCACGGTCAATAGGTACCTAAGCGATTGAAATTTTAACAAAACGCTTCAATGGAGAAAAATATATTTCCGTGTAACCATTATTCGTACTTTGCCGAAAAACGCAATTTCAATTACCGTTTGAAGTAGCACTTGCTACCGTTTTAACCGCTTTCGATGTTATGGGTAAATAAAAAAATTTGACCTCTATAAAAGTAAATACGAAGTACGTATCTACTAAATTTTTTAACTGTCCTTCGTAATACACATGTACATGCATATATATATACAAAAGTAATAAATGTATACGTATACACGTATTAAATACAAACTAGCTAAATACAAGCTAAATACAAACACAAGTTATCGATAAAAAGTTTCATAGCCATAGTTTATAAACATTAGATCGGTGCATAAAAAATATTGTTTTCCAATATCGATATTCAAATATCGTGTATTTAATGAAAATAAGGTAATCACGTATCTGGAAAAAGAGACCTCTACCTTGGTGACCTTGATCTTCGAATATATCGTATAATAGAATAAAGCGAGAAAAGGTCCTTGAGTGACGCGCACATATCCGAGCCATAGGATAGTCATGGTCCAAAAGTTATGAGAAAAGGAAAATTCTACACTGTTACGTTACATTTACTCCAGAGAATAAGTAGTTAAAAACGAAACTGCATACACATGTGCATGGAATTGCGATTCTTAGATCGAGGTTAGATCAAGTTAGATTTTGAATGAAAAATCGCAAACTTCGCTTTCATCGACTCGATGCTACATCCAATAATATGAGTATGATCTCGAAAAATTCTTCCGCTCCTTCTACGAACGAATATTTTCTTTTAAATATAAATTCGCTAAAGTCTACATAGCACAGTGACTTGTTCCAATATCAAAACGCGGAATTTTGGCCTTGGCATCACGCCGGTACGTACTATGTGCTGGATATATGCACCAGTAGCCGGATCCAGGAAATCGCACGAATGGTTGACCGTGAGATGAATGCATCCTTGCTCCTTTAAACGCTCACATGTCTGCCAATGGTTTTCAGTTGAAAAGCCCAACAATTTATCTTTATCGTTGGGGATTGATAAGAATTTGTGTAAATAGAAATTTTAGGCATTGCAATCGTGAGAAAATGCGAAGATAACTGGTTGCAAGAAACGCCGAGACATCGCGACGAAAGTGTTAAATGCGAAGCAAAAAGGTAAGTTGGAAGTTGAAGCGAGATCGAGTGAGACGAGGAATCGAAGTTCGAAGTTAGGCAAATAGCGTGTAACAGAAATCATTTAGGTATGCGTGTCCTCGTGTACGTATATCGCGGTAAACGTAATGTGAAAAGTAGTTTCCTCTTTGTCGTAACTTTTGAAACACGATCGTTCCACGCCTCGGACAAAGTGCACGTAAGTCAGGACCCTCCGCAGCATATCCGAAATCGAAGAAAAGCGGAGACGAGTCTCCGTTTCCCATGATGCACGATTGTCGAAAGTAACCGCCATAACATTCGATAGACTTTCTCAACGAGTGTCTAGTTTCATCGTTACGGATCGTTCAAACGATTATCTTCTCTTACAACCGCAAAGTTTCTTTCTTTCGATCGCTAATAAATACGCGCTCGGTTTCCAAAACGTAAAATCTCTTCGTAAGACGCGTAATAGCAAAGAGAAATACGAGAAAATAGGAAATAAGTCTCGTAAGAGATAATTTATACGTATAGCTTTAATAACTCGTATCGCAACAGGAAATCCTCGCCGCAAACTCGACTAACACTGGCGAAAAACTTTCGCGAGTAACTCGCAATACTTTGGCTGTTGCGTCGCAACGAATAAAAACTTGGCATTCTATAGGCGTAAACATAATTCATCGAAACGGTGCGAAACGAGCGCAAGTTTTTTGAAAAAAAATCGCAGCTCGTTGGCGGAAAATTATATCTCCGCTTAACGAACGGCATAAAATTCGTAAGCTCGATTCCCCGTCGCGTCCAACGTGCGTTTAAATATTTAAAAGCGTTTTCTCTGCCTGCTAGGCACTAAGCTGCGCCACGCCAACACCGTCCCGCGGGTAACGTCATCTCCTTCCGCGTATTCGCCACCATTTCCGTCGAGGTTTGTACTCGCAGCTCCCTCTTTATTCCTGATCAAGGAACAAGGAACACCCATGGAGCGCAGCGTTCGTGTTCTATGAACTTCCCTTGTCCGCGCTAGAAAACTTCGGAAACGGAAGCAGTTAAAAGATAGAAAGTCCGCCGCCGCTGAAATTATTTCAGCTGTCCGTTTATTTGAAATTTGTCGCGACAAAGGAAATGCTGCGTTGTTCTAGACGTTTCTCACAGCCTATTGCCATTTTGCTGCACGTTTTACATAAAACATTTTAATTTGAATATTTACGCTTGGATGACGCGCGTCCGTGGAAAAAGAAACCGAATTAAAGATACGCTGATGAAAAGACGTCAAATATAGTAATAACACCATACTGAAGTTAGCGAGGGGATGATCGAATCGTCGATGAGAATTTTATGGTCGTATCGAGTGGTAAAACCGAGGAGAATGTTTTATCTCTTATAAAGTTGTTGAATTTTCCATTGAACCAATGCTTTGTAACTTTCGTATTAAATGTACTGTAACGTTGGAAACATTAAAAATGCCGGGATTAGAAGTTTAAAAGATTCACGCGTATGGCAAATGTTTCCCAATATCGAGTAGATCAAACAGGGATAGCGATGAAAATGAAAATTTCCATTACGCTTTTACTAAATTCTTTCAAATGCTTGTTCAGAAGATCGTCATTTACGAAACAGAAGAAAATTCGTACTAAAAGCTAGTTTCGTTTGCAATGTATATTTAATGAAACTGTCGATTGGAGATAATATAAATGAGTCTCCGCGAACAAACTATTGGGTATGTGCGAACATTTCTTTATTAAAAACCTATCAATTCGTTCTTTCTTGTTGGGAGAATTTGATTGCTTTTACATTTACATATTTCAATTTCTCAAAAATACGTAATAAGACCGCAGTTTATTTATAACCATCGATACAACTTTGTTACCCGTTAACATATGGAAAATCACGATAAACGTTCTCTATATCCGTCATGATACAAATTTTCAAGAAAGAACAACTGTTCTTGGGTACAGTTTCTTTTAAATTATAACGACTCTAATGTTTTCATCAAGTATGGCCGAAGAAAATGATAGAGCCGCGCACAACAACGACGTTACCACCGCGTTGTTACGACAAAACCTTCTAACGAGCAACGTGTACGTATGTGGCTCGCGTGTCGAAGATTATTCGATATCAAAGCTCCTGGAGAAAAGAAACGGCCACGGAATATAATATTTCGTGAAATACGTTAAATCCGGCTGTCTAAGTCGACTGTGGCGCGCGATCCAATTTTTGCACGATCGCGCGTTTTCTACGGAGTTTGGCCGCGTCGTAATGTCGCAAATTTATCGCAATTTCGCGTTCAGAGGTAAGCAGAAATGCTAGCTAAGTATGTACTTAGGTCTTAAGTTGTTGCATACACGCGTTTGTGTACGGAGAACGGATACCTTGACACGGTTCACGCGCACGTTACCATCGTCACCGTGTTACATACGTACATAGTAATCTTTCTATCGCAACGATAAATTATCGTTTGGAACGCTTTCGCTCAATGTACGAAGAGATTCGAGGAAATATCGCCGATCCAATGGAGAACTCGCATGTAATTTGATCGCTATGTAACTATAGCATACGCGGAAGCGTACAACATATTTGACAAATGAAAGAATTTATTATATCCGCTGTATTCGGATAATCTGTCACAGAACGGTATTCAGAGTCCGTACAAATTCTTGCCACACCATTTGCTTCGAACTATAGAGAACGATGGTGATTATATGTACGTACTCGTTAATTTCATATTACGTAATTACGATTGAAGTTTTCTGCCTCTAAACAACTGTATACATTTCGTTAATGTGGTATCATTTCGCCCCCGGAATGTACGCGTTTGCGTTATCGTGACGATATTCTATCCGTATACGATGAATATTATACATACGAGAACAAGCTAATTTAACAACAGACTCGTTTTCTCTGAGTCGTGACATTTAGAAAAATCCTAAGTCTCTGAAAAATCAAAGAATGCACACGTATGATATCACTCTGGCCCGTGACTACAGATACCTATTTATCGCGGACGTTACAAAACCATAAAAATTTTCTATACAGCACGAATAGTCGTTTCCATCAAAGTTTTCTATAACAAGAGTTCAAATATAATACTTTGAGTAACCGACGTTAAGTATATAAATACTGATACGAATTTTTTGAAAATATAATGTATTGCGATATACAGAGCGTATTGAAATATTGAAAATTCATTACAAAAGATTAGTAAACAAAGAATAGAATTTAATATTCATTTGCACGTAACAAAGTGCCGGATACCACTATGGAGATAGCATAAATTCAACCATCGAGGAATTATTCACCTTGTGACGTGTCAATTTTCATGCAATTAAGGTTAAAGCGCCTTCAAAGAGGCAGGTTCGAAACCTCTCGACGCATAATGCACTAATTATGTCTACCGTATGTGCAATTTAATAACTATACGTATGTTTAACTTTCTCTAATAATCACCTGTGTCGGTCAACATCGTTTAACACAGGTATAACGCTTATAAATTTTAGTCGTTACCTTCATTACCTGGATTAATTAAACCTTTGCAATGTATCGATCAATTCGTGATGGAAGCTAATGAAAGTTTCACGCGTATCTTTTCTTCCTGGTCATTGTCATCGTCAACTGTTAACTTTGCATCGATAACACTAAACGAGCTATAAAGACTTGAAAGAATTCAAACAGTTTCACGAGTAGGTACGTATAAGTATTTTTCTAAAGATTTAAACAAACTATCCATCTATTGGAGATGGACCAGCCGTCGCAACTTACTTTATCTGATACTTGTGCGCGATATAACTCGTAAAATTCATTCTTTGACGGAATAATTTATTAATCAAATTTTCAACAGCCACTATAACTTCTCTCACAATGTTACACCGTCCTTTTCGCGTACAATTTATTTATAATTTATTTTATTATGTACAACATTTAGATACATTCAACGGTACGGTACATGCACGCTAACTATCTGCGATTTATGGAAACCTGCAAATAAAGTTACAAATATTCTACCAAAGTTTGACAACAGAACTTTCCTGGCCAACCTAGTATTTCTATAGTATTCATACGTATTCGACATTCCAAGTACGTACGTATAGACCGTAGTATAGACCGTACAATCACAGCCAAATCCAATCTTTTAAATGAAATTCTTCCGGCTAATGTAAAGATCGGCTTGATCTTACATCGCCAACTAGTTACAGAACTAAACCATTTCCAACTTGTTCTCGAAGAAACAAACATTTCAAAGCTCGTAACTTTCTAGCGTCTCTAAGTCTGCCAAGTAAGTAAGTAAGTAAGTAAGTAAGTAAGTAAGTAAGTATCTATACCGAAGAGATGCGCTCGTGTCCATCGCTTTCCGAGTCCTGAGGGAGTTCAGTAGCTTTGATTTCGAAGCCGCAGCCGCAACACACGTTACTGCCAATTATTCAACGTACACATTGTCCCATTGTGAATCAGTCGAGAGATGGTGGTCGATTACTGCATCCGAAGTGGAGTCGTTATGTCAATTTGCATAATGCATCGATTAAATAAACGGGTTGCGGTACCGTACGATGTCGTAGAGCACGGAAACCGAAGCATGCCGGCCGCAAAACAACTATTGACAGCCGAATTCTCCACACTGTCCACGTATATCGTAGCAACCATCGAACGTATTGAAATTAACGCGCCCTCCTCCCTTCTTTTTCCTTTCTACCAACCCGTCCCCTACGCCTACATATACACCGTCAGTCATCGTGCACGAGCGCCAGCCTCATCACGAGCCATAAATGCTTCATAACGATTATGAGCCTGCCGACAGCGTCATTACGGATGACTGACACCGCGGCCAGTTGTCTTTCGGCATTAATTGGAAGCGTAATTGCAACGATCGCGCCGTTTCCCGTAACATTTTGACGGATCACGTTAAATTCGTCGCGACCAGTGAGAATTTCAGCAACGGCTGACAGCCCCTCGCGCGATCGTTCGTCGGGTAAAGTTCCATTTGACGATCGACAGATTTTTATTGGTTACCTTCGGTCAGCTTTATTACCGTCGCGACGACGAATATCGGATGGGTTGCGAATTCTTAGAAAATCATTTCTCGCAATTTTGCCCGGATATCGTGTATTAATTATTCGTGGTACGAGTCTCGGTTTACATCGACCAGTCTGTAGTCGATGAGTAGGTATAATTTAATTTATGAGAGATATTTGGGCAAACTGTCGAGGATAGTTTGGATTTTAAATGTTATCGCGTGTAATATAGCTTTTATTAAAAATTAGACATCAGAATTATTCAGCTTGCCTGTAAAGTTATCTTCGTTTTAAAAGCTCCTTCCTGCTCAAAGACTTCTTTGAGAGTCAAAAACTGACGTTCGTTAAGCAAAAATAGGAAAATCGAAAATGTAGCTATAAAATATTTATCGTTACGTATATCGAGTCACTAAAACTTTCATACCCATTTCACGGTGAACCAAATTGCAACAGCGAACATGTACATATATGGTTTATATACCGTACAAGAGAAAGGAGTAGAATGAAACAGAATATTAAGCGGAGCACGGCGTCGCAAAATATTTGCAAATGATCAAAGTTAGAGGTGTGCAGATGGATCGAGATACATCGCTTAGAAAAAGATTTCGATACGAATATCGTCACGTCAGACCGTGTTTAAAATGACAGCCAGACAGTCTGCCGAGACAAAATCTACGCGTTATACGGCCATCTTACAGACATCGTGTGTCCGGTATTTTATGTACAGTCTTTACGACCGTGTCGTTGAAAATTGCTTATAATCGCAAATACAATTACAGCTCTATTTTAATATAGTTGCTAGGTACGTGGTTGGTTGGGAATCAGAAGTTTCAGTTACTTACTCGGCTCGTCGACATCGCCAAGGAAAACTTCCGCCGCAACAAACCAAACCAGCGTGCTCATCAGCAAAAGCATCCCCTTCATCCTGGGACTGTGTGTAATTGAACAGACGAGTCCTGGCGAATCCCCCTGCTCCCCCTCGAATATCCAACACCTTAACTCCAGGATAGCAAGTTGCTCGAGATAGCTGATAAGTTTCAATGAATCTAGTTCTCCGATAGGTTGAGTCGCAACTTCGCCTGCGAACCGATTCTCTCCGTCTTCTGGGATTCCAGAAGCTATTCGTCGTGGCACACCGTCGCGCCAACTTCACACAGCACACTCGCTTCTCTGTAACTTCACATCGCGATTTCTACCGCTTCTACTTCTAACTTCTTTTCACCAACTTATCGACACGAACGAATAAACCCGAATATTTACGTACGTACAACTTGGACAACGTTCATCGACGTCGGATGATAGACGATAGCGCAGCTTGCCAGAGACGAGAAAACCGTCGATCAACTTTCGCGTTACCGTGACCGTAAACGACCGCATACACACGCGTAGAATAATGCACAGGCGCGTGTCGAGCAAACGGATCGAACGGGGTTCATTCACGAAACGACCGAACGAGAATGCGGCTCGACGAGGGTGCTTCGTCTTTTTTTTAAAGTTGCTCGGTCATCCCCTTCGATGCAACTGCGTGCGTTCTCTATAAAACGTCTTCGTCGTTATTAATGGAGCTACTCGATCGGTTAATCGTACGCTCCGTCCACGGTCCATTAACGCTCGCTTCATACACGGTTACACATCACACGACTTGCCGTCATCGTTCGCCGATAATGACGTAACGCTGCCCTTTTTCAGCGCAAGTTGGCCGCGTAGGACGCGCTGTTCCAAGCGACGGAAATAGACGACCCCGACGATGCTGATGATAACATCGAACCGGTGTCATTAGGGTCCATCGGATACGATCGCCTCGGAGGGTACATGGGATGTCATCGGAGTCGCTTTATGGTTCACCATGATGTATCGGAATCCCGCTACGTCCGGTGAAGACGACGACTCCACTATCTTTTCGATCGCCACGATCACCCAAGACCCACGAATATCAAAACTAACGACCAACAACGAGAACTCCTACTTTCTGTTCGAGCGAACGGTTACAAACTCGTTTTCGTCCTGGATACGGTTCTACGACCAGTAGCCTCCAAAGTACTGGTAACTCTTGGTCCCGCTGGAAATACGAACGATTAAGGTCGTTTGCTGGGAATCGATGGATTTTTATTCATCCGCTGGAATGCTCCATCGAAACGCAAGAACAAGGACAACCGCTTGTAAAGAGGTATCAGATTGCATCTAATTATATTCCTTTGTTCCAACAGACCTAATTTCCATCCTATTCACTGTTCTGCAATTACCTCGAGCTGTAAAACAGACCTGTACAATTACGTTAAAGGCGTACACAAAATACGAAAGATAGCACCAATACGACGAATCACGAGTTTTAAGGGCAATAATTTGTTTCGTGTTACGATCGTTTTACCAACGGATAATAAGCGAAGCGTATCGGTAGGGAAAATCAGTGGAAGTATGGCGAATATCGACGGAATTCAGGGAAAAAGTCGCGTAATCTCAGCGCGTGGTAGAAGGCGCGCTCACTGCTGCGTTGCGGCAGGCCTACTGACAGGGGCAACCGAGCTTTCGGTTCGGGTCGGCACGATTCGTGCGATTTCGCCACCCTTCGGCTCCAGTTTGGCTTAAAGCATTCTCCGACCACTTTTCATACCCCCTCCTGCCACGCTCTGATCACTACAGGCTATTCCCCTTGTTCAACCCCCGCTGAACAGATAAATGTTAGAAAACGGTGTGAGAAGCTCCAACGTCGTATTTACTATTCATTCGTTATCCAGGGGATTAGCGGAGAACGTTTGAAACCGATTACGGGTTATTTAGGTTCTACTCCTTGTGCGTATGTTATGATCGCGCTGTTGATTGACGCGAATAAAGAACATCGGTGTTAGAATCGAGCAGATTCTAGCCAATGATGCTCTGGCTTGGTTGGACGATCGAGTCAGTTCGTATTTTATGCGCAGCCTTGTCCGTAAGTTATTCCACGTTTTTTTCGTCTTTTCGTTCGTCAAATTATCCAATCCTTCTCGTTCTAAAGACTCTCGACGCGATTAACCAATAATCATCGAATTTTTTCGGAACGAAGTTTATCAAATAACGACGAATTCTACCATAGCATTTTTAGCTTGACGATCACTGTGTGTCTAGCGGGTATAAGAGCAAATTTATGTTCAGCATATTAAAAACCATGTTATAAATTCGTATAAAAGCCAATAAAGGAAGTTTGAACGCAAGCCCCTGTATTAATTATTGCTACTTCTCTCATTAAGCTCGTTAAATTTGAATCGCTGGTTAATCAACGCGTATCGTTACCTCGTTTGTTGTTTATCTAGAAAGTAAAAGACAACAGAAACTCTATATTAAACAGAATAATTTTTAACACGGTAATATGATAAATCTATCCATTGTTTCTGTCGAAACTTTGTCCACCACAAAGTATCAAAATTTATGTCTCAAGTTATATCTGAATTTTTTAAACGTACCATAAAACTGGCGCAGAAATATTTCGAAGCAGTCATTTACCACATTTTATCGCACTACGTGTTTCTGCTGATAATCATTGAAGCAATAAAAAAGATTATTTCTCAGTTCAATACCTCGATTTCTTATTAACTCAGGATTAATGCGTACATATACATGTATATGTACATCGAATATTTAAGATGACAAATAATTCGGAATAAATGATTTACAAAATAATTATTTCTTCGTCATTAAGATTTCCTCCATTTCTGGTATTTACGTATCAAATACAAAGCTACTTACTTTCAATTTTTTATAAGGTATAAGCTAACGTATTTATAAACTCGTCTTCGTCGCCGATTTCCATCATTTCCGAATACACTGCTTTCAAGAATTTTTATGCGAATACTAAACTATACTAAAGAAATGGAGATTCGTTTTACCTATCGAAGACTACGACAAACGTTTTATCTTAAATACTCGATATATGTGTTTGCGCGTTACACGAATTCATTTTCGTACTTTTAAATTTCGTATAAACGCATAGAAATCCACTACCTGATTATATAATACGCACAAAGTACTATTTTATCATTATTGTCAAAACTATTATCAGCTGAAACTGAGATTTGGATTTCGTTTGTAAGGATGCGGGTCTAAGTTGTCGAACCGAAAGGAGCACGCCGTATTTGGAAAAAGTCTCAAAGTCTCTATGAAATCGAAAACACAATTGTCACTGGTAAATAAACACCGATAACGAGACACCTCTCGAAGCTGCTATTTATTAACTATTTATTACTTAGCAATTCGTTGATCTACGATTCGTTTAAAATTTACAGGTACGTGTTACTGTTAAATGTACGAAATGTTCGTGTTCCATTAGTTACCGTTACTACGCTGTTACCGTATCTTTTTATTAGGAAGTGTATCAGATATCCGGAAATAGCTATCCTACTACCCTCCATCGGCAGTACGACGAACTTAACAGCGTTTCATGCGCTCAGCCGATTTTTACGAAACTTTCATCGGCCTTTGCAACGCAAATACACTGCCGCGAAACCTATTAAAGCGCGGTAGAAAGGACAAAAATGGATTCGTATGTCCGAAAATGTTGCAATATTTCTACGTGGAAAGTCGAGCCAGCCGTTATCCAAACAGCGGGCAGCTTTTTTCTCTCGCCGCGCGGAGAAAAAACTTTCCCGCCTGCAATTGAAAACCGTCCCATTTGAATGTCGAACTTTCGAATGAACATTTTCATAAATATGTATCACGGGTTGGTGCTTTCTCGGCTTTTGCCTTCGTGCAAACTCCACAAAGGGAATAACATTTTTTCCTCCTCGGCATTTCTTCTTTCTTTTTTAGTCTTTTCTCGTCGTTTTTCTCTTTTTTCGTCATCCTGAGAATAAACCGAACGGTGCGCGATTGCGATAAACTGTTAAAGCTTGATTATTGGATTACGCAAACCGTACACGTCATTCCTCGTTCATCTCGATGCTGCGGGGAATCGATTTGCGCACGTGCGCTCGATCGGCCAGCCGTGTCGTGGAAATGTACGATGGTATAAACCGCTTCGTGCCACGTTACAGCGTGGTGGGCCGTCTTTTATATTATCGTTTGTTAGGAGCTTTACAATATCGACTAGAACTAGGTTTTTAACTTTTCACCAGCGTAATAAAACTAATAAAATACCGATCCAAGACGCGTATCCTTCTATATCTAGAATGAGTAGCAATTACTTATTACAAAACTACTGCGAACTATTTTACATCAGATAGCCACCTACTTCATTCCAATTTCTTTGACATGCATTCGCAATTTGCGATAGCAGCCCTATAGATCAGCGATAGCGCATGGTTGTAAATTTGAGCGGTTTTTGGTAATAAAATACCCTTTCATTTAGATATCTTTGTCAGTATTTTTATACTTTGGACAATAATTCTAGCGTCGAGTAACTAAATATCTCTAGCGCAGATTTAAACACGGATGAACAAATTTCCAGTCGCTAGAAGAAGTGTTTCAAAGAAACTCTTTCATCCGTTACGAAGCTTGTTACAAGGACGTAACGTTTAAAAGATCGGCAACCTAAAGATACTGTTACCATATCCGTCAATTATGATCTCTCGAGTCGGTTACAAAGGATTTCATCAAATGAAATAGGAGGTGGCACGTTCGTCACCATTACGAGCGGGTTACTAAAAGCACAGAAAAGTCGACAATCGTGCGCTCGAGAAGGTAGTTTATTGCTTCTGCAATAAGTTTCTAGGGCGCACCCTAAGAAAGGGGTTAAGTTCAGAATACACACTAGACACGCGATGCAGGATACTCGGAATTTTAGGATGTCTTCGCGTGATAATACAATGAATACCAGATTTTTCGTGATTCTATTATTCAAACGCTACCGATAATGACAATAACATGATTTATCTATGGAAAGAAGAAAACACGTTTTGCCATAGAACTTTTTGCATACTTTTAAGCTAACATATCGATACGAAGTAACTCTGACCTTGTTCGATGTATTAACAAATTTCTAGCAGGAATTTAAAAAAATGTTTACATTTATCTCATAAAAATGTTACGACGAAATCCTTTAATTTTAATAGCGTTAAAAACGCTAAACTTTCGTGACTGGATATAGATGCTCGTTCGACATAAGAGCTATCGAAATAAGGAAATTTCGTGTTCTATTAGTTGTAAATAAGTAAAACTTCTACGCTCTTCAGATCTTCGCCTTTGCCAGAATTATTTTAGTTTATTCTACGTTTAGCGATGCGCGAATGTTCATAGTTATACAAAAGCATAGTGTCTCTGTAATAGCACGATGAGTGCAACTTGCGAAATTGAAAATGTTCCGTCCTTTTTTATCCACAAAGAACGAGCGAAGAAGATAAAAAAGGATAAGAAAGAAAAAGTAACGATAAAATAAAGAGCGATATTTCGTTAAACAAGGGGAACATTTCATGGCGCGCTCGGAAAGAACAACGACGAAAATAGCCAAAACGAATTCTTTAAAAAGCGTTTGAAGGAAGAGAGAAACACCGCGTCGCGTCGCCGTCGTGACAAGATTTACTTGTTTCAACCCTTTGCCCTCAAACGTCATCCCTGTTTCATCTCTGCCACGTCACGTGTTTCTTATGGCAAACTGTGCAAGGTGTGCAAATCACGAAACCTTGCGCTGTTGCAACATTTAGCAGGCAATTTTCTAGCGAAATTTAACTTGAGCAGATTTATTAATTCAACGGTTACCAACGAAATCAAGTACACGTGCACATACCTAGAAATACGTCCTCGATTATCGATTCTCGTTCCCTCCAAATAATTATAACTTGGTTGATTTTACATTTCCGGACATGACATTTTCCATACTCCTATATTTGAAACCTATATTTTTTAAGCGAATATAGAACGATATTAAACTTTGTTAACGGCTGCAGTAAACCACGTTTTGCGTTTGCGAATGTACATCGGTTGGACACTACGTATCTAGTTATTCGAGCAAGTACTACGTGTCTCTGATGAGGACTTTGTTTTCTCTTTCGAGTCATCGAGCATCTCCATTCTCCGGTTACTCGACATTTTCATCCGTCTCTCGTATAAACCAACCGATGAATTAAAATCAGATTTGCCAACGTTTCCTGTTTCGTTGTAAGACACACGATGCATAAATTTCACTGTATATCGTCTCTGTATTTCGTCTGACTATTGATATTCGCGCAAATTAAGATCTTTTTAGACACAACTAAGAAAATAAAACCCTCGTAGAGACTTTCTCTCCGCTCCCTAAATATTGAAAAAATAAGTAGCCATCTTAGATAATTTCTGACGCGTTACGTGTATTTTATATATTTGTTCGCCTTTAAACTTCTTAAATATATAAAAATTCACAATCTACTTATCGCGCTTGATCAGGCTACCTATTACACGTTTCTACTACCTCGGCAAGTAACTATGTAATACACATTCGAAAGTTACTCTATTCGTGGTATCTTATTGAATATAACAAGAAAGTATATCTACGTTTGTAGGATTCCGTAAAAGCAAACGAATTCAATATTTCAGAAGCGCAGAGATCCCCGGACACAATAATAGATTTTTCACGGCGTTGCCGATGCAGTTCCTTGAACCGTCTCTAAAAAGCAGCTAGGTGGGACATCGGATTTGCTGACACGAAATCCTCGTTCTTGAACTGAACCCCTGGGATCGGAGCAGATCCGACTCAGGGTAAATATTGGAATCACGATGAATCTCGTAGATCGCCGTCCCGCTAGTCCGACCCTTTCCTATAACGACTTTTGTTCTTGTAAAACTATAACGTTTTTAGAAGCGATTTACTACGAAGAACTATTCTTTTGGCTCTCCCAATTCAGGTATAAAGATAAAAATAACAGTTAGAACGTTCCAATCCGCTCATATACGATATATTAATCCACGTCGAGCGGATACGATACGGCTACGTTAAACCAGATATAAAAGTTAACGATACAAATTTTGTTATTCTTCTATGCCACGAGCTTTGTCAGCTTCGCATACGTATATTCCGTGTGTTGGTTGAAACAATGTCCGTCATCTTGTCCGTATCATATTTTTCGAAAGTTTCTTCGCATACTTGCACTTTAAATTTCGCATCTTGCACCTGCAAGTGCAATTATTCGAAATTATTTTATCAGTTGTTGTCATTATATTGGTCTTGAAGGTAGGAAACTTTACATTAATAAATGTTGCGTTTCCTCAGATACGTTCGGTACAAGTAAATAGATTTACACAATTTATTCGTTGAATACTCTACGCTCTAGCAACTGCATCGAAGCCTTAACGCGTTACCAATTTCTAGGACCATCCCTAAAATGCAGATAGAACATCGAATGTCTGCTTCTCGCGTTGTCATCCGTGAATCTTTCAGTATCGAAGACTTCCGCATTCGGATAAATTCTCAGATCTCTATGAATCGGCTAAACAGGAATGAAAATGTTTTAACCCTCTCGTATGGTTGCTTTCGTTCCTGAGAACATGTAATCCTCTAACGCTGTTCCGAAGTGCCATAATGCCACTAGATACTTTCTCAACGTTTCTCTGTACATACGTGTACAAAAAAAAATAGGAAAAAATATTCGAATACGTAGGCGCTGCAAATTTTCTAATCAATAAATGACTTTTCAACAAAATAAATTGCAATGCTTATGTAAAAAGTAAAGGAATTGGGAACACGCGTCCAAATACTTCGTTTCTCTACGAAAATAGCTCTCTTCGATCGCGAATACATTCATCTCGTTACTGAAAGCGCAAGAACCGATCAGGTCGGCGGTGTATCTCGCCGAGATTTCACGACACTCGATCAGCTCGCCTTCCGCGATCAATCTGTCCAGATACTCGTCGAAGTGGTCCGACCACTCTAGCAACAAGTGAAACATCTCCTTCAACTTTCCCAAGGTGAAGACAGGCGAAAGCCTGGTTCTTAAGGGCCTCCATCTCTCCGCTTCTAGTCTGAAGAGATGTTCCGATAATGGCTCGACCTATAAAATATGCGTCGATATATTGGCAAACTTAAGAAATGCTTTTTATCGCCGCACCGGCGAGTTAAATTGAAGGAAGATTTTCGAAAGGCTATTTACTTTCCTTCAACCATCTTTTACCGCCATTTTTTACGCTACATCTCTAAAGTACACTTCGGGAAACAACGTACTGAAACTAAAAGTAATAAATACTGCGAAACCATGGAACATAGAAGGTTCGATGAATTTGTATGTTTTGCAAGTGCTAAATTGTGTTACTGGTTAACTCGTTGATTGTCATCCGAATTTTATACATATTATTTCCAAAGCGACCCAGGAGAAACGTAACTGGAAGTTCGTCTTAACCCGGAAGGGGACGGTTATAAAAGATAAATAACGAATAAAGTATTTCCAAATTGTCCACGTGCGTTTAGCATTGAATAAAAATGAACAGAATATTCGGGAAATCGTTCAATTCTGCATTTGAGAATTTTGATAAATTTGAAAGGATAAAATTAATTAACCATCGATATAAGTATAGAAAATCGTCTTTAGCAAAATACATAGGTACATTTACTATTTTGCGGATTATATTGATAGAACGTGACGTAATGCTATCGGCAAGGCAATATAGAGGAATCGATGCTGACGTATCTAGCCAAATTGGCACCCATCAGTGACATTTAAAAGTTTACACGAGTCGCGTCCAGTAACATTTAATTTCACGAATTAACTCGAATTACATTCGAATTACAAAGATACCCTAACACGTTGGCTGCACTTGCAAACAGCTTCGTACAAGCCGACAAATCTTACGCGATTCATTAAAGTTGAAATTGCGAAATAAAAGCAACCGACTTGCCAATCGCCCGCCTGCCTTGTCCCGTTCAAGCTCGGGGCTACATGAAATTTCTACAAAAGCGTAATCACCAGAGATTAAGGGCGAATAAAACAAAAAAACACGTAAGAATCTTTGATCCGGGGATCAGAGAGCGAGTCGAACGCCAAACACGTTCCCCTTTTATCGTGCAATAAAAGAAAAAACCTGCCCTCGCACCCTCTTTTAATGACCAACCCCGTGGAACGTAAATCGATACGCTTCGCGACGCAACGCCGGCAGGCATTCATTTAATTAGCCAGCTTCGACTGAAAACGAAAAAAAAATAAATAAAAGGGATCGAAGAGGAGAGGGAAAAGGATAAAAGAAACAGTATAAGGGTAAAGGGGAAAATAATCCAGTCGTGAGCAACGGGCGCGCACCATGTTGTTACGTCTTCGTTCTCGTTGAAACGAAGCAATTTACAACACAAGCAAACGGGGAAAAAGCGCGGCATGCGACGTTGCAGGTGGTTCGTTATGCCATCAAAGGGCGAATCGAGTTCCACTCAAGCACAGTTATTAAATGCAACATACAAACGTGTTGTGCAACATTGATTTTCTCTAATTGCCCTTGTTCCTGGTCCGTCATGGCTGAATTCCCAGCGAATCGTTGTCGTGGATTGTCCTCACCCGTTTCACAGGGGGCAGGGGGTTAATTAATATGCATTGTCATTTAATTCGTCCCCATTGTCGGTACGTGCGCGGGACGAAAAAACAAAGGGAGAAAGGCCGAATTTTCACGGACGACTTTCCAGGAAGAGACGAGATCGGGGATTATGTACGAAGGATTTCTAATTTATGAAACAATCGCCTTTACAAATAGATGAGGCAAAAAGTCACTGTAATAAAGACGAGCCACGGTAACTGTTTATGCATTTTCACGGTAGAGTTATCAGAATTTTAGAGATTTATAACGATGCATGTTTTGCGATTCTTGAACGATCTTTTACAAGATATATGGGTTACTCCTCTACTTCTTCACCGAGCCCCACGATCATCTCTATCTGTTTAGTAGCGAAAAAATAAAGAATTTTTAACCGATGTGCATCTTATTTTCGATTAAACATAATTCTACACAGCGAAGTTAAATTTTGCTATTAAATTAATTAAGAAAATTAAATAAAACTATCGATTAATTTCACAATCCTACACGCACTTCGTAAATAGAGAATCGTAAATAATGAAATAGATAAGTATAATCCAATTGCGAATAATATTATTATACACGGGTCGCTATACGTGAAAGTAAAAAATTTCAATTCCCTAATTTACGTGATACAAAAACATAATACTATATAAGTATTGAATATCTATATCAACTTTTCAGGGGGTTATTAATAACAGATTCTCGACACCGTGAAAAATTTTATGACCGTACATTTAATACCGCTAGAGTGACACGAATGCAAAAGGGGTTTTATCTTTAATGCGAGTTTCCTATTTCGATAAAATACTGTTTCGTACCTATAACAAGTGGAAAATACTTGGCAGAATTTATTTTGTCCAATTGCGCGTAGTCGTGATAAAGTATCATTTATTGCGCGTAAACCGTGCTACTTTGGTACAGATTATCTCCGTTATCTCTGTAAATAATATTTTATCGAATCGTCTACAATTGCACGAAATAAATAAGTTTTCGGTGCGGATAAAACGTATATGCTACATGTTTAGCGGGTATATTACATTTATCACGATATACGCTAGCTATAAAATATCATTTATCAACCGACTTCTTTTTTATGCGTTACGTTCGTTTCATTCGCGAGTACAGCAAACAATTACAAATTCAAAGCACCCTGGCCTTTCAAAGCATGCAGTTATTAAAAATCGATAACTTGTGTTTTTTGGGTTAAAAATACACACATTACAAAGGATATTCATGACATTTATAGCGCCATAAAGGAATAGCGTAAAATCTTTCAATTTAAATAAGTCTAAACTATTAAACATACCAACAATTTTGTAAAAGCTATTGCAAACTTATCCTAAATATAACAAAAATATCTACATATGCATTTCCTTCTAATCAACTTCTGTTGAAATCTATGGCAAAGAGTTGCATCTTTTTTAGCAGGTTTTAACATCGTACCAACTGCTTATACATATATAGGTGGTTATTAGCGACGATAACGAAGATGGAAAATATCATAAGGATCAGACTTTCTTATATACAACATCGTACCGAAATCTATTTATCGCGTAGGTCCTTCGAAATGAATTCTTGAAAAAAGTCCATTCTTTCAGACGCTCAAGTTATGTAAAATAATATTAATTTACGTACATATGTACCTATACACTGCATATTATGCGGTATGAGAGTTGATCGACGTCAGAAACTTTGAAAAGCTCGATAACGATAGCACGTGTCACATTGAAGTAGTCACGTTGGATTACTATACAGTTTGCAAGTATATACTACTTCTTTCGATACAAAGATCGTTCGTTACATATCGCCACTTGCTCTTTTTCTCTTTTCCTCTTTTCCTGCTTTCCATCGCTCTTTCGCTCCATTGTGCATGCTACTGTCAGCCATCATTATCTACTGCCGGAAATAGAACTTTTCCCGCTTGCCTGTTCGTCAATGAGACACGGACGCGATCAAAGTAATCCCGCTACAAGAGAAGCAGCTGATGAGACAAACTAAACTGTTAGCAAGAAGAAAAAAGAAAGAGTCTACGACGGATACGGAAATGAATGGAAGAAAAGTAACAAAATCGCTTTTCTGCTCGTGTTTATGAAAGAGGAAATTATTCTGTCCGGTTGGATTATCCCGTTCCGTGTTTTTTTCTTCGTCGTTTGATGGTACGTGACCACTGAAGACTTGCCTGACTGATTTTCTTCGTCTACAACTGTATTGCATGTGTTTGAAATTTCTATCTCTAAGATGAAACAATAATTAAGCGATTAATTAAAGATAGAGTTTCGCGGTTGGTTTCTACTGATTCTACCTGAATCGTGATGAGACAATCGATTCGTCTAACCAAATCGATAAATTGAAAAACAATACAAGTTCGAAAACTACATTTTCAGATTTATACTTCAGATTCACATTTTTATACGAAGAATGTCTAAATATTCGACGTCAAAGATCTAAAATAAAATACAAATACATACTCGTTCAAATTCGAAGCTTCTACTAATTCATTAAATACGCACGGAATGATACAAATTGATCGTCGCATCATTCCACTATCTTCCGATTAGTTTTGATCCTTTGACATTTAGAATTGTGAAATATTTCTCCGCCGGTATCTCTAACGATCAGCAATTTTTTATTTGCAAGTCGAAATTTATTCTTTAGTTGTTTAAGGCTTCTTCGCAGTTCGAGGCTGATAGACGCTTGAGAAAATTTCATTTGAAATAAAGATAAAAAAAATGATAGTTCAATATAATGAATTATTCCAATTAGTTTATTACTTTTATTTCGGAAATAATATGAAGAATTTAACTCTATAGTTCGTGTGAAGATCAAATAAATGATCAGTCGGTTGTTATCTTACGTATTCCTGTTATAACTTTTTTAACAAAGCATTTATGAACCTGGCTTTATATGCTCTATGACACATGAAATATGCTGAAATCGTTTTGTAAAAAAAAATCTAGTCCAACCTCCATAGCGGCTAGCTTGAACGATATACATATATACTAGCTAACTTGCGTCAAAACCCGTGTGATTTTGCTGAATGTCGCTACATCAAAGGAAACTGTACGCTCGGTGTGGACAAATACCGCAACAATCTTCCTACCTTGTACACACTGAAATAACTTCGAAGATGAATGAATGACACACGCGCGTTCGAACGAATTTTTATGCGTTCTTGCACGAATTGATACGACTGTGCCTAGTTTCGCTCGTTTTTCCACTGTATACCCTACTCGACGAGCCGTATCATAAAAGGGAACTTGGATAATCAAAAAATTCCGAATTTTTCGAAATTTTGCAGAGTTATGGGACAAGTTATCAGGCAACTGTCTCCTTTTTATTACGTTCTCGTTCTTCGGGATAAAAACACAACAAGTAAATACACAAAAATGAATAAAATTTGTTAAAATTCGATGTTTATATCGTCCTCAGATTCAGAGTTCGCAGAAACGATGTTTTATATGCATCGTTCGTATACATATATGTTAGTAACAATTGAAATATCGTGGCGACTGATCGTGGACCACTCCGTAAGGTAGAAATTCTTGAAATATATTTAAAATATTCGTTGAAATTTTGTTTTAACGAATAGCTTTCGGAATTTCGCTGAAAACCTTTGCATACCAACGTACGTTGTTTTGCATAAGGAATTCGAGGAATTTTGTAATCTCATCATAATCGCCAAATCACAATAGTCATTCTGTAAAAGGCGAATTTTAATTTACTCCGTGAAGTTATAGTACGTTTAAGATACGATAAAACGAGCTAGCTTCTAAAAATATGAAATTACGATTTACGATTGTGAAATGCGTGTCACGGATCTGTACACGAGTTAGTTAGGCGATATACTATGTGTTAATGTGAGCAAAACGACGTATGTCAACTCGATCTCCGCACTCATTATAAATGTAATTTCGCGAAATTTATAAGAAAATCGGGAACCATTTTAAGTCGAATATTTACAATAAAACTTATTTTTATATCGCCAACACTCGTGAGTTGAAATATTCGTTCTTTATATGGCAGCGTTGCGATTGTTTTCTAATAGCGTAAATTTCGATAAAACTTTAATTTTTTAGTGAATACCGAATATTAATTTCATTGTATCTTCTTCTTGAAGATATTTTTCAACGCAGCGATGGATATTCTTCAAAAGTAAATTCAGATAATGCTGCAATCTTTAATGAATCTCGAATATCAACTTCTCTATAATTTCTTTATAAAGGCAATGATGGATGTTCTTGAAAAGTAGATTTTATAATACAAGAAAAATGAACTTCATTACCTGTTACAAAGTACTGTAACAGGGGAAAACAACCTTTGCAACGTTCTTCGTTCATCTCCTCTATAGTTTCTGCCGGATACTGAATCCTTGCCGGGTACTTGTAAAAGTTTGCTTGTAAGGGAAAGTGGTCCAATGCATCCAGTTCCTCAAAAACATCACAAAGGTAATCTAATTACGAGCAAAATGTTAGTACCCAGCGCAAACGTAAAGTTCGCGTCGTAATTCGTAATTCCTATGAATTATTATACGATAACTATAACACATTCCTAGACGAAAGCCAAAACGAGTTACACTACTACTGTACAGTACCACATGCTCGCACAGTTTTTCGAAAAGCCTTGTCCCCGGTAACCAAGTTCTTATAAGTTTGGTGTTTTAAAAATTCACCACTCGTTCCAGGACCAGATTTAGCGAAGGACCCAGATACATCGATGCAAGAGCTTCCTTTATGAATTATGCAATGGATTCACACAGTGCGTCCGGGGTTTTGCTTCGTACGAGTTCCTGCGATCCTCCAAAATAGAATGACTATGGACACAAGGCGGACGTAGGACGACCATTATTAGCATAACCACCAACACGCTTTATCCAATCTAAATTGTTTTCAACCACGAAGATGTCAAGAGTATAAGATACCTGGAACGATTACCATCTACATGGATCCTTCGTAGTATAGTACATTATTAATATATACATCGACGCTACCCAGTCTGAATTCTTGTTGACCACAAGGACGTCAGGAATCTCGAGTAAGTCTCAAGCGATTACCACTTATAATGGATCGTTCGTAAGTAGCATCTTTGTAGTCGTTCGAAGTATCGTCATACAAATTCCTGTCCTCGAACACGCGTCCAATCGTGTAAACGACGATGCAATTGAACGAAGATACTTTTGGAAGCAGTTTTCGCGTAGATCATACAGTTTGTCACATTCGCCGATAGCGTCATCCCTATACATCCTTGTACATAATATGTCCTTCTAGGGTAGCTCCTTGTACGTAAAATACATATACCGCTCTACGTTCTACGCGTTACGTTCCAGAATTGTCTCTGTGGTAACTCGTGTTCCACCCATTCGCTATAACCGTGCTCTAATTAAAAACTGTTTGCTATTTGGGTCACAAAGTGCAACGATGTCGATGACCCGTCTTCGTCTCGCCTCTGCATAACTATCCAGATATATTTACTTTCTAAATCACTGTGTGAACGTGGAACACCGTACATATACGGCGTACACAGTTGACAATGAGACGCTGCTCTTCCATCTACGTGCATACATATATGTATAGGTAGTATACGTAGGTAGCGGAAGTGATAATACGTTCATTACGTATGGAGCGTACGTCATATCTTAGAGCAGAGTGTTTCACGGTAACAAGGTGATATCAAAGTGAACGTTTTGATAATAGTGGCAGTTCGTTGCTTCAATTTTCGACATTTCGTGGCAAAATAGTAAAACGCTCCTACGTATATGAACCACCGTGTGTCGGCTATCGATTTGTAAGCGATACCTCAGCTTACTCGAAAAGCGTGTGTTCCGCTGCCAAAACATTTACATACAATGCACAGTACGATTGCTCCTCGCTGTTGACAAAGTCAATTTTCAATCGTTGATAAAGTCTATACGGAAAAACGATACAGTTAGGCAACTGCAAAGAAATTCATTTTATTTACCTATGAATATAGCGATTCTAGGAATATAGGAACACTATCGAAAAAATGTATCCCCTAATTTCCCCTAATTTCAATTCGTTGTTTACGAAGATACTGCCTTCTACTACTAATCGTCTAATATAATCTAATATAATCGTAGATGATATCGTAGAAATACTTAGTAGTATAAATGTATACAAGAAATAGATATCGGAAACAGAAGGTCACTCCAGATACTAATTATGGTAAATATCTAGGAAAAAGGAGCCACCTCGATGATTTCGACAAATAAATCTCAACATTTTGAACAACTTTCCCCTATAACCATATATGTACATGCATATGCAAAACTATTCCGCCGTTCGGCCTTAGTTTTCAAGTTGATTTTGATTTTTGGACGTTGCTAGCAAGTATATAGCAACGTTCTCGAATTAAAACCCTCATAAAAATTAAGAGAATTGGAAAACATCGATTATTTTTATGTTTGCATAAATAAAACATTTCCGTAGTAAAACATTTGATCGTAGTCTAAGAATTTCGCACGGTACTGTACTTACATGTGTTTCACGATATCTTCGCAATCTTAATACTAAACGATACGTAACTTTAAAAATCAATTGTCGGCACTATAGACGCATTAAGCGCTATAAACTATAGAATTAAAAGCATAGAATTTGCTTTCGCCTAATATTTGTAAATATAGCGTGCTCCTTGAATAAATAAAATTCTAGACTCCAATTGACTGATGACATCAGAGGCCGTAACCTTTTTCCATGGGATCGCTCTCATTTATCTTAGATCGGTCTACGTTTCGATGTGAGAGCACACTTTCGTGTTTCACCATTTTTACCAACGCCACGTGACCGACGTGATAGCGACAAAGAAAAAAAATGCGGTGAGTGAGAATAACATTGAGAAACGGAGAAAGACGGAGGACCTATATGCATAATTAGAATATGGTAATAGTGCGTTGGCCCATTTGCATCATTGAAAAATAGTTCCATGTCACGGGATTGCCCTTTTTTTATATTGACGTCGGGTATAATAAAACGGATAACATAGCATTTTCTGATTAAATGTAGATTTAATCTGGAAGAAAATGGGTTTAATAAGAAATCAGGAGCTGAATAAGAAGTCTGAAGAGTCTTGTATTTCAATATCCCTTGCAACAACCATATACGCATGATACTTGACTCTTAGATCTTTAAGCTTTTACGATGATCGATCAATGTCATACTTTTGGTTTTTCGAGATCAGTTTACTTCTTCAGGGTATATCCGAAACTGAAGGTTTTTTTCAATAATACGAAAAATACTTTTCAAATAGCTATTATCGCCTAGAAAATAAACTCGCACGAAGAAGACAGGCGAAACAAGTCGATTTCTGATATATATATCAGTGGACGACAAATAATTAAATTTTTGTAGTCCTCGTATTTCGTTTCGATAAAATAGATTTGAAATCTTTTTTACACTACTTAACAGTAAGTTAAACTACTTGACATTAAACTATTTTCAATCATGAAAATGTCGGTATGTGTTTATCGAAATAGTTTGATATGAGAATATTCCTCATCCGCGAATTGCAGAAGAGAAACGAAAGAAGTTTTATCGAATGATGGTATTATTTTTGCAAAGAAAAAATATTAAAGTATAACAACGATACAACTTTACCTTAAATGCTATATCTTGGAAAAGGAAAATATATTTCGGTATACAATAAACGTACGAAGCTCGTCGAGACATCAACGTAGCTTTGATCTGTGTCGTATTCGATTATGTAAACAAGTCCTGTTGAACATAGAGATTTGTTTAATAATGTCACCCTGAATTGCCATTATTTTTATCTCGATGTGAAATCTCTTGATTGTAGACGATAATTCTACTGAAAAAACGGAAAAAGGCACGCAAATATATAATTAAATGTGTTGACACGCGTCTATTATTAACTTTGCTGCCTCGTTCCTTAATTTATGTTCAAGTAAACTCGGGTATATTGTAAAATTTTGATGATTAATATCACTCTAATATTCAAATGTTTTGATATTCGAAGAAAGCATTTGGCGTTGTCGAGAATGATGATCAGGATACGTAATTTCCGTATTGTGAAAAGAGCCTCCGAAATTGAGAAATTGAAAAGAATTTTCTACGATAATTTAGATCCATTTAAATCATATGTCTGATAACTTTTGTAACTTTTACTATTTAGATAAGTCTTGAAATTACAACAACTTATCGATTAAATGGTCCCATAAACGTATCAAAGTATCCAAGTTAGAATAAAGACATCACTTTTCTCCTTCGTATGCTTATGGCTGAGCAACGTTATAGTATAGAAAAGACAAAAATATTCGAATAGCATTTTATCCATACTGCCGGATAGAGATTCAGATTCGGATGCGGAGTTGAATGAACGATCGACGAAGAATTCATCTCGTTTGATATTTGCACAGTAACACTCGGAGAATATTAAAACTTTACACGCGTAATCGAATTGTACAACAACATTTAAAATTTAAAAGCGGTATATTCGATACAGCGGTAGATATCATTTTGTTTTATACTCGATCGTTAACGTCGTAAGAAAAAGAAAATAAGGTACGTGCGATGTTATTTTATGGTTCCATTTACCTTTCTCTCTTCTTTTTTTTTCTTTATCACTCTCTAGTCGATCTAAATATCGTATTTTATGGCCTACGACAGTATCGTAAGAAATAAAAGACATTGTTACGCGTTGCTCTATTAAATTTTATTCGATGATTCTCATCTACAAGAATATCATAAAATTTAGTTTACGCGATTTCCCTATACCATCGAAAAAACTGTCCCTATACCGTGACATCTTCAACTTGTTCGCGCAATTGTGCGATGTTCGAAGATCGCATGCTTTGGTCGACGTAATGTAACATCTGAAGGAGAGAAAGGTCTTTCCAGAATCGTCCAACAACAGCTACTGGCTTTTAACGTGTAGATAAATATTATATAGATTAGATAGATAACAATTCAAATAGCATGGTAAAAATAACTGTTGCGACTGTTGGTAAACCTCCTGAAATCTATTAAAGTATGAAATTAATCACTTAACGTTTTCACGAAAACCTTCTTAAGTATACGATACAAGACGAGTTCTCTTATTAGATATATAATGATATTATTATTAGATATATAATATAATAATATCTTATTAGGTATATAATGAGATATTAAAAGAAAAATAACGAGAGAAAGACAAGTATAAAAAGCTGATAAAAATAAATAAAAAATTCTCGTCTGTATTACATTCTTCAGTATCAAATCTTTTACACATCGGATCCGGAAGACAATTATCGCCATCAATGTTGATTGCTCTTATTATAGGGACTCCTATAGATTTTGGGTCCGCTGCAACCTCAAAAACTTGCACTTATACGAAGTCCAAGATCAACCGTATATTCGCCCATTTGAACAGTAAGTACGTCTGCTATTGCCTATAAAAAATTGTATCGTTAATATTCATTAATATTGATATGAATATTAATTTAATGATACGAATAATTCTGTAACCTACTATGATTAGTTAAAACATGATTTTCACAATATCACCAAATATGTATTTTACATAATTTCATTTCGTTTCTATTACAAGAACATATAATTGCTTTTTAACATGAATTATGCATGCATTAATATACATACATTATATGATAATATATTAATTGAATTCTTTAACCTGTATTTTAATCACTCTGTTTGCATGGTATGATTATGATTTTAATATAAACTATAATACATATCATTAATAGAGAGGATAATATGAACCCATTTTCGTTTTTATAAATTTTGTCTAAGACTGTGTGATTAATTTACCTAATTACTGTACACATACATACATCTGATTGTCGTTCGTTTCCAACTTTCATGTCTAATTAGAAGAATTCAGATGAGAAAAAGAGATTTAATTAGACAATTCACTGGTCTCGCTATGGTGATCGTTCGAGTATTTGTGAGAAGAAAATATGCAAATAACACTTTTTCCAATGGATACGAGTTCGTCATTTTCCTCTAAGGAAGCGGAATTATTCAAAAAGATCCATGAGACGCGTCTCGATGAGATGTAAATTCTTTCGTTGTTTTATTTACCGTACTTATTTCCTGCACACACCGCTAACTAATTAAACAACTTGACGAATGTTACTGCTACATGAACACAACGTGTTCTGTTGCATGAAATAAGGAATTTTTCTATCTACCTACATATTCTCCACCGTACATGGTTAAAGATTGTTTTAAGAGCAAACCGTATAATTTGAATGAGCAAATAAGGTAAATGATCGATCGAAACTCTTAACGTTCGAACGAGAGTTCGAAAAATGATCAATTTCTGATTTTACATTTTATGCCTCATTCTTCTCTCGCCTAAAACTAAATGCATCCGTCAGAAATTGAAATTTCTCGGAGAAATGTGCCTGTGTATCAACAAAAATGATCTTCTCGGTCTGGAGGCAGCTTCTATCAGTGGCCTTTTTCCTCTTCACGTGACCATATTGAAAAGAATACGAAATAAGGCAGCTCATCGACCGTTAACATTGGCATGCTCCCAGTTAATCGACAAAACGGGCATAACGTGACCTGTATCCGCTATTTTTCGATTCCTGACCTCGAACGAGTTATCGTTGCTGCCTAAAGCAATACATCGCTCACTGGCCAAAAGATAAATATACGATATCTTTGATGCATTCTTTTCACGATGAAACTCTTGCTCTCGAGAATATCTACCAGAGAACCTAAATAACCCCACGAATAACCTGGACACTAACGTTTCTCAAAAAAGGCAAATATATTTATCATAATGTTAACGTTAATCTGTCTCCGACATTTCCACCTATTTTTGATATACTAGATTTTGCTCGGTGTCGTGCAACGACTGCCTGGAGTCGGTTATCAACGCAGAACCTCGATCGTCGGAACATCTCGATAAAATTTCACGTTTCAAGTGACATCGTGCATGATACAGTTATTCATATTTGTTTCTTATAAAAAGTTAACATTATAATACATATACTTCTTACATTTGATCCTAGAAATACAATAAATCGTAACCATGAATAAATAATTATTTTCTAAATCGCTTATCCCGATTTTCAGTCGATGCATTCTCGGTCACTATATAATAAATTCTCAAAACAAAACCTCCATCGCGGACTTAAATGTATTGTCAAAATTACTAATTTAGTAATTAGTCGATTACTACGAAAATATGTGCATGTGCATTAATGTGCATTCTGCATAAACATCTGTAGTTCAACGATAATGCGTCGAGCCTAATATTTCCTGAACGAATCGCCTTCGTTCGAAATTCAATTTATCCCTGGAAACATAAATCGACGAAGCGAAAGCGGAAGTTTCGCAAACGCTAACTGACGACCTGCTATCACTTCGATAATACACGGACGCTTTACGAGCTTATTCCAATTCCGACTGGATGGACACACGGTTAAATGGATTTCGTCAATTCATTTACCACTTGATCTAGCCGCGCATTTCAATTATATGTGTACTCTTTGTCAGTTGTATCCGTTAGCGTACCATCGCGACATCGTGGCGTGCACGTGCACACTGCACGCTGCACACTGCACGCCGCACGCTGTACACTGAACACGCGAGCCACACCAACGACAGTTGCTGATAAAGTCGTGGGAGCGGATGCGGTCCACGATACAATTGAATTAATCTCGATCGAACAACACCGTGCCACAAAACGAAACAGGAAATCGCGTTGCCGCGCGCAAAATCGAGCAAACGCGGCCAGTCCGAATCTATTGCCCGTTATTAGCCGTTACTGTTTTCCAGAACGTTGCTCGTTATTGGCCGCCGCCGCGTTTTTTCTTCCTCTTCCTATCTGTTCCTCTATGCTGCGCTTCGTTAATTAGAATGTAACCGGTGCGACGCGACGCGATTAAATTACTCGGCTAGAAGTAATTTATACGATCGCGAACCAGCTTGATCGTTCTAAATCCCCGGCACACATCGGTTTTATAGAGAAATTTTGTTGTCGGCCCGTAGATTTGGAAAAATCGCGCGTCTCTGATATCTTTTGTAAGGGAAACGTCCAAAAGATAAAGAACAGCGAGGATTTATCTATTCTCGTCGTTGCCGAGATCTTCGAGATAATAGATTTTAGGATAAAGAAAATTTATTGCGTAGATACGAGCTTTACTTGCTGACTCGTTCTTAATACATCGAAGATTCTCTTTTTTAGTGTTATTTATTAGTTAGGAAGATATTTTACCTAGTTATTCTCTCGCAGCATAAACAAGAAGTTATATTATATCGAAATGTTAAATATGATTTTCTAAAAATATATAGACGTAATAAATGGAAGGAAACCGGTAGTTTCTTTTAACGACATAAAGTTTGTATACAGGACTACATGCCTAGGAAATTGAACCGCAGTTCCGTCAAATTTCGATTCGAATTATAAGTTACAGCACTCTCGTGAATTTATGATACGTCCTTATGTAGATTGCTATTGAGAGAAGCTGTAGAAACCCCAAGTTCTTTAAATTTTAATTAGAATCCAAAGTTCTTCTGCTCATAACTAATTAATCTAAAAGTTCTAAGAGAGGAGAGTTTTGGGGAAACTTGTATTTAAAAACATACTATAAATCCACGTAAGTTATGAAATTTGTTTTTCGCCTTGTGTACATAAATATGGACAGTATTATAAACACTTGTGACGAGCATATTTGCAGCACGTTTCCAATTATAAATTTTTCTACATACAAGGTTATCCACTTAACTCGGAGTTCGCGTAAGCAAGAACGTACGACTATGGTAACAGTGCAATGTATACGCTTGCTACTGTAATCAAATGTCGCTCACCATCGATGAACTGTTGCCAGAAGTATAATTAGGCGAGAGAACATAAAGCGGTTTGGTTGTCACCGAAATTCTTTAGATTTGACGTCGCAACAAGGAGAAGGCGGTCGCTGAGAAAACGATCCTCGCGTTTTCGTCCGATGATTTCGTGTGCCTGTACGCTCCTAAAGTTCCGAAGCAAGCAATGGCATCTGGTTCTATTCCCACGTCTAACTCAATTTTGTTCTTTTAATTGCTGATATTTTGGATTGTGCTTGCCTGAAATATAATTGCAAAGTACCTTTCTTTTAAATTGCATTCAACCGTCAGAATTATGAGCGAATTACAATGAAATTGTTCGCGTTCCTGCAAACATCAAGGTCCTTCCACTATTTCGTCCAGTAATTTCCATTGTTCACGTATTAAACATTTAGAGACGCCGAACTAACGTGAGAAGAACAAGTCATACAAGAAAGTCCGAATGTTGACGTTGTAACGATATACTCTTTTTACTTACATATACTTACATCGGTGATCACGTAACGTCAATTCACATCAGAGACCAGGCCACACACCGACAGGATGGCACCCAGATGTCTGCAGATTCTTGGTGCGCACCCTCAATAGTCTTAAGTACCCACCAGGGGTCTTGGCATTTTCATAGTTAAAGTCCTTCGAACCAAGCGAGTATTTCCTGTCTTAGATTTCCCTTTACGTCTATTCTCTACCACGTATTAGCTTAGAAAGTTGGTTTTCTTCACATCTGGTATATTCCGTTAGCAACTTTCTCGCGAGGGCGGCTAAAACCCTTCCTGGTCCACCAACCATCTTATTATCCAATCGGAGACGGTGTCTACTGCCCTCACTTCCTTAATCAAAATTGTCATCAACAAATCCGATAGTCCCGTGTCCTTAGACACACCCACCCCTAGCCTTCCTCAGACATGGTATCGCCAGAAAGACTCACTTATTCCGTATCCTTAGAATAGTCAACATATCTATACCGATTTCCACCCTTATAACAGTCGCGTACTTAACGTATCGTTGCAACTAAGTCTTACATAACGTGGTTTGAGTGAATTGTGATTTATGTAAATTCAGTGTGTGTTACATTGTGATTGCTGAATTCATAATAAAGTTTAATTAAAACAAAATTAATAGTTGTGTTACGGCTCAGCTACTTTTTATTTTCATCGACTAACCCCAAAAATTACGCGACAATCACAACGACGCTGAACAAGAAACAGATGTATCGTCGATGGCACAATTTCAAGACCCATGTTTCCTCGTACAGCCTGTTGATCTTATAGCGTACCATGAATTCGTTAAATTCGTTAGCTTCGAGAACCGAGGGAACATAATTCTTCTCATCCGTGAAACGTCTTGGGGAAGACGATCGTCCAACGATGAACGAGGTTAAAAGGAAAAGCGTATTACGGTAAATCATCCATGCTATGCCGAAGGTTCAAATTGCGTTTTCTCTCAAAGTTCATCCGATCGGAGATTCGAATTAAGTTAGCCTGCTCGTTTTGAAGAGCCCTCCTCGGCTCCTGGAGCTTCCAGTCCGCCTCCATTTGCTTCTCCGCTATCTGTTTCTGCAAAGTAGCTATACGGTGGTCCAAAATATTATAATCCGCCTTTGACGGAATCGCTGGTCCATAATAGTCGCACGGCACCGCTCTGCTGTCCTGGTGCGCCATTTCCGATGCCAAGTGGCCAATCTTATCGCGAAGCTCTGCTAACTGTGTCAATCTCAACGACTGCAGAGATAAAGAACACGTTGTTTCGATTAATAATACGTCAGCATTTTCGAGATTGGAAGATGATCATTTGTCATAAATAGACCGCCAATATTTAACTAGTACGAATATTTTTATAAACACGAGTAAAAAATGTTCATCACACGGAATAAATTCAATCGATAAAGCTAACGATTAAATTAGAAATATTCTACTTTTTGATGAATGAACAGAATTGTGACTGAAATTTGTTTAAAGTTATATCGTTTAAATTTTTAATCGAATTTGAAGATACATTTAGGACATTCGATTTAGTAGAACGGAGGCGTTTATTAATTTCTGGAGTACAGAATGATTTATTGAATCTATCAGGTTTATTCACTTATTAAGTAATATCATTAATCTATATCATTGTGATTTGCATGCGGTAACCAACGTCGATAATACAATATAACGATATTACATGATTCAGTAACGCATCAATATTCGTATAACATGTCAAAAAATATTTGTACCTACCTATATGTCAAACATTTCCATGTATGAATAAAGCGCTCTTTCAAAAATCAGTCTTCAGATCTTTCGCGTTCTTTATTTGCAGAAAAGTCTATATAATTTTTACTTTCGTATCGTTTTTCAAATTTCTTCCCCGGTAATTCATTCGCCTTTATAAAATCACAGCCATAGTCCAAAATATCTTTGTCCATCTCCGTTTCCTCGGGCTCCAGCTTTTTCACTACATGAAATTCATCTCATTAACAATATATATATATATATATATGTCAGTGACATAAGGAATTTAATATGTCATTCCTTGCAGAATCTTCCAAAGATAATACAATCCAAATGAGAAATTGTTCTCAATTTTTAAAGAATATTATAATTTCTAGTAGTCAACTGCACCAATACTTTTCAAAAAATATATATAAGTTTCAACAAATGAGAAATTTTCTTTCAATTTAACTAATTCTGTGCAGAAGAATAATTTGTGGCTTTACTATTATAATGTGTTATACTCGTTTCACAATCCACAAATATCAAAGCACGAGTAATTTGAAGTCGAAATAAGAGGAAAAGCTCGTTACTGTAAAATTATATCTGATGCTGCTTAAGATAAATAATGATATTAAATGCCTTTCATTAACCACTCTGCTGGAATTTGCAAAGCGACTTGAACAAAAGATCAAGCACTTACCCTTCTAATTTGAATTCCAAACAAATTGAAACGGTAGTTATCATACCTTCTTTCAATTTGGCATTTTCTCTCCTCAGCTTTTCCAATTCCTTGCGTAGCCTTTCCTTCTCCTCTTGGCAATCGAATAACTGGCTTTTCAGTTTCTCGTTCCCATCTTTTAACTCGCCATTCCCTTTCCTCAATTCGTTCAGATCCGTGGCTAACGCAGCATCGCGTTCTTTGCGTCTATTCTTCTCGTCCCTTAGTTTACCTAATTCCAACCGCAACTCGCTATAATCCCTTTTCAATTTATCCAAATCGGCTTTTAGTTTATTCGCTTCGTTTTTCGCCTCGTTTAAATCGTCCCGCGGTTTCGAATTTTCCGGGTTCAAATCTATCAATTCATTACACGATCTTTCGTTCTCCGCTTGACAATCTCCTCATTCGGGTCATCTAATTCAGACTTCGATTTGTCGCAATCGTTTCTTAATTTGTTCGAATCATTCCTCGATCTATTTCATTCCTCCATGGCGTTATTTAAATATTTTTGCAGTTGAGTATTCGCCGATTTCGAACTAATATTTAGCTCAGACCTCGGCCTATTCAGCTCCTTCTTAGCATCTTCTAATTGTTTCTTCAAGGGTTCCAGCTCGTTCACCGTGTTCTCGAGATCGGCTATGTTGTTCTTCAAGTCGCCGTTCTCTTTCTCCAGATCGTTCGCCTGTTTCTCCGCTTCTGCCAATTTGTTTTTCGTTCCAGTCAACTCCGCCGCCAATTTCGCATTGGCCTTCTTCGGATTCGTGTTTTCGTTCTTCGGATTCGCGTTCTCCAGGTTCGCATTCTCGTCCTTCAGAGTTTCCAATTGCTCGTTCAACTTGGCTAATTTTACATTCAGTTCCTCGTTCTCGTTTCTTGGCTTATCGTTTTCGCTGCGAACCTTGTCCAACGCCGCTTTTAGGGCGACCAGCTGTTTCTTCGCGTCGACCAATTCCTCCTTGGCCGTATCTTTCGCGGCCATCTGCTCCTCCAGCTCGTTCCTACGATTATTTAGCTGTTCGCATAAACGATAGAATTCATCGACCAACTTTTTTTCTCGTCTAACAAATCAGAAAGTTCACTTTCCAGAGACATTATCTTTGCTTCTATGGTCACGTTCGTCTTCTTCGGTTTATCGATCTCATTCTTTATACGATGCTTTACGTTTGTTAATTCGTCCAATTCGTTTTCCATTTCGTTTAATTGCTTCTATAGTCTATCGTTCTCAGTTTGGCAATTTCGAAGATCTACTCTCAATTTTTCCGCAATTACGTCCTCCGCGTTCGAGTTTCGCTCTCTGCTTTCTGTGTAGTCGCCTTCTCCTCTCGAGTTTCGCTTCTTTCTTCAATTAATTTACGATTAATAAACGAAAAAGACATTCCTCGTATAAAAGATATTTTTAATATTTTTATCGAAGAATTACGCTTATTAAGATTAACGTTAAAATACCCGAAATTTTCTTGGCATTCGAGCAAATCTTTCAATGCTTTATCAAGATCAGCTTTTGATTCATCGATCTCCAACTGAAGTTTGCAGTTCTTCATTTCCCAATGATCTATGTCTGCCTGCAGTTTAGCAATTTTTTCTTCCAATTCGTCGATTAATTTCATCGGATCGGCGATCTCTTGTCTCAGACCCCTTTCGCCGCCCATTGCCTGAGTTTCATACTTCTACCTCGCCAGCACATTTATCCAGTCCGTTTTTCAAAGAACCTACCTCGGATTTCGATCGATCGATATCCTCTAAGGCTTTTGCCAATTCGCGTCCCAAACGATCGATTTTCACCAAGTAAATCCGCGTTTTTCGACTTCCATTTATCCAATGCCTCTAGTTTCCGTTCCAATCCTGCGTTTCTCGCTTTCAGACTGGCGATTTCCTTCGTTAAACGACCGTCAAGTTCGCGAATATCAGACTCGAAAGCTCGATTCTCTAATTTAAGCTGATCGCTGTCGGTTCTCAGCTTTCGCATCTCGTTCGCGCAATTATCGAGTCTATCCTTCAAGGAACCTGTTTCGGATTTCAACCTCGGATCAATGTCCTCCAACGCCTTTTCCAATTATTTTCTCAAACACGATCTACTTCAGCGACTAAGTCCGCGTTTCTTGCCTTTGTCTTATCCAACTCCTCCAACTTTCCTCGTAATTCCATCATTTTAAATCCGAAATCGTCATTTTCCTTCCTTAAGCGATTCTTTTTCAACTCGAACTTCTTTATTTGCAGTTGCATCTTTGCAAGTTCGAGTTCCTTATCATTAGCCGCTTTCGACGCGTCAGCAGCGGCTTTTAGCACCTCCGCTTGCCTTCTGCAATCCTCAAGGTCATCCCTTAACGCTTTCATATCTCGTTTCAACGAATCGTTCTCGATCTCGTCGAGGCTGTACCGCGGCTCGTCCTTCAAGTAACTTCAGTTTATTAAGTTCTTTACCAGCTTCGTCCAATTCGGCTCTCAGGCTCTCTCGTTCTTCGCCATCGCTTGTTCCAGTTGCTTTTCGATACTGTTGCTTGTCTCGCTTCGCCTTGGCCAATTCATGCTTCAGTTTGTTGATCTCTGCTTGCAAAGCCTGCTTCATGCTATCCTAGTCGTTCCTTAGCTGGTTATTCAAATTGTCTAGCTCCGTCGTCCTTTCCATCAGACCGTCGTTCTCGTTCTTCGGCTGCTCTAACCGAGCTCTTAACTTTTCGCTCTCGCCGACCGATGCTTGCAACGCTTCGCGAAGTTTGTCCTTCTCCTTGCTCTCGGCGTCCATCTTCCTTCAGACCAAAAATCTCCCTCTGTAACTTTTCAATCTCATCTCGGTTTCTCTGCAGTTCCTTCGGCAACGCGGTCCTGGCCGCCCTCTCGTCCTCCAGTCGTCCAGTCAACAACACCTCCACCTGTTTTCTTGCCTCGTCCAGCTCGTTCGGCAAATTTTCCTCGTCTCGCCTTAAGATGCCCACCTCGTTTTTCGAGATTCGCTGTTATCGCTTTCGCGGCTGCAAGCTTTCCTTCGAAGCCGCGTAGCTTCTCCGAAAGTGCGTGCTTGTCCAGACAACGCTGTTCCAGCTGCGCGTTTCGCTTCTTACGCTCCTCCAACTTATTCTTCAGTTTGGTTATCTCAGCTTTCAACTCATCGATCTCGTCATTTGCCTGGTCGAGTTTTGACTGTAATTCTGCCGTCTTGTTCTTGTAGTCTTTCCCCAACTTGTTCCTCCGCTCCGGTAAGTCTGTTATCCGATCGACTCTATACTTCGGTGCTTCTCGCAGTTTGTTTAGTTCGTTCAATATTTCTCTCTGATTTGAGATCGTGTAACTGTGACTTTAGACTTCCCACTTCCGATTTCAGAGAAGATAATACCAACAAGTCTGTCTGTGATTGTCTTAGGTTGTTCAAGAATCCTGCGATCTAAGAGAGAAACTATGGTTTTTTAATTGGTATCGTGCTTTTGATCAATATCGTAATTTGTAACCTCGTTAAAGGGTATTATACATACGTAACTCATATGACACATTAAAAAACATTTAAACCGATGCTGTTCTCATTGTGCATCCTATATGTGTGGCCAAAAGAAGAATATCCTTTTTTAATCCCTCTTCCATCTTTGAATATTAATTACGCATGCACTCCGTTTACTCACTCCTAACTGCTGACTCCTCATCTCCTCGACAAACCCTCCGACTAACGCTTTAACGTATTACGAGAGAAAAATCAGTTCGCCAGAATTTGCAAATAGAAAAGTCGCTCGCGTTAATCGAATGAAATAAATCTGCTAATTTCAAGGCTGGCATACGTTCTACGATAACGTCACTAGTGCAATGCTGTTTTTGGGAGAAGTTGTTCTATCAACTCTATACTCTTGTCTGATAATACCACTATGGGCAACAGCAGCAATGGGCCATATAAGCAAAATAGAGACAATGCAAGCTAAAATTCTTAGAACGATAGTAAACGCCCCATGGTACGTTAGAGACGAGGACATTCGGAAAGACCTGGGAATACCAACGGTCAAGGAGGAGATTAGCAGATGCGCAAGAAGGTACAGAGAAAGAATAGCAACGCACCCGAACCGGCTGGCAGCGGAAACGATCAACGCATCAAGCATAGAAAGAAGACTAAAAAGGAAACACCCAGCAAATCTCACAAAGGATATAACCTAACAAACACGAAGATGGTACTCCGCTGGGGGTAGCCACCCACATATAATCAAAAAAATTCTACCAAATGTCCAAATCGGACAAATTGTGAATGTAAACAACTAAAAAAAAAAAAAAACTCTTGTAAACTCTTGTCTGATCTGTAGGATTTCAGGCTCGGTTTGGTTAAATTTACTATAAATTACGTACATGCGATATTGATACGTATAATAAAAATATGAACGTTTCTGCGGTCATAGATTCGTTTGAGCAAAGTTAACCGAAATGTACAGATACGTAGGATCGATAACGCGTATCATTCTGCTACCAATGGTTCGTTGTTGGCAAGAGGAAACGATTAAACGAGGTCTAAGTGTACGAAGAGGAGAAAGTAGCGAGCAGTAGTACTCTTTCTTTTCAAGCGCCAAAACCCTCTCCAAGATATCTCATCTTCTCTCTGAGGAAGTGGCGTCAGGATCGTCGCAGAAATCTCGCTCGGCGAGAATTTCCTCAAGATCCCTCGCTTTATCTTGGAGCACCGCGTTTGCATTTTGCAGCCTTTCGATTTCTTCCCAGGAGTGCACTAGCAGCGGATCGGGCTTCGATATCTCATCCGCATTTACACCTACACGAAAACATCTAATCTCTAGAAACATTCGGAACAGTGCACGTGCACGATACCGTTCAAAGAAAGCGCTCTGAATTTTAAAGGAAAATCCCTGAAGCTAGGAAGCTCCGGTCTACATTCGCAAACAGTCTTCGGTTTGTATTGCTATTACGGAATTTACTAGTAGAACCTCGACTGAATACTATGCAGTACTATGTCGTAAAGTACATAATGTAGCGAAAAATTTTGTGAATTATGGCAATAGTACAGGCAAAGCACAAACGAAGAAACGGAGATCACAGGCATGGAATATAACTACGATTTTGTCGATTGTGATATTGGTCGATGGTTAAAGTTTGATATAATGTTCTATTCGATACAACATAGTGAAAAAGAGAAGCAATCTATTCGATGCAAAGGTGTAAGCTACTTATTAGCAGTAGGTGAGCGACCCATCGAGTTTTTGTGAAAAAACTAACGGAATATCGAATGCCTAAAATATGATAACTGGACTGAGAATTTTTATGGAAATTTATATTTTTATAAATACAGCTAAGAAAGCTGTAACTTGAGTGCAAATTTTTTACCTGTTAAAAAGTAGACACCTCGATACTTCATATAAGTATGTTTGCACGTTATATGCATTCTGTGCATTTTTGCATCTTGAAATTTCGCATAAATGCATGAAAACGCGCAGTCTATTATAGTCGATCGATATCTTTGAACTGAAGATGTTTTAAGAGAATCCCCCAAGCAGAATCTTCCTAACAGTTGGCGCTTCATAAGACGACCTAACGCTCGTTTCGAGACACTTGTTCGCAAACTATCGACATCGAACGAGCCGGTCACAGTGTATATAATTTCTGCCGTTTCGCTCTTTACAGCACTAATTGCACGGAACGTTGCTCCTTTCGACTCGAATTAAACGACTAACTCGCAAAGGAAGAGAAACGCGATCACAAGGGTATCCGTACAGAATTCCAATTAATCAATTACGAATCAGAGAGAGAGAGAGAGAGAGAGAGAGAGAGAGAGAGAATAAGAAGAAGAGATTCATAAAGGAAGAAGCTAGGAAATATCACACATCGATACCGAATGACTGGAGGGCTCGTTTCAGAGACCTATTTTCGCTCTCGAGTTGAAGTCTTTTCATTCGCCACTTCTTCGTCTGACACTTCATTACAGCGAGCTTCTTCGGGGCAAACGAGAGGTCGTACATTTCTGCTTCTTTGTCGCTCAAGGGATCCTAACTGCAGCAATAGCACGGCTCGTGCGGTGGATCGATCGATTCTCGCGACGATGCCTCGCATCCGCGCCGGCACAAACTTCCATTATCCGAGTAATCTTTCAAAAGTTTTCCGTAATTACAAACCGCTTGCCTCGCAGCGCGAGACAAGAATTTTAACGTCGATTCTCGTAGCTGTACGAAGGAAACGGAGAAACGAGTTTAAAGCTTAGAGGTCCCGCGAATTCATTCTAGAAACCGAGACTCGATAGTAAAGGAGCTTTATATAATAATAAAGCGTCTATCGAAAAACAAAATAATTCTCTATCCTAATATTTTCTATTCCTAGTCGTACAACATCTACGATCGACGTTGTTGCCTCGCGTTTACCAACCTCCTAAATTCGTTTCCCAGCCAACCGTTAAATCATATTTTACAGGTTATCCGAACGTAACTATTTTCCCGCTGCGTGTTTTTTCCTCCCTGTCACCGCGCCGATGTCACCGAATCACCGATGTAAGTGAATTACGATCGTAAACCGATTACAGACAGTTCGGCGCACCTAAACGCCAAACTGGCCTCGAGCACCAGGTGAAACAAAACATTTAGCCTGGATATACGAGTTTGGGATGATGTATTTCGACGCGGCAGTCACACTTTTGCTGCCACACGACCGCGGTCATCGATGAAGATCGATAATCTGATTTAACGTCAGACCGGTCTGTTTTATTGGGCCGTGTAATAAATTTGTTCAGATTTCGACGACGCGACGCTTAGATAGATACGTTTTTCATACGTGATACATATACGTATTATTTAGCGCGCTTCCGTAAACATTCAGAGCGCACCATCACCGATCCAATTTACGAGAACTTTTCCATCGTTTGCTGTTATTTCCACATCATAGATTAGCATCGTAGAAATGGCAAAAAAGGAAATATCTTCCCGCGCGATATCAGCTAGCTGTTACGTTTCTTTGCTCTACGTATGTGCAAATTAACTGTCCAAAGACCGAATATATTTCTCTGAAATTCTGTCAAAAACGTCGTATTTCTCTATTACCAAGTTACATATTTTAAAATTACAGAAGACCGATTTTATTTACAAATTTTGGAATTCTTCCAATGAAAATAAAAGAAATATGTACCGTTGTGTGATAAATCGATACAGTAAATCCTAGTTATATCTATAATTCGGATTGCGTCTTTAACCAAATAATTAAGAATAAAGATTTCACACAACAATTTCCCTGTATCGTTTTCTTATAAATTACTCTAGAAAATTAGAAATCTGATTTTACTATAATGGTGTTTCGTTCCACTTTTGGCGATTACAAACGGTTATTTTTATATTATTTCTTGAAGCAAACTTCTTAAATATTAATAGCGGAAATGGGACGAAAGGAGGATTTTTATTTCGATCAAGATACGACAAAGAAGCTAAAAAGATCATTCCGCTTCCAATTGATAGCGTTGAAAAGGTTAGCTATCGGACTATAATTGCACGCGGTGCCACTAATAACTCTAATCGGTGCTACTAATAACCCTAACAACTTGGGAAATATTTAGCTTTATTACACTTCCAGCTTTCACTTCGCCCGACCACTTTGCCGCGAATTTCGCACGCAAGTTTTCATATTCCTGTTCCTCAAAGTAGGCTGCGCTTTTATTTCCGGTAGACGGGAAATATTTTTGCAGACCAAGTTATTCAAACACAAGGAAATATCTTTTTAATTAATTCGTGCTTGTTCGCGTAATCAATTTGTACAGATTGCTTCAGGAATCCCTGCGAATTCTGTGGTAACCACGGTATTAATGTGGTACACGTTTCCACGAGATCTAATTACAGCTGCGTTATTAAAATATACCGCGTTTGTATGCAGCTCGTCGACGGAGCTCGTCTTTTCAAACGCGAAAACTGAAACTCTCTTTCTCTGGCTCTCGCTTTTCTTCTTCTCTCCTTCTGTCGTACGTGACACAAACGATCGAAATATCGATATAATTAAAAGGAACGAAACTCTCTTTCTAGATTGGTAAGAAAGTTGTCTTATTAAAGGAAATCATTGGACCACGCAGTTACTTACCGTCCGATTCGACGAAAACTTCCAAACGAACCGAAACTTTCGATCATATCCCGGCCATAGAGTTTCGCTATGTTCGTAATTAAATTACGCGTACCTCGTCCGGATGGCCACCACTAGAATTTTGTTATTAAACCTCGATATTAACTTTTACATATTTATTAGGAAACTTGCGGGTAAAAACTTGCACGCTGAACGAAACGAACGATTCTGTTTGTCATGATTAGTTTCCGCCAACTTTGCGTACTAGTCATCGAACAAAGAGCAAAGATTTAGAATACCCATCCCCTTTCAAGTTAAACGATGTATAGACATTAATGCTAGATAAATTAGTCAAAAATATTTAACGTGCTAATCTTGCTTTCAAATATTTTCCTCCGATAACATCAATAAGAAAAACTTTGGTGTTATACTTATTACTAAGTCGATGTAAGTAAAACTTACGTATGATGGATGTAGGTAAAACTTACGTATGATGTATGTAGCTAAAACCACTCAAGTGATTTATCGATTATGTTAGGTTTTCGTCGAAAGTTAGTCCATAGCTATGGAACTTTTACTTCACGTTCAATTTAAACGATTGCTATGATTGAATTACGATTCGCTAACTCTCCTTAAGAGCATTTTATTAGACGTTCTAATTTTATGAAACTCGTACAACGATACGAAAGTTTTTCAACATTTTGCAAGGGCATCGTCTTCGGATTAGTTGCGCTCGTTCTCCCTACCGGCCGTTGGCTTTCGTCTGTCCATTGTGCCCATTCGGCTGGTCCTTTCCTAAGGATTTTTACCTGACTTAGAAGTCGTTAGGTTAACAGCTCTGGGAGGATATGTAATTCGAAATTTCCTAAAGGAGGAAATGGGCCTGTCCGTGTCATAAATTCAAAATTCTGAACTCAAGACTCAAGACTCAAGACTCAAGACCCGAGACCCGAGACCCGAGACCCGAGACTCAAGACTAAAGACTAAAGACTAAAGACTCCTCTCGTGATAGAATGCTTGCACTTTTCATATGTTGCGTTTGTAGGTGTTGAGGGGCAAGGGGCAATCCTGATTGCCCTACGTAATGAGGAAAGTGTAATGTTGGGCCATATGCAAAGGTCGTCAAAACCTAACGGTTCGCTGTCAGGTAGTATGGAATGGCGTGGATTTGGGTATGGTCGTTGTCGCAATAGCAAGATATAGTAGAGGATAATTTACGTAAAGCGGTGATAAGCTAAATGGTTAAGGGTTTTGGAGAAAGAGCGTAAAAGTACAGATACCGAACGAATTACCAAACCAAAGGTACATGAGATTGAGGTGCAAGTTAGATGTATTATGTAAGCCAAGGTCTTTTCTCTGTGTTTGATTGTAAAGCCGAATGAATAAATAAATTATTATTTATTGTAAAAATATCGCTATTAAACAGGAATAAAAGCTATTGCAGGGAACTAAAGTGACAAGAAGTAAGGAGCGGGAGTTGATAATAATAATTACAGTTTCTAAAATTTGCAAACCAAGTTTCGTTTCAAGGCTGTCAGGCTGAAATGAAACTATCTGTCGATCCAAAATCAAAAGCTTTTAAATAAAAACCTAACAGTCTCTGTTCTTGTTCTTCGATCTTTCTTACAAGGAAGTCTACTCGATTATGTAAATAAAATCTACACGGAGATATTTTTGCACCACTTTCAGCATCGTCGATTCAACCAAGTAAAACTCGGCTGACGAGGATAAGCCTGACGTAACCGCATCGCGATCGGCACACCAACTGGGAAATTTCAGTGAAAATTAATCGAAGCGAACATTTCCCTTTCGGTTACGTGGTTGTCAGACGAGTATCTAACAATGATGGACGCGTATCTTGACAATTGCCTATCGATCGAGGCAAATGACGACAACGCGTTCAAAGAGAAGACGAGAATAGCACAAGTCGCAGCTACCACTCTATGTAGGATGAACAGCATAATGAAGCAGATGAGAAACTGGCGAGACGACCGTATGAAATTACGATCCAACATTTGGTGGTTGAAGCTAGCTTTACGCGTCGCTGCGAGAGACACGGACGACGCTTTGTACGCTGTCCGATTGATCGAACGTCAAAGAGGAGAAATCAAACGGCTAGAGGCAGCGAATAAAGATTCGACGAAAGAAGTCGCTGATATTAAATCTGCTCTGCAGGCTACGTTACGCGGCAAACCGCTTGGAAATCCGACGACAAGCTGGTGCAAGTTAAACAGAAGTACTTAGCCGAGAGAGAACGTTTGAACAACGAGATTCAGTATCTGAAAAGTCGGTTGGACGAGGTGCAAGAGGATCACGAACACAGTTCGCAAGTGGAACACTTAAAATACAAGCTCAAACACCTGGTATGTTACTCTGTCGATTGACTGTCTTCGACTTGGCGACTCTGACGACTTGACTTTTTGGTCCTTCTGTTACTTGAACTGTTTTTGTAACTGACTATTCGCTCTTATGTTATTACGGAGGAACGCTCGGTATGGGTGTGTTTTAGATACGCAGAAAGCGGATTCGTTGCTGACGCTTTTCGTTAGAAAAGTGAAGGTAACGATCCGCGATGCCCGTTGGTTATGACTCACGCTAATGAATGAAGATAGGAGGAGGAAGCCTCCTACTAACGTGACTCGTGGCTGACACTGTTCATGGGAAAAAAACCAGTTTTTCCCGTTAGATAACCCGCTTTCTCCGTGATTTTTAAGAGCAAATAATAAATCTGTATAACGGTGCGTGGACTATCCCACATGACGTAACGTAACGAGCGTAAACGATCGCTTGCACAAGACGCAAATAAGAAACGATGATTTGCACGTCGACATCGATAATCTGAAAGCTGTGATAAGATATAAAAATGGTAATCTCATGGATTATCAGAAGAGATTCGTTGAGGCGGACGATCGAACGAAACGTTCGAAGACAAAATTGAATAGATTCAAAGTTAATTCTTGGGACATTGACTCGAATGGTCGGAATAATCTTAATAATATCGAACGACTGGCACAAGATTTAACAAATACGCTAAAAGAACGACCATGAAGCACTGCTTGCTGGTCCAGACTGCTTAAAATATGCGCAGAAAATCATCGAATCGAGCGTTAATTTCTAACAACTGTAGTATCGTAAATATAATAATAATTAGTTTATTAATAATAAATGGATTAAACAGAAAACAATGGTTATTTAACATAAACTAATCGTAAAAACGTATTATAATTAATTAACAACTCTCGTCAACACAGATTCAACTCTCTCTCGACAACACAATCCGCACTCTCTGGTTTCTCAACTCATACTGCCGTTAATTCGTTTATATCTCTTAACAACCCTTTGTCTTTTGTCTGATATCATGCACACGTTCAGCAACCGCTCGTTTACAATTCGCACGACACCCCCCTAGGCCCCTCGTCCACGATACTACACAACTGCACATGGAATTTGCAAAATTTAGCGATCAACTTGGTGTTCCTTTGTCTCTAGGGAAAGCGAGGAAATCTAAGGAGTGTTCGAAAGAACTTGCAACGTTGGGCTCGAATTTAAAACAGATCAATATCGAAATCGATAGGTTAAAAAATAATCATGCAAAAAAGCATTATAGAATCGGCGGCAATCTATCGGTCTAAAATACTCGAATAAAATGGAAGAGCTCGAGACGATCATCGAGGAGGCACGGTCGACCATGAATGGATCGAATCGTCGTGCGGAAGGAAATTCAAACGAATCGAAGGACGTTGAAAAATTGAGAGATTTTGTCGGTAGAGTGTGTCACGAGATCAAGCAGTTAGAAGTGATCGTCGTATCCAGCGATCGTCTAAGTATATTCAAGAGAATCGAGCGGATGGGGGTGTCGCACGCTCAAGGAGACCACCCGCTCAGAAACAGTTGAGGTGGATAGGTCGTGATAGGTGCGGAACAAACACTCGAGTATATTTAACAATATATATGTCGGATTATCATTGGAGTTAGGCGCGTATAACGAATCTTCGCGTGAATTGGTCATCGTTGTTATATACTATATATGATATTTATTGATACAAATGTGATTGTTACAGAGTTTGACAAGTAATAGCAGCGATTGGATAATCGAGATGTCGATGAGAATGAATTTAGCGGTTGCATGCGACATTGTTTTGCCCGGACTTTGTTTATCATTACATTTCTGCGTCAAGGCTGAGTCAATGTTTTGAGGCAAAACAACAGCATGAGTCGCTCTCGACTCGCGTCGTCCTTCGACTCCTGTACCGCTATACCTCTGTTAGGTACACGTACCTGCCGTAATAGGTAATAGATTTAGGGATTATTAAGACACAGACTATTTGTTCCTTCGTAGAACCTTAGTTAAATAAATCCTAAGATTTGTGGCGGCACTCAGCAGCGAATACCACCACTCGGCACTAATTAGTGTCGGACGACGACAGGCAGACTACAGAAGCGTCCTGTTTTGCGACCAAGTTTACAGGACAGAAAAAATAAAAAAGAAACAAATTCATATAAAAGTTCCGCTCCCCAGCGGCTTAAACCCAAAAATTGTATTAAACACGAAAAATGTAAAGCACCGACACATAATATAGCATGGCTACGTCGTACTGTCGCGTATCGGTACCTTTGCCTAACACATCATTACAAAAATTCACCGTTTATTACGAATACCAAAATGTATTTAAAATTGTATCTTGGGTTAAATAAACATCATTAAAAAAAAAAAATAGCAGTGGTTAGCGCCTTAGGTTCCAAGGGAGAACCAGGGTTCGAATCCCGGTGACCGGAGTCCGATTTTTTTTCCACGCATCTAAATTGGAAGAAAAATACGGACAACACATACACCTCACATTTACAGCAGGGCCTTAGGCTAGCTTAAAATATTCTTTGTGTAACGAGCCACGGGACAGAAACCGATTAGAAAATTTACTGTCGAGTACCGTTACACAGTAATAGGGCAGGTAGACATCCTGCATACCATAACCATTAAGACAATAATCAAATAGTAACGGAATAGACACCTCTGAGATACGTCGCACGACAATCCTTCTAAAGGGACTAAAACTTGAGTATAAAACCCTCCAAAAGAAACGCTCGCGCCAATCTGTTAAAACATTTTGAATCAGTCTCTTGTAACACTTTGAATCGTTCTGTTGTAACACTTTGAGCCGTCGCTCTATTAGATTTGCATAATAAATTTTATTATTGTAGTATCGGTGAAAGGGCCTAAGAAACATCCATGAACAATGTCGCAAGAGCCGAGGTGCCGTCGGGTCCATCAATGTGTCGTCGGTCTTTTCAAGTGTATAGTTTCGTAGGAAAGGCCTACGTGACCCTGGCTACGAGCGTCTGAGGAACACATGCGTGGTAGGCCTAGGAACAGACAAAGGAATGCTAGAACGGCCATAATGCTAGTTGAGAAGTCGCAGTGTGTCAGTTGAGAAGCGGCAGTGTGAGTCGAGAAGTCAGAGAGTGTAAGTGGAGGAGCCGGAGAGTATAAATCGGGAAGTTGAGAGTCGAGTATGATAATAAAACGTACGATATTCTAATCGGTTATTTATATTGAGTATAACTAAAGTAAACTTAACTCCGAATAAACGTGAAACGTTCGAACTGCGACGCGAGGAGATCACCGGCCATCTATCACGGTTTCTCGTGTCTCCGACGTGACAGGGGAGTTGATCGTTCGATTAAAGCCGCGACTGAATGAGAAAAACCCGCGTATAAACGTTCTTGACCAGGAATTGTTCGATACTGAAAATTTGTTGGAACAAAGAGGAAAAAGAATTGGATCATACACGGAAAAAAATTGTCACGCTAATGGAAGAGAACAAAGGTTTGAGGAGGAGAGTGAAGACGATGAAGGAGAAAACGTTGGAGCTCCAGTGTGATCAGGAAGATTCGAGAAAGGAGCTGCAACAGGTGAAACACGAAGAGAGTTTAACGAGTAAAAAATTACAAAATCTCCAGAGCGATAAGGAAGCATTGTTTAAAAAAAAATGGACAAAATTCGTAAAGCTGTGCAGAAAAAAAGCGAACAATGAGCGTTCTTATCGACAGAAACAGGATGGAGAAAGCATTAAACGCCAAGATCACGGACTTGACAAGAAGCCTTCGGATTACTTCGAAGGAAAATGAAAGCTTACAAAATAAGGTAAACGAATTAGAAGGAGCCAAATGCAAACAAGAAACTACAAGCACCGCGAAGGAAAATGAGAATGCGATGCGCTCGCAGGAAGCGATGGAGAGGATGAACGCTGAATTACACCAATTCAAGGTGGACTTGGCAACTTCGAACGAGAGTCTCGATAACGCGAATCTCGAAAACGCCGATCTGAAAATTAAATTGCAACATTTTCCCGATGCTAAGACAATACTGGAAACGAACATTTTTCATCTAGAGTGGAAAAACAGTGTATCAAGTGTGTGCTGGTGTATCAAGCAGGCGCGGAAAAAGCTGCAGCCGATGAACGATTGAAAGAGCTCGTCGATGTAAAATCCGATTACAACGAATTACACGTGGAAAAGGCGAATTTGGAGAAAGAAAAGGGACGATTAAACGCGAATTTGACGAATATAAAGATCGAAAAGAAGCTGCTAGAAAAATCCGTAAATCACGTTTGCACCAAATGTTCCGTGTTTAAGGACGAAATTGATAAACATAAATTTGGACGCGACGGTCTACTCGAAGAAATCAGAAACTTTAGAACGAGCAACGAACATTTAAGTAACAAATCGGAAAATACGCAAACGGAATTGAACAGGTCCGGGGATAAAATAAAACGACCAGGAATTTGAAAACTCGAGACTGCACGGTGATTTGAACGAACTGAATTTAAAGTAAATTAGCTTCGAATGCCGCGTGCAAACCCTTCTGTTAGAAAAGAATCGACTCGCGACACGTATTAACTAGACAAGGACAATGTCACACTAAACGATCTATTGAAGCAAGTTAAGACGGTGAACGAACAACATTTCACTGTCGAATTAAACAAATTAAAAACTGATTGTAGTAAAACGAGGTCGAAAAACACGATTCTACGAACCACTCTCGACGATGTAAGGCAAAGCAACGAGACATTGAAGAAAGCAGGCGAGGAGCTGAATCTCAGACTGAATAAAATTCACAACGAAAGCAACATTTCGAGAAGCAACTACAAATTTTAGAGATGACGAACGCCACGTTGGGAAAAGAGAAAGAATCGTTGGAACAGGAGTATGTGAGTTTACGATGCAAAATCTTCAAGATAGAAAACGGGGAAAACGTGGCGTATGGCGAGTTTGCAATAGCAAATCTGGCAAACGTTTGAATGACAAAACAAAATTAACGAAAGCGAGACAAGAGCTAAAGAAAGTAATTGTAGAAAACGAATCGTTAAGATTCGAGATATTAAACTTGAGGAGTCAGAACTTTAAAGTTAAAATGCAATGGGCTCGCACGAAGCATGAGCTTCGAAAGCAGGAAACTGAATTAGTAGAGAAGGTGAATATTTATTATAAAGAGATCGATAGCTACTCGAGTAATAGTACGAATAACGTAGGAGCAGTAACGCGTATCGGCCGGACGAGTGTATTATCCTTACGACAGGTTGACAACGGAACAGAAACCGAGAAATTAATGGAATCTGTGAACAAATTAAAAGTGCGGAGCAGTGCCCTCGAAATGGAGATAAATTCTCTGAGATGCAGCTTGGTTGTTAATTTCACGAAAGACGAGAGAAGGGAGGACGAGCTGCGAGCCGCGACTGAAGAACCTCGAGCATTGAAAACGGAATTGACGACACTGAGGGACGAAAAAGAGTCTTTACGGGCTGGACTGGATACGGCCACTTCGAAATTGGATCGGTTAGAATCGGAGAAAGCTGCTTTGAAGAACGAGCCGTATACCTTAAGGAAAATCAATTCCGATCTCAAACACAAAAGCAAGCGAATTACAGTACGCTTATCAAAAGTTGAAGAAGAAGAGTGTAAGATTCGATAAGTGTATCATAAGAGCGATTAAAAAAATAAAGAGATATTCGATGAGCGCGGATAATCTGGACGATCCGAGTGATTTGAAGGATCTTTTAAAAAAGTACATCTCGAGCGAAGAAACCTTTCATTCGATCCAATAGAGAATAAATATAAGATAATAATAAATATAAGATAAAAAATCTTGTGATCATGTAATTCGATACAATCATTCCGTTAGTTGTAATAAAATAAATTATGTTGTAATAGAAATAAAGCATAAAATACAAAACGAAACTATGCATAATAGAGAAGACAATCGCAATATAGAGTCCATTTTTATTTCTAGACAATTTTTCTAGATTTTAATCTAATTTGTAAGAGAAATTTGGTCCAACCCTGAAAGAACAGCATTTCATTTGTTGCCACACTAGGGTTAAACTAAGGTTAGTTTTGGGTATTTGTTACCACTACAAGGGGGCCTACACCGAGCTCGTTACCTCCGGTCGTAATCAGCAAACCTCAAGAAGTTTTTTCCCCAACCGCATTCCTGCAAAGAGCCAAGTCTTCGCCTACCCTCTCTAACGAACGATAACTGCTCGAGATTGGTATCAACATCTGTCAATCACGGACAGATTATTGCATACGCTTCTTTTGTACCTCTCACCTAACATATTCGTTCATTGCTCACTCCTTTTTCATATTATTTTAATCTACGTAATATACATGTAATACCAGAGAAGATTTCCTCTCTGATAATACATATACTGATGAAGATAGTAAGAAGTCCTCTGAAAGAAGTACGGATCTGATTGGTTGTTTCTGACAGACTCGACGCAATCGTAAAATCAAACATGTCTATTGGCCGAAAGTATCGCATATACAAACAAAACAACGTAGGCAACGCGTGACGATGAGCGATGTAGAATGGTATGCACATACCTAGTAAGTAAGCACATACTTAGCTTCTTTATCCTGTGTCGTCGCGGGGGATTCTTCCCATTTCCCTGCTGTACAATGTATGTATTTATGTGTTATATAAGTATGTACTTACATACTTACACAAAACATGGGACTTTGTGTCTCACGTTCTAAAATACCGATCTCGATTGCTTTTTTAAGCCCTCTGCGATTTGCTACGGTGAATATAGGAACTATCTGGTATTAGACTAAATCGATAACATCGCATGTGACACGAAAATGGTAAGGAGTTCAAAATAACTGTCGAAACAAGTCATGGGTCATGAGAAAGCATTGCATCGATTGCCTGCCACGTCTGTTCGGTATCTCGTCTACGATATAATGCTCAAAAGAGCGTAGATTGGAAAACATTTATGAAGATGTTAATAAAGCATAAGACAGTCTAGAATTTCGTACAAAGATTCGTAAATAGTAATAAATTTTAACTACATCTAAATATAAAACTCAAAAATGAAATGTGGAACATTAAACTTATAAAATTAATAAAAAGTACTTATTATTGATTACACTTTTAAATTATATCTGAATTATATTTCACTAATATAATATACCATAGATGCATTGAAAAGAAAACCCAGTCAGGATCGCAGCCAATTAGCTCATATTACTTGCCATATAATTAATAATTGTATCAGTTATACAGTTAATTGCTTTGCTGTATAGTGATACAATTAGTAATTATATATCAAATAATACCGATTGCCCGGATCTCACCGGATGCTACCCGCGACCCATCCACGAAATTTGATACGCAACGCTAATAAATATAAATCTACGCACTCGTATTTAAGCAACACGCAACACTAATAGCGAGAGATCCCAGTGCAACCATGTAGGAGGTAGATGAGCGATCACGTTAGTACAGCTCTTGTAGCTGTATCGTGTGATCCAGTAGCAGTGTCCGACAAATACAGTCGGAGGGCATTTAGGCATTTTATAAACGCAACTCTATTTAATAAAACGCGATCATTCATTATCGCAACGCTAAAGGGAAAAATTAATAGAACTCACGATGGTACAATATCGCAACGCTAACTTTTAAAGTAAATTCAATGAAAATTACCATTTACTACATGAAAAAACTATTTCAAATATTCTAGTATTGCTACTTGCAATACTATAAAATTAATTGAAAACTAACATTTTTATAATCTAATTTTAGATAATAGAAAACAGGATAAATTCTAAAAGTTCACAATAAAAATTGCAAAAGGCAATCCCGATATCGTAATTCGCAATTCTAAAGCAAACGCGATTATCATTTTATCGCAACTCTAATACAACCCGTAATTAATTTGTCGCAACACTAATAAGAAAAATCGCGATTTGCCCAATGGGACGATGGACCGATATATACGTCGGCCAAAAAAGCAAACTACTACTACTACCACTACCACTACCACTACTACCACTACCACTACTATCACTACCACTACCACCACTACCACTACCACCACTACCACCACCACTACTACCACTACTACCACTACTACCACTACTACCACTACTACCACTACTACTACTACTACTACTACTACTACTACTACTATTACTACTAAAAATACTAAAAGCGAGCATAGTGACAAAGTAGTAACAATAATGACTTTCCATGCTCTGGATGACCCAGAGGATGGGGAGTCATTCGTAGTTGCCCTCTTGAGTGGCAGTTTGCCGGGCCTCTTCGGCTTATAGCCTCTTCTTTCTTCGGGCGCAATGCCCGCTGAAATTTAAATCTAAGCTCGAGACTTCTAAATCGCAAACAAAAAAAAAACTTGAAAATAAAAATATAAACCGCGGAAGCTGACTGAAGTGCACATGGACTGACCAACGATCACAGCAGTGATCGTTGCCCACTCGCATGTGCGTGCTCGAGCAATAAACGTTCGTTTCGAGCCCACTCGCGACCGCGACCGCGAAGTTCGAAAAATTGATAGGCAAAACCAGAGACGAGAGCATGCTCTACCCGTGCCAGTTTCACCGTCGATTTTTCAAATTAGATTTCCAGAAACA